>NC_134861.1:36093975-36412031 GCF_049852395.1 Peromyscus maniculatus bairdii
GTGAGCAGAAAATGTTTCTAGTCTCAGGGAACTCACACTCACATGTTGGTGTTTTACACATTTTCTGAAATATTGGAGAGGCACCTTTTCATGCATGCACATACCATACATTGTTTTGACATCCTAATCCACAGATGTCGTATGTAGATGAATCTCTCATGTACTTTATAGACAACATATTTCTGCAATTGCATTTCTACCAGCCTATTCCAATTCATATGAACTGCAAAGCATACCTGACTTAATATTGACATGATAAAGCTACCCCGCTAATGAACATCTGCCCTATAGCCTGCTCTTGCCCGTATTTCCTCTCAAATGTACAAATACCCACAAAGGCACTGAGAACTATGTTTCTCTCTGTCCTGTCTAGTTCATGCTTTGCCGTCAGGAAGCAGATAATAGATACACGAGTGAGTGATAGAATGAATGAATAAGGGACACAGACAGTTCTTCCTTCACATCGCAAGGCACCTAATCCATCCAGTAGATAAAGCATCAAGTCCAGCATAGAGGGATGATCCTAGGAAAGGTATTACTCATGGTTTGCTTAACAGAAGAAAATCTTTACTGAGGGAGCAGCAAACTCCTTAGGTGTTTAAGCCACAACAGGAAAATTCCTGTGTAGAAAATCTGAATAGGCGTAACAGAAAGTACGTGAAAATGAAAAGCCATAATTAATCTGTGAAATAGCTTGATGGAGTGTCGTTCAAAATATTTCTCTATTCCAAAATCTCATCACACCATTATCCTATCCCCCAAGTCATGTGATCTTCAGAAAGTTTTCTTATATGTGTATTTTGTTAGCTGTATTCATAAACCCGAGGTGTAATGAAGGAATGAAGGATTCCAAACTCAGTGGCTTTTTGTAGGCTGCAATTCTTACCCCCATTGTCTGCAGGATAACTGTGTCCAGCTGCCTTGTAATAGGCTTAGGTGAACAAAAAGAAGCCTGCAGCCTGTCTTTCTTTTGTCCCTGCTTATTTTAGTGGTCCTTAGGAGGAATCTCTCTCTCTCTCTCTCTCTCTCTCTCTCTCTCTCTCTCTCTCTCTCTCTCTCTTTCTTAGAACAGGTAAAATGGCACTTTGACACCTACCTAAAGACTAGATAATGAAGTATTTGATTCCTAGGTGGGAACCATAGGGTAAGTTTACATTTTGCCCCTAAGAGATTCCTTTTTGATCTGCCCAGGGAACCCAGTACCATGAGAGCAAGAAGTCTGTTTTAAGCTAAGGAGAAGGGTCAGAGATAGATAGATAGATAGATAGATAGATAGATAGATAGATAGATAGATGATAGATAGATAGATAGATATCCCCGTAGCTCCCCCTAGTTTTTCCTATCAACTGATCTATCACATTCCCTAATACTGTAAAGTTGGCTACCTCTCTCCCCTCTACCTTGCATGACGATAAATGGGGAAAGCACAGGGCAGATTTATGCAGCTAGCTACAGGTATCCTTCCTTATTTGAGAATGCTCTTTGGCATGTCATATCTAAATACTGCCTTTCCCCTCATCAGTGTTTTCAGGAAACTTTCTAGAATAGTGTCTTGTGTTTTCTACTGCTGCAGTCTTTGCTAAGCAGGCCGATGCCTAACCTTGTGGAGGCTTTATGATCCAGCTCAGTCCTTGTTCTGGTGAGATGCTCTGGTCCTTGTCAACACTCCTGGCAGACCTCCTCTTGAAGAGCTTGTGCTGGTCAGGGCTGATCCAGCTGCCCCTCACTGCACTGCTAAGAAAGTGCTGCTGAACCAGGTGCTGTTGCCAGCTAATCCGTGCTCTCTAGCCAGGCACCGTCACCAGTCCTGTGCCCTCCTGCTCCTATAGATCATGTCTCTTTACCAGATATCACTCACTGCATGATGTGGAGCCCCGAGTCAGAGGAGAGAGTGAGGCTCCTGAGAGCTTTGCTCACCTCCATGGGGAAGAGGCAGAGAATTGCTTCCACTCAAGCTTCTAAGTGGATAACATTTCTTTTTTGAAAAAAAAAAAAAAAAAAAAAAACTCTTCAGTCAATTTGTCTAATGGGTTTCTGGGGTTCCTTTGTAGAAAGTTGATGGGATGCTTTGTGCAAAGGGTCAGGGGCTTGTTTACCTCTTCTCAGCAGGTGTAGCAGAGGTATGCTCAGCCTAGCCTTCATCTACGGGGTATAAGAGCACAGTAGCCCCATTGTCCCAGCTTTGAGATCTCAGTGGGAACTGAGGAGACAAACATTCCACTTACTGACCCGCAGAGCATAGAGGATTACCTAACAGACGTTCCTGCAGAAGTAAGAAGCCTGGGGTGTCCAAGGTAAATGGTGTTTGGGCCGAGAGAAGAGAAAGAGTGGTCGGGGAAGGCAGCTGGGCCAGAGGGCAAAAGTGTATTGAGAGTCTGTGTTCCACAATACCCGATGTCACATTTACTCTTTCTTCCCCTGGCTTACAGAGTCTCCTTCTGAGGTGGAAATGGGGTGTTTATGACTATACCTAAGGAAGAATGAGGTCATACTAGACTAGGCTGAGCCCTAAGTCCAATGACTCATGTTTCTCTAAGATAAGAAGACGTCATGAAATGCAGTGGACAGCCCTGTGCAAAGATGGCGGCGGGTAGCAGAGGAATGCAGCTGTCAGTAATGATGACAAAGGGTGGCGATGGCAGCCCAAAGCTGCAAGTCAGGGAGGCTCCTCCCCCATGGCCTCAGAAAGGGCTGCAGGCCTGATGACGCCTTGATTTTTTTCTTTCAAGAAAACAGCTTCATATTGTTTCATGGCCATGACTCTGTTTTGTCTCGGTAGCCTTAGGAAAGAGGCTGAGAATATCTACTTCTCTCTATTTTCCACTTGAGAACACATATCCATCTCTCAGATGGCCGCAACTTGAGTCTTATTTCTCATTTGGTTTTCCTCAACACTCTGTGTTGACATGGAGAGATATATTAACTATTTACTGCAATAAGAACATTGCTCTACATTTGATAATTAGCTTCATTTTGAAATCACTTGACAACAAATTGGAAATTTATAACAAACACACAAGCGTGAATGGAAAAAATGATTCATTACATGCTATTTACCTCCCACGATTGTTCCTGCCTCCTGATAGAGCCCCTTTCCCATTAACCACAAGTTTTCTCTCAATTATTTGGGTCAATTCATATTCTTTAGAAACCATTTGCATCTTCATTCAGCCCATTCAGGCTTCATCTAAGGAGGTGAACTCATTACAGACAAGCAAACAAACAAACAGTCATATAAAAACAATTTTGAAACTGCAAGCAAATAGAAAATTATTAAAAATAACTTGGATAATGGATTTAGGAGAGTGTAATTCTATTTTAATTTTCTGGCAGAGGGATAATTGTTCAGTTATTAGAAGACACAAAAAGAGTGATAACATGCAGCTTCACTAACAAATGCTTAATGTGGTAATCTTTGTGTGAATTTGGAGGGGGTGGATTTCGCAAGGACTTAGCTGCATTTTTACCTTGACCACTTACTTAAAGTGGAGCAGGGTAGCTAGCTCAGTGGGAAAGTTCTGGCTGTGCAAGCATGAGGTCCTGAGCTCCATCGTAGAAACCGTGTAGAAATGTTAGGTGTGACAGCATGCATATATAATCCCAGTGGATTATGTGGTGGATTATCAGGGCTTGGTGACCAGTCACCTTAGCCACATCCTAAAAATTCTGTTGGAGAATCTGACCCAAAAGGCTGACAGCTTCCTGAAGAAGGATGTCTGTGGTTGACCTCTGACCTCCATGTATATATGCACACATGTGCATGCACACCACATACACTCATAGACTCACAGGCATATATGCACCCCCCCACACATAGGACCATGTACACACACAAATAAAAGAAATAAAAAGAGTTGTTACTTGTGTTGAAGAAAAACCATTGATGATCAAATATTGCATAAGAAAAATCAGGAAATTCTTATCCAGTAAGGTAATTTTCATTTAAAAGGAAGAAGGGGACATTCAATTATCAAAGCAATTGAAATGGGGGAATTTCAAACAATGAAATAAATGTGCCTATTTTGTCCAACACAGACATTGACATCACAGGTACTATGACAGGGTTGCATATGAAACACTTAAAGTGGAAGAAAACACACCCGGTTTAATTGGCATCGTAGGTCTTACGGTTGATGTTTAGTGGAATTTCTGTAAAGTTCCTAATTTGCTAACAACATTTATATCCACTTATGACTGCTGTAAGTGACTCAGTTTACCAGTGTACTTCACCAATTAAATATTTTTATCCCCCTTTAAAACAACAACAACAACAACAACAACAAAAAACCAAAAAAGGTCTCAAGTTAAATGCTAGGCACAAAACTTTCCCTCCAGTAAGAACCGCACACGTCACTTCTGAATGATCTCGGATTCTACACCATTGAAACTGATTAATGAGGACTGACTTGCATATGGAAATGGAAAGGTGATATACAGACACTTCTTCCTTGTCTCTTTCCTAATAATTCACTCCCAGATGGCGAGTTACACTCCAGAGAATGGAGTTTTTCAAGTTGTGTTAATTTTTTTCCATCTTACTTCCTGCTGATCAATACTGCTTCCGAAAGCTGCTTTCTGCAATGAATACAATTTAGCTAATGAGGAAGCAGGCAGCACTTGTGTTTGAATTATGGATTGTGCACGGAGAAGAGGCTTGGCCATATGTCACTTTGCTGAGAACGAGTGAAAAAGAAGACACGTATTATTACTTTATTTTAGCTGGGCTGGCTTTCTAGCTTTGAAATAATAACTTTTGCATAATAATTTTTGTTAGTGGAAACTTCCTGTCAATGAAATGATCCCAGCCTGTGGCCATTGGGCAACAGGAGTGAGTGGAGGCTGCTCTCCTTAGAAGTGGGACAGTCCCATACGAGCTCCTGAACCAGACCTCAACCTTGACCCGGAACGACTTCAATAAATACTGACTTGGTTTCTAAAATCCATCTCTAAAATGACTCCAGGTGACATGTGAGAATTGTAGTCCTAGCTCTCATTCTTTCCACAACACAACTTTAACAAGTGTCTTAGAAAAAAGCTGAATAGGTTTTACATGGACTATACTACTTTTCGTGTCTTCTTTTCCATTTTTTTTTAATTTTTGAAATTAAAATTTAATTATATCACTTCCTTCTCCCTTTTCCTATGCCTCCAATCCCTCTCATGTCCTCCCTGCTCTACCCACTCTTGGTCCTTCCAAACTTCATGTTTTTTTTTTCTTTAATTATTGTTACAATTATATATTCATATATAATACATGCATAAATATATAAATACAACTGGCTCAGTTTGTTTAGTGTTACTTACACGTATGTGATTTTAGGGCTGACCAATTGGTGTTGGGTAACAAATTAAATAGGTAGTTCTCAGGGTGCAATAGTGGCACTCATGTTTTGGGAGTAACCAAAAGTGGTATAATTGGACTTAAGTCCAGCTCAACAGGAGAGAAATCATACCTGGTACTGGAAACCTACCTATTTTCCTGGGGCTAAAGTAGAGAGCCTTTCATTCCTACTTTACTAGACCAAACAATTCTTAACTGCATTATTAATACCTTTCATGATTTTGGCAGTGTTTCATTTATTGATCCTGCTGAGCTCCACTCCCTATTCCTAGGCTCCTTTTACAATACCTGGTCACTTGTATTCAAATCTAACTTGAATTCAGTTAACAATGGACTCTATCTTTATTTTTTTTTTTTTTTTTTTTTTTTTTTTGGTTTTTCGAGACAGGGTTTCTCTGTGTAGTTTTGCGCCTTTCCTGGAGCTCACTTGGTAGCCCAGGTTGGCCTCGAACTCACAGAGATCCGCCTGGCTCTGCCTCCCGAGTGCTGGGATTAAAGGCGTGCGCCACCACCGCCCGGCAGGACTCTATCTTTATTGAAGCAGTGTGTTGGCTAATTTTTATGTCTGCTTGACACAGACTAGAGTCACTTGGGAAGAGGGAACTTCAACTGAGAAGTGTCCCCACCAGAGTGGCCTGTGGCCAAGCCTATGGGACATTTTGTTGATTAACGATTGGTGTGGTAGGGTCCATCTCACAGAGTTTGGTTCTGCCTCTGGAAAAGTGGTCTAGTATGGTATAAGAAAGCAGGCTGAATTAGCCCTAAGCAGCAAGCTAGTAAGTAGCATCCTCCATAGCCTCTGCTTCAGTTCCTGCCTCCAGGTTCCTGCCTTGACTTCCTGCCCTGACTTTCCTAAGTGACAGAGTGTGACCTGAGAATTGTAAGCAGAAGTAAACTCTTTCTTCCTCAAGTTGGGTTCAGTCAGTGTTTTATCACAGCAATAGAATCCTAACTCAGACAGCTGACCATCACTAATTAAAGTTTGTTTTCACCATTTTAGTCTCTGGCTTTGCTTATTTTTGACAGAGGCCATGTAGCAAATTTCTTTCTGTATATCTCATCTATATTTGTGGATCATCTGTCTTCTACTGGTTCTACTTCTATAGATAACTCAGATTAATACAAAGATATTAGTTGCCATGGTTCTTCAAGAAAAAATAATCGTTACCGCAGAGCAGGATTTATTAACAAACACCTGTTTCTGTAAACTCCCTGCTCTAGTTTCATTTCTGTTACTGTGTTCAAACATCCTGACAAAGGCAACTAAGACAACAAAGGGTTCGTGTGGTTGACAACTCTGGGTTATAGTCTATTGTTGGAGGCAAGTCAAGGCAGAAACTCATGCAGCTAGTCACATCACACCCACAGTCAAGAACAGAAGGAAATAAGTTCATGTAGGCTTCCTTGCCTACTTGCTTTCTTCTTGCTTACTGATCAGGAGCTCCTGCCTAGGGAATGATTCAGGCTTGCAATGGTCTGAACCTTCCTACATCAACTACTTAATTAGCAACCAAGATGCATCCACCACCAGACATGCCCACAGTATGCTTGCAGGCATCTAGGTAAATCCTTAGTAAGAACCTCATCTCAGGTGACTCTAATTGTGTTAACAAGACAGTGAAAACCAACCAGTACTCACCATCTACTCACTTAGCAAGGAGAGGTTGTCTACATGAAACTTTCCATCAAAGGTCTGCAATTCTGCTTTGTCCTGCCCATCACAAAATGGAGTGAAATCCCAGGCTACCCAAAGTTTTTCAAACAAAATCCCTTGGAAGAGGTCAACAGTAGAATAAAACATTTAACTTCACCATTTGGAAGACTAATTATTTGGTGGACTCTGGTCTCTCCTCAGAGGAGAAATTGGCATGTGGAGATGTCTAATGTTCCACTGGACTAGGAAACGACTATTTCCTATGTATCTTCAACTTTCTCAAGTGCCATTAGCCTGGAAATTAAACACCACAAAACAAAACAAATTTTTTCCAATCATTTTTCTCTCTTGGTAATGTTGTGGGGTACAAGGATTCTCAGACATTCCTGCTGCAAATCCAAAATGACACAGTGCACAGAGGAAAACATGGCACTATTCATCACATCATGTGTGCATATTCAGCTTTGGCATTATGCTCACACTTCTAGGTAAATCGGTGGGACAGAGGCATCATTGCTCTATTTTTAAATGTTCCCCAGATGCTATGTACCCAAAGTAATTGGGAGGTTTGGAACTTTTAAGGCCTAGTTCAAGAAAATTAGTTCACTGAGGCTATGCAGTTGAAGAAGATATTATGGCCCTGGACCTCCCCCTCCCTTCCTGATGTTGTGAGGTGAGCAGCCTTTCTATGCCAGCTCTCATCATCCACACCATGATATTCTGCTTCACCACAGGACCCAAAGCAGTGGAGCCAAATGATCTACTGACTGTATCCTTTGAAATTATCAACTCAAATCAGACTTTCTTCCTCTTAAGTTGACTTTTATCAGGATTTTGCACCAGAACAGAAATAGAACTTACACTTGAATCATGACAGGATTGGGCATTATGGTACGACATGAACTATCCTGGAAGGATAGTCACCATGTAACAGGGCTAATGGAACAATGGTAGAAGAGTTCAAGTTGGAGGCCTTTAACAGAGACTAGGGGCACTGCAAAGAAACTGGTAGACCAACTCACAGATGCAAATAATTGTGAAGCTCTGACTCCCACAAATACTGAAGTGCTGGTTATGTCTCCCAATCCTGCATGTAAGCCACTATGGACTACTGAATGAATACCATGAAGTCAGAGAATGGGTACCTGTTTTATCCTAAGCCTCATTACAGCAGCAGGGCCTTTTCTTTGTCCCACAATTCCAAGTTTTCTGTGTTTCCTATCAGAAAAAGGGACTAGCAAGGCCAAAGTGGTAACTGTTGCTGGGGTGTGTATACTGAAGTGTATTTATGTGGTTTAAGGTGTGGGTGGTCCTACTTAGGGAGAGTGCTTCTCAATTGTCTGTGTTTGGTTCTCTGGCTTCTTCTGTCCTGCTTGTAAGCAGTGAAAAGGCCCCTCCCTAGCTTACACATCCAATTCCCAATTCATTGTCTGTTGCTCACTTCAGCTGTTCGTTATCATTTTGCAGTGCATCAATGCTACTGAGCAACAGCCATCTGTCAGGGCCTGAATCATGCTTTCCCAACTTGTCTTTTGAAATTCTAACACTTCATGTGACCATAATTGGAGATAGGACCATTGCAGAGATAATGATGGGCTAAATGAGGTCAAAAGGGTATGTTCCCAACAATGGTCCTGGTGTTCTTCTACAAAGAGAATGAGACTAGAGTGCTTGGGCTCTGCTTCCATGTCCCCAAAGAGTAGAGACCATGGGAGGACACGGGGAGAGGCAGCCAGCCAGTTGCCAACACAGGGAAGGGGCCTTAGAATGAACCCTCTTGCCTGGCCCTTTGCTCTTGAACTTCTCCAGAACTGCGAACAAATAAGTTTCTGGTGTTGCACTTACCCAGTTCATACTTTTTAGATATGTTGATTGTAGGTGGCTACTATCTTATTGCTGCTTGGCCCTTTGGCTAAGATCAGGTGTAAAAGACTGCTGTGGTTTGGATATGAAATGTCAAGGTAGGTCAAATGTTTGAACACTTGGTCCCCAGCTGGCAGTGCTATTTGGGAAGGTTGTAGACCTTTAGGAGGTGGAGCCTCACAGGAGGAAGTGAGTCACTAGGAAGAGGTTTTATAGTCCCACCTTCTTCCACTTCACTCTGCTTCCTGACTGAGAAGCAATGAAATCAGTTGCCTCTCTTCCTGTTGCCTTGCCTTTCCTGCCATGATGGACTGTGTCTCTTCAACCTGCAAACCAACATGAACCTTTCTTCCTTTTAGTCATTTTTTTGACAGGTTTTTTTTTTTTTTTTTTTTTAAATTTTACAATACCATTCAGTTCTACATAACAGCCACAGATTCCCTTGTTCTCCCCCTTCCTGCCCCCCTCCCCTTCCCCCCAGCCCCCCCCCATTTCCACCTCCTCCAGGGCAAAGCCTCCCCCGAGGACTGAGATCAACCTGGTAGACTCAGTCCAGGCAGGTCCAGTCCCCTCCTCCCAGATTGAGCCAAGCGTCCCTGCATAAGTCCCAGGTTTCAAACAGCTAACTCATGCAATGACCCCAGGACCTGGTACCACTGCCTAGATGCCTCCCAAACAGATCAAGCCAATCAACTGTCTTGACAGGTATTTTGTCATAGCAATGAGAAAAGTAATTAATACAAAGATCAGTAATCCTATGGTTATTATTTCTATTGCTTCCTCCAAGTATCCCTAATGGTGGATTGCCATCTCTTTAAATTTACTCTTTTCTACTAAAACATTACCTTGGTTTTAGCAGCAATTGGGCCACCATCTTCTGAGAAAATTCTGCTTTACTCACAACCAGAGATGGAGTCCTCCTTGAGCTGTTATCACCTATCTTGAAAATTCTTATCACCATCCAATTATTGACAATTTTCTTTGCAATGGGGAAAATATAGTTTTCTCTCTTGCCTGTTTTATTTGGCATGACATTGAAGTTAGTTGTAGTGAGTGTAGTATGACAAGTAAGATTATAAATATAAGAAATAAGAGTTGGAAGCAAAAGAATGAAACCATCATTACATACATGTAATTTCTCTATGTACAAAATATTGTGTTGTAGTATATGTTCTATCATGGACCCACTACTACCATCTCCCAAACTGTTTAGAGTATGACAAGACTCATGGAGAAGGGGTTGTCTGGGCTCTTGCCTTCTGAGTCTTGGGGGTTGGCTCCAAGAGTGCCCATACTAATGGAATCCAGCAGCAGCCATGCAGGACATACTCTTTTATTTTTTATTTGCTTTTTTTTTTTTTTTTAAAAAAAAAAAAAAAAACCAGGGCACTCACATTTAGAACCAAGCTGTTATGTTTAGAGGAATTCTATTCCACATGGAGAGGCTACATGGGGATATTTCATCAGGTAGACTCAGCCAAGATCTTAGATGGAGCAGCTCTCTGCAGTGAGGCTGTCCTTGAAAGGTTGACAGCTGGCAGATGCCATGTTCCTAAGGTTGGTACAAATCATTCTTTACAAGGGACATGGGTACGCCACCATCATTTTTAACTCTGCATCAGTTGATGCTAAGGGAGAAAGACGTCAGATGATTTCATACCCTGACTTTACAGCTGAGGATGTTGTAAAGCACAGGCAGCCATAGCCATTCTTCTTCATCTGAATTTCCCACCTGGAGAAACCATGGTTGATAAATAATAATTGCTACCTCAGTCCCCCTGAGGTGGAGATAATTGTAGGTTATTGCAAATATTGAAAGGAACTTTAGGTTAAATGCTAAAATTAATAAGAATTTGGTGTGGCTGCTGGATACAAAATCAATATACAAACTGATTGTATTTTTCAGAGGTTTATTTATTTTTATTTTCTGTATTTGAATGTTTTCTCTGTATGTATATCTGTATGCCATGTGCTTGCCTGCTACCTACGGAGACCAGAAGAGAATGTTAGATCTCCTGGAACTTGAGTTACAGGTAGTTGTGAGGTACCATGTTGGTGCTGAGAATTGAATTCTGGTCCTTTGGAAGAGCAGGTAGCATTCTTAACCTGGACATTTCCCCAGCTCCTGGATAATATTTTTATGTATTTAGCATATAGAGAGGTGAAATTTAAAACTTCATGTAAGTACTTACCTAAGAGTATGTACAACAGAGGGACCTAAGTCCGTCCAAGAGACAATCACAGAACGCTCTACAAAAAAGAACAGAAGACCAAAACCAAATAGGGAGATAAGCATTACACTCACGATTTCAGAGTCAATATTGCATAAATATCAATTTTCTCAAAATTGATTTAGTATTTCGTGCCTACCAAAGTTACAATTACTGTGTGCTGTAATGAGCTGACTTTTAGCTTCATATGAAAAATTTAAAGGCCAAGGCCAGAGATGGCTCTTTAGAAACACGCTTTCCATTTTACAGAACCTAACACAGCAAGCGGTTGATGAAAAAATTAGGACTTGATACAGTGGAGTGGAAAAGTGTCAATTTCTGTCCTCCATCTGGCTGTCACATGTTTATAAGAGCTTTAGCATGGCAGATCCAGGGATGGAGACCCACAGTCAGCTGATGGCCCTTTTATAAATGCTGAGGAGAAAACTTGGTACTCAGAGTGAACAATAACAAATTCCCACAGAATGACTAATTCCAAATGGATTAAGACCCATATGAGAAAGAGATAGACAAATATATAAATACATAAATAAACATTTCAAAATACAATGTAGCAAAGTTCACATGGGCGTTCATCCTTAAATACAGTCTAAAAAGCTCTGCTTCCAACTAAGATTAGTTCATTGAAATCTTAAGTTTGCATTTATCAGGTGAATGCTCATTGTTTACAGATGGAGTTGTCATCCCATGATGTACTTCACTGTCAATCAGTGGGGTCACTGGAGATGTCAGCGACATATCAAATGCAGGTATGGCCATGAGATGATAATTGTTGTAGCCAACAATGTTCATAATACTAAAATCAGAAACAGCTCAAATTCTCCTGGATGGCAGGACAGACCAACAAATTGGCATATTCACTGGATATAAAGAGGCAACAGTGAAAATGACCCATGGTCCACACATCAATAGGGATAATTCTTATGTGGAGAAAAAGAACCAAGCATGGCAAACCCATTGAGTATGGTTCCAAACCATAGTGTTCACTGAGGCAGTCACACATGGTGACACACTAGCAGAGGGACTTTATCCCAAAGCTTTGTGTAATGAGAACAACTTAAAAACTGTTTTCTCATGACAACTTCCTGTGCCCTTCAGATAAAACTTTTGTACTGTTGCTGCATATTCTATATGCTTTTTGAATATAAAATATAATTCATAACAGCAAAGAAAAATGATAATAGGCATAGCAATCACGATGATGCTTAAGAATAGTGCCCATTGTTTCATAGGCAGTATTTCTGACTCAAACTTAGGAATTAGTTCTTTATCATTCTGGTGTGGCACCTATTAATCCATGGAGGATTGTTTTAAGACCCCAGTGGATGCCTGGAAGCTCAGTCACACCAAGTGCTATACGTTGTTTTATTCTGAACATACATGCAATGAAGTCCATACTAATGAAGCACACACACTATGACTTTGATTTTTGCCTAGAAAATTGAGTACACATTTCCCCCTCTTTCAAGGATTTCTTCTAAGTATAAACCATGGCTACAAACCATGTAATTATTGTTCTTTTTTCCTCATCAAGAACATTCACAGCTTCATTTCATATTGTGCTTTTTCTTCTCTATATCTGAATTGCCAACATTACTATTCTTGTCCTTTGGGGCCATTTTTTTAAAGGGAGTAGGAGAGACTTGATCACAAGCCCTCTGATACTATGACAGTGGATCTGATGACTTATAGCTCTAAGTGCCTCTCTAGGGACATGGAGTATATAGTGTGGGTACACTGACAGAGACAATTCTTGTCCTAGTAACCAAGCAGGAAGGGGTGGTGTGAGACTTAATCAAGTTGCTCAGACTGGTGCACAAATTCAAAGTTATGAACTGTTTATTTCTGCAATTTTCCATTCAATATTTTAGGCTTCAGCTGAGTTGGAGTAATCGAAACTGTGGAAAGCAAATTCGCAATGAGGGATGTGGGTGACTGTATTTTATTGAATAAATTAATCATCTTTATCTGAACTTGTTTTGAAAATAAAGCATTGCCCCTGTCATCCCTGATATATAGATTGGATTTTGGGTCTTGTTCTCTGCTCTCTTGTGTGAGGCTCATCATCTCACACCTGAGATGAACTGATGGAAACTAGGCCTTGACCTGGAGGAGTGTGCCTAGCTGCTAGAAAATGCACTTAGGGTGAATGAAGAGGACAGAGATGAACCATGTAGAGCCCCCAGCAATGTCTCTCAGACTAAGGCATGACTTGAGCTCTCCTGGAGATGTAGACATGACAGGTGGCTGGGCAGATGGAGGTTGTGATCCAGTGGATGAGAGGACGGGCCTGAGAATATGAATTCTTGTCAGGTGATATCTACTCTGCTGATGAGGGACTCTTATTTGATAACCACTAGCTCATAGCATTGCTCCTAATCTTAAAAATATCATAATTTTGGTCATCTTTTCTCATCTCAGATAATTTACTGTTTTAAAAAAATTAAAAGAAAATAAGAGGAAAAGATTAAGGGACCTCCTCAAATCAGAAAATTAAAGCACAGTATTTTCTAACTCTTTATATAGATGAAATTTCTTTTTTTTTTCTATTTTTTTTTTTTTTTTTTTGCCAGAGACCATGTGTTCCTGACAAAAATTAAAGCTGAGGAGGTGAGAAAGAAAACAAGAAGAGCATTCATCCTTAACGTATGGTTTGGAAGGTGACAATGGCTTGCTTGGGGCATTTTGAATGAGGCATGGAGTTAGAGATGGAACTCTCCACAGGGGAGGAGAGAAAATACAGGGGCATCTGGAAGAGGCAACAGCCCAGAGGCCCCGAAGGCCTGGAATTTGGAAACTCTTCTTGAACTTCAAGGTCCTCAGAAGAATTCATTCTCCTATTTACTTGTTTGTTTTCTACAGTGACTGTTTTATTCTTTGCTCAAACACAGAGACAATCACAAGTGGCCAAGCAGGCTGAGGGATGCTACTGGGTGTTACTATCAAGGACTCAAACCTGTTTTATAGTTCCTTCATTTTCCTATCAGCCCTGAAAAGCTGTTTCTTCTGGCCATCACACTTGTGTTCCAAGAAGTAAGAAGAAATACATAAAAGAATACATAGGTTGATTTTCTTGTCTTGTTAGGTAAATTTAAACTTTCCTGGAAGGTATTAGAAGTCTTCTGCTTTAATCAACATGTCCCCATAAACCCCTGTATGCAATATACACCTTTGTCAATTATGCTGTATGACTTGAAGGCATATAATTTCATCACTGAAATATTTTAAAATAAAATAATAATGAGATACCCAAAAGTAGATTGAATTTTTTTTTTTGCTTGACTACTGTTGGCTGGAATAATAAATCACATCACCACCTTGAAGGATAAGGAGGATAGAATTAGACCCATCCACCACCACACCAGCAATACCAAGAAGAAATGATCTTAGTCTAAATCTTCTGAGGTGTCAGAATATGCTGATACTCTCAGACAGGTTAATACTTGCTGTATGCATCCATACCCAGAAGCTGGGCAGACCACTGCCCTCCTCCCCCAACTAATTTACATTACTGTAGTCAGGGTACTGGTCCTTGAAGCCAGGCTCTGTGGGTTTGAGTCTGGCTCTCTCAGGAGCTGTGGCTTTGAGCATGTTTTTTGTTCCAGTTTCATCTAAATTTCTTCATCTCTGAAGAAAGGACTGGAAGTGGTTTTGGCCTTATCAGAATGTTGTGGGAATTAACACAGGAACTTACAGAGGTACAACAGAGCAGAGCCAGCCCATGGTAGTGCTTGATAAGTGCCAGCAATTATTCTTCAAAGTTCAGACATTTACATGGCACTAGCCCTTATCTACACATTTGTTTGAAATGCCTTTCAGTGCCTTCCTACCTGTCAAAGCCTGATGACTCTCTATCTATGCTTTGAAGTTCTTGTTTCTGCAATCCTGCAGCTGCCTTGAGTGTGAGGTATGCATTTCCCAGTCTCTCTTCTCTCTTCCCCCCTCATCTCTCTCCCTGCTCCCTCCTCTCCATTTTTCTTCTGCCCCTTCATCCTCTCCCTTTCCCTCTTCTGTCATCTCCCTCTTCTTCCCTCCAGTTTATCTTCCTTTCTCTCTCTCTTTCCTCTCTTCCCCCATGTCCCTCATATTTCTCTCTTTCTGTCTCCCATAGCAGGGTCCTGTGCTGTTGTTCCCTTTGTGGGGAGGGGGCCAAGTAGGCATAGAGTCAAACCACACAGACTCTGGGAGAATGTGGAATCAACAAGCTCAGTTTATTCAGGAAGAGGCAAGCCTTAGATACCCTCCACACCACCTTGGGGGAAGGTCTGATGAATATGCATCTGCTGGTGTGACATGGCTGCCTCTCATTGGACCAGGTCATCTCCAGATCATGTTTCAGCTGCTGTTGCTAAGGCTCTTAGTCAGACCCAGGTTGGCTCTCAGTATCCTTTTTACTTGTTTGGGCTGGCTGGCCCTCAAGCCTGTTAAGGATGAGTCATCCCAAGTCTCCCACCTTCATCTCTTCCCCACCCACAAGTATACAGGCATTTCTGTTCCACACAATATGCATGTTGCCCTCTGTCCAAGTTTCCTTCCGAGGCCTGATTCTAGAAAAGGCTCTGCCCACTGCTCCTGCTTTTCTTTCAGTTGGAGCTGCTAGGGATGTCTTTCTGTATGCTGTGAATGTGTTGCTCTGATGGACTGATAAATAAAATGCTGATTGGCCAGTAGCCAGGCAGGAAGTATAGTATAGGCGGGATAAGCAGAGAAGAGAATGCTGGGAAGTAGAAGGCTGAGTCAGGAGACACTGCCAGCTGCCACTGCCACCATGAGAAGCAAATTGTAAAGTACCAGTAAGCCACAAGCCACATGGCAACTTATAGATTAATAGAAATAGGTTAATTTAATATATAAGAACTAGATATCAAGAAGCCTGTCACGCCCATACAGTTTATAAGTAATATAAGTCTCTGTGTGTTTATTTGGGTCTGAGTGGCTGCAGAAGTCAGGTAGACACGGGAAAACTCCAGCTACATGGAGCCTCAAAGCCCTCAGCTGATACCCAAACTGAAGCTATATCTTTCTGAATAGAGTATGCTTCCAGGAGACTCCGGAGCTTGGGAAATTCATTTCCTAGCCTGTAAAATGTTCCATGTTCCATGCTTCCAACGGCCTTTCCCTGCACTGAGTGTGTGCCTTCTGTTCCTGTCCTCCTCCAGGAGGGCACAGCTAGTTATGCTTTCCTACTTCTCTTGGCAAGACGAGTTCTTTCTTGCCCACGCCTGAGCCCCCTACCTTGCTGTAGCTCTGGCCACCTTTCTTCCTCCTTTCCAAAGCCTTCCACACACCCATTTCACTAACACTTTTCTCTGGGTAATCTCCTGGGGCCTCTTAGTGAACCTGCTGAGTCCCAGACTTACCAAAGGCAGACCTGGGGTAAGACTCCACATTGTAGCGAGTGAACATTCAGCAAGGACCCATGTCTGACCCAGACCCTGCATCCTGTTATTTTTCTGATTGGTCCTTCTTTTAGCCATTTCAAACTGGCTGTGCCGGCTCATTCATCTTTTGTTCCATGGATTTCCAAGACACCTTTCCTTAGCCTCAACAGAGACCCCATTTTAATGCCTGTGCCCTTGAAGCACACACAGTAATTCTTAATTAAAGAAAAGTTTTTAATTGATCATTCCTGTTTCATCATAAGGTAATGCTAGCATATGAAACAGCACATGCCTTCTGTCCTGCAGGCAGCTGGCCCTAGGTTTATGGGTTTAATTACTTGGAAAAAGTCATCATCACCTTTCAGATGAACATGGTAACTGCTCCCAGGGTTGATTGTGGTTTGACCTTTGATATTAAAGTGTCATCGTAACAATTCAAGTAAATGTTTGGCTAGTGGCTGGCTGGCTATTCTACTAGTAGAATATCATATCATATAAATAAAATAGCTATAAGGGATGATTGTGAATGTTCCCTGAACCAAGAAGTGGTGAGTGTTGGTGCTGATGGATAATGTGAAGATACTAAATCTATTGTTTTACAGAGTATATATACCATAAAGAAAAGATGAACACTGGTGTTAATGGATATCTAAATATCCAGAATCAATCACTTCACAGTGTAATATGTAAGCCACAATACTATACTGCTTGATAAATATGGACAACTATCACCTATGAATCAGTTTCAAAAGCACGTCTTTATGTAATAGGAAAACATTGCTGATGTGTTCAGGTCACTTGCTGTAAAATCTGGGGGACATTTGGAAGCAATTACATGCAATTTAACAATGAACTCGTCAAATATCCAGGAGGTCAGCCAATGTACACATCGTTATCCCTTCCGTTTTCAGGAAAGATAATTTATTTATAAGAAAGAAGATAATTATGAGCACTGGGGCCAGTGAGCTTCATGGCAAGTTACTGGGGTCTCCTTCACCATACTCTTGAAACCAATGGCAAGAAAGTATGTTACAAAAATTTTCTATTGTTTCTGTTTTAATCTAAAGAGTTCATGAATGAAATAATGAAATGATGTGGTTAAGGACTTAAAAGCAATGAAAGCAATTTAAATAGAGGATATCCCTTCACACATCTAAGGGGTTTTGTTTTGGTGTGTGTGTGTATGTGTGTGTGTGTGTGTGTGTGTGTGTGTGTGTGTGCATGAATGTGTATTTGTGTGTTCTTTTATTCTCCACCTCATATATTGAGGCAGATGCTTCACTAATCATTGAGCTGCTGCTTCTGCTAGACTGGCTGGCCAGCTTGCTCTGTGTATCCGTTCATTGACTGCTTTTTACCCTAGGGTATGCTGGGATTACAGGTGGTTGGCCATGTCTACTCCATATTTGTATGGATGCTGAAGGTCTGAGTTGCAGCCTTTACACACAGTAAATGTTTTACTTACTGAACCTCTCCCCAGACAACTGCATGTGTTATGAGTTTTGATTTCTAAGTAAACATGCAGGCTATTTGTATGACAAATCCTCCACACACCCTCACACTTTAGCACTATTTACTATAGAAACTTTGTTGCGCTGCCAATGGGAAATAAACAACTCAAGGTCACATTTATCCTTGTATCCCTAAAAACAAACCTGTATTTACATTTAGCCAGTTCTCAGTATTTTTAAAAGCAGATAAGAGTCACTAGATTAAATTGTTTGAAATATAGAACTTTCTTTTACTAAATGTTCTAGATATTTGCCTTGTAATTTTAAAAAAGGTGCAAGAAAAGGATAAAGACAAATAATTTTCTGCACATAAAAAGACTGATGCTTAGTGTCACTGTTTGAGCTGGTCAGTAGTTAATTTATATTAAGAAACTATGATTGTCGTGACTCAGTTCTATTTAAATTAACTATTACTTTAACTGAGCAAATAAAACGAATTTCTTCATTGTGAACTCCACTTTTATAAAACCTAGCCCCAAACTTCCTCACTGAATTTGACTTACTTTCATAAATTCCTTTGCTATGTTTTGGTAGCTATTTTTCTGAAATGACTCTTGCAAATTCAATGTGTTTTTGCTCTATTCCAAGATTTATTTCTTTATGAACAGAGAAGCAACAATAATTCCTCATATGAAATACTAGAATAACAGCCCATTTATGTATTCATTTAGCAAATAACTGAATGCCTATCAGGTAACAGACAAAGATACAGGCACAGGAGACATACCAGGGAATAAAATACACAGATCTCTCATGCTAAGAATTTGTTGTCTAGTTGAGGGCTCAGTGGTTTCTTCTTGTCCCCACAAAAACCATAAAAACATCCCTCAGCCTGTTAGGAGGTGATGCACACCATGTAAAAGGTAACTCAAGAAGGGAAGAAGGATGCTGAGGGATGCCTTACAGGTAAGAGTGCTTGTTGCTCTTGTAGAGGATCAGAATTTGGTTCCCAGCATCCAAACTGGGTATCTCACAAAGGCCTACAACTCCAGCTTGAGGGGAGCTACATCTCCTTCTGGCTTCCATGGTTACCTGCCTGCACATGGACACGCATGTGAATCTATACACACACACACACACACACACACACACACACACACACACGCACGCACGCGCACACACACACACACACACACACACACACACACACACACTGGATGAAGCCTCTCTGATGACAATTGGGCTAGGCGTCCATCTATAAGTATAGCAGAATATCATTAGGAATCATTTCATTGACTTTTGTTTTTTCTGGGTTCATAGGGGCCCACAGAGAATGAACTGACAACCAGGGATCCTGTGTGAGACTGATCTATATGTTAAAGTAGTGTAGCTTAATCTTTTTATGCTACTCCTAACAGTGGGAGCAGGGACTAGCTCTGTTTCTTTTGCCTGCTTTTGGGATCCTTTTGCTCATACTGGGTTACCTCATCCAGCCTTAATAGGAGGGGAGGTGCCTAGTCTGCAACTTGATATGCTGTGTTTGGTTGATATCCATGGGAGGCCTGTTGTTCGAATCTTAGATGGTCTTTTAATTAAAAAACAAAAAACAAAAAAAACAAAAAACAAAAACCCAGAGCTAGATATTGGCGTGAAAGCTGAAAGATCAGAGAAGCAGAGCAAGCCACAGCCACCCCTTATTACCTCACCAACTCCACAAATCTTCTGACTGAATCCTCTGAGTCTTCACCCAGAAGAATCTCAGCTGAACTGATTTAGTTCCTGTTTCCTCAAGCCTTATATACCTTTCTCTGCCCTGTCATTAAGTCCTCAGCTTAAAGGCATGTGGGCTTTCCAGTACTGGGATTAAAGGTGTGTGCCACCACTGCCTGGCTCTGTTTCCAGTGTGGCCTTGAACTCATAGTGATCCTCTGCCTCCCGAGTGATAGGATTAAGGGTGTGTACCACCACCGTCAGGCCTCTGTGTCTAATCTAGTGGCTGGCTCTGTCCTCCGTTCCTCATACAAGCTTTATTCAGGTACACAATATATCATCACAGAGGCCTGTCGTGGGTTTTTTTTTTTTTTTTTTTTTTGAGAGAAACAAGAGTGGATGAGGAGGCAGAAGGAAGGTGGGGGGAAGGGGAGGAGCGGAGAGAGGGCAAATGGTGGTTTGGTGGTTGGGATGTAAAAAAATAATAAATAAAACCAAATATTGAAAAAATGGAAGACGGTAAGTGTCCAGTAATGGGAAGAGTGAGAAAGGATGGGTTACAGAGGGCCAGGAGACTCTTTGGAAGGTGTTTTGTCTCCCAAGTGTAGCAGAAAGGGGAGTGTCCAGTTTCACTTGGACTGAGATATAAAATGACCACATGATCTTGTTGGATCAAACTTCTAGGAATCCTGCTGCCGTTGTGATACTGAGGGGCTGTAAGGTCTTTCCTTTTCTCTCTATTCCTCTCTCTCTTCATCTATACATCAATGCTGCCTGGTCAAATTATTTTCCTTTCCTATGTCTGTGACAAAATCTCTGAGAAAAACAACTTAAGGAAAAGTTTATTTTGACTCATAGAGGGTGAAATTCATCACAGCAGGGAAGTCACTACTACAGGAGCATGAGGTGACTGGTCACATTGTAACTTGGGGTGAAAATGTTCCTTATTTCTTACTCCTGTTTTCGCAGGGCGGGAGTCTGGCAGGGTATCGCAGTTTTGAATCCACAGCGCTGGTCAGGCCCAGGCCTTGTTACAGGCTCTGGGGAAATATCTGCTCTTAAGCTCAGTTTCTGCTGGTGAAATTCAGTTCTCCTTATTGAAGATGAGATTTCTCATTTTCTTACTGGTATTCATCTTGGGTCAATTTTTGGAAACTTGACACTTTGTGTTAAGAAAAACCCTACTGGTTGATCTTGTTAGTGTTAGAGAGGGGGCATGAGAAGAAAGAGTGTAGGCAAAATGATTCATGAAGATTACAAAACAATGACTTCTGCCTCCATGCTTAGAGGACTTCATTCCTCACCAGAGGGTCTCCCCCATCCCCAAGCCAGCAACTGTATTCTGTTCTTCAAAGTCTCTGCTTTCCTATGTCTGAATCATGGGGCAGGATTAGAGGGCTCATGGGATCAAGCCAGTCCTCACTTGATAAACTCGTTCAGATAAACATCAGAATTGGGATCTTACTACATTTGCAAAATTCTTTTATGGGAACACTTAGATTAGCTTTTGTTCTAGTTTGGTTTCTTATTGCTGCTATAAACACCATGGCCCAAACCTCCTGAAGGAGGAAGGATTTATTTGGCTTATGGGTCATAACACATCAGCTAGAGAAGGTAGGGCAGGAACCTGGAGGCAAGATCTGAAGCAAAAGTCTTCGGAAGAACGCTGCTTACTGGCTTGTTCCCTGTGGATTACTCAGTCTGCTCTTGTACAGACCAAGACTATTGTTCCAGGGGTCACACTGCCCATGGTGGGCTGGGCCCTCCCACATCAATCCACATCCATGAAAATGCCCCTCAGACTTGCCTATAGGCCAGTCTGTTGGAGGCAATTCCTCAGTTAAGACTTCCTCTTCCCAGGTATGTGTAGGTTTGTGAAAATTAGCTATGTTAGTGTTTGATGGAATAAGTGAGTAAAGATGTAATTTCTCATTTTCGTTAGTTCTTTGAGACTATCATACAATATATTTTGGCCACATTCACTCCTCCCCCACTCTCCCCAAGTCCACCCCTTTTCCTGACACACTTTGTGTCGTCCCCTCCTCCCCATCAAACAGAGTTGGTATTGCCCATATTCTCTTGACTATGTGACCTTCTCCTGGAACACGGTCATCCCACCAGGGACCACACCTTTCAAGAAAAAGATGTCTACCTCTCCCAGCAGTTATCAGTTATCAGTTGCCAATACTGATACAATACAATATTTAGGGGTGGGAATTAGTGCTTACCTTCCCTCTCCATGTTGATATTTTGGCTGGCTTGAGCTTGCCCTGGTCTGTGTTTAGACTCTCAACTGCTTGTGTTCCTATCTGCAGCTGCCATGCTGTGTTCAGGAAACATGGTTTGCTTGTGGTCATCCACCACCCTGTTTCTCACAATCTTTTCAGCTTCACTTCTTTAGTGATCCCTGAGGCTCGGCAGGAGGGACTCGATAGGCATGTCCCATTGCAGAGCATTCCACAGTGAGAAATACATTTTTATTGATTGGGTAAATCCAAGAAAAATCCATATGGCATTGAAAATACCATAGCATTTATTGACTTGTACTTCATTGTATGCTTTAAAAAAATTCATTTTAATAAATTATACAAACAATGCAAGATTATGTTCACAATATAAAGTAAAAAGTACAGATCAAGCTTAAGAAGTTCTTGCTATTCTTTTTCCAATATGACACAAACTCTTTTACCTTATATGTATGTATAGTTATTAATAATAATGCATTTATGTTTGCTCACTGTTATGCATATTATCATTGTATTTATTTGCATGCCATCATTTTGATTTTCACATTATAAAGATGATTTCATGTTTTAGCACTAAGTCCTGTGTCTTTACTTAGTTGTGAATTTATTTTTTCCATTCTTGCCCATTTTTCTTTTGAGTGCTGCTGACTGGCACGAGTGTTTCTAGTGTCTGCAAACTGCTTGAGCTTTGTCTACTGGGAAAGTTGAGATCCTTTCTCCTAGTTAAGTGTTGGATCTTTACTTTTCAAAATCATATCTAAGTTTGAATGCTTTTAATCGTCAGTTATCAGCATTTCCACATGTTATTTTGCCTCTGTATTTTAACTAGGCAACCTTTCCTATTGCATGATTATAAGGATAATCCTTTATCTCTGACAGACATTTATTAGTACTTTCATCATATGCATTTATATAATTTATAATATTTATGATATTGTAGAAACAACTGCATTAATTTCCATATAATTTTATTTAATTGTCATGACCACTGATTTTCCTTTTTTTCTTATTAAGTGATTTTCTATTTGTTTTACATATCAACCACAGATTCCCTTGTCCTCTCTCTTCCCACTTTCCAGCCTCCCTCCCCAACCCACTCTCCATTCCCACCTTCTCCAAGGCAAGGTCTCCCCTGGGGAGTCAGCAGAGCCTGGTACATTCAATTGAGGCAGGTCTAAGCCCCTCTTTCCTGCAACAAAGTGTCTCAGCATAGGCACTAGGTTCCAAAAAGCCAGCTCATGCAGGTTAGGTAGAGACAGGTACCAGTCTCACAGCTAATCAACTGTCTCACTAATCCAGAAGGCCTAGTTCAGTACCATGGGGGCTCCTCAGCTATTGGTTCACAGTTCATGTGTTTCCACTAGTTTGGCTAGTTGTCTCTGTACTTTTTCCAATTATGGCCTCGATATCTCTGAGTACTGATTTTTCTTAAGTAGCCCTGGCTATATAATAATTTCTGGGCTTGTTATTGTGAATGATCATTTCCTAATCCTGATCCAACTTTGGGTTCACATGCTCTTAGGGTATTATAACCCCTCTACTTTTGGTCATAGCACTGTTGTAGATACCACCTTAGATTTTCATGCAGATCTTCACAATTTGGTTGTATTTGATTCTGATAGTATCAGGTAACATATTTCTTTCTCCTTCAATATTTTTTTATGTACAGAAGTTGAAAGCATGAGTTAACTGTGACTTAGGTTCAGCACTCAGGGCAAATACACCTCAGTTTCCTTTATATCATGTTTCATCAGGGCACATTTTCCCCTGCTACCCTATGCCGTGCTAAATTTGAGCTGTAGATTCAGGTGAAACAATTCAGTCTCAATAGTATATTGGCTTTTAAAGGTAGGATTCTAGTATACTCCACTGATGGCCAATGCTTGCCTGAGCCAATTATTTTCAATCAGAGCTTTAAAAAGAATTTTCTAAATTTATGGTTCCTTCTTTATTTGTTAGCTAGCATTATTCTGTAAATAAGTTCTGGAAATTAATTTTCTTGATGGTTTCTTTACCACTAAGAGCTACTTGTTTTCTGTGCCACACATGAGAAATATAAGACAGGTATTTAATTCTAATGTGCAGAGAAAACAGTTGGTAGTTAACCGTTCTGTTAGTGATCAATAGTAAGGCAATTTCTTTCTTTCTTCTGTGTTTTTATCTTTCTCTACCTTCTCTTTCCTTTTATTTTATTCCAAAATTCATTCCTCATAGTTCATTTTCTCTTATCAATAGAAAATTACCACATTCTGAGAAAGACATAAAGAAAGGAAGTTTATTTGGTTTCACAGTTTTGGTACAAGGTCAAAGACTTTCATCTGGTGATCACTTTCTTCATAAAATCCTAAGGTGGTGCAAGGAAAGGCCTGGGGACAGCCAACATACAAGAATCTAGGCAGGCGTTATAGCAGGACTGCTTCATGAAAACTCATTAATCCCTTAACCATATGACCATGCATGTAGGCAGGGCTCCTTTAAAGTTCTCATCTGATCTCAATTCTTCATATCTCACAGTAAGCATTAAGTTTCAACCTTAGTTTCAAAGGAGAAACTACCTTCAAACCACAGGACCATCAGTTCTTAAACACCCACTGCATTTTAGTCAGCTGCATTTATCATCCTTTTGATGCTAAAATTGCTGTCTTTGGCCAGTGGAAAGCTGGTTCTTGCCTGCTCTGGTGAAATTTGACAAGATCTGCTATTATTGTCTTGATCATTCTCTGGCTTTCTCATACAATATTGTATTCCAGTCTTAATTTCTTGTCCCCAGAAATGCTTTTAATTTTAATTTTATTACCACCTTTCTTCATGCTTAAAGTTTTGGCATTTAAGAAATTTAAATCCACTTGATTAGAGTGCAATTTACATCATTAAAATGCACCAAATTAAATGGGTTTTGACAAATATATTCACCCATCAAACAGCCACTACAACCAAGATGGAACACCTACAAATCCTCCAAGTTCCTTGCCTCTCTCTAATCTATACCCACCAGTACCCCTGGTCCTAAGAAGCCTTGATTTGCTCTCTCTCTGA
This sequence comes from Peromyscus maniculatus bairdii, assembly GCF_049852395.1. Lineage (NCBI taxonomy): Eukaryota > Metazoa > Chordata > Mammalia > Rodentia > Cricetidae > Peromyscus > Peromyscus maniculatus. The sequence continues at coordinate 36,118,889 of NC_134861.1, forward strand.
ATAGTGAGTCACATTTAATTTTGCTTATTATAAAATTTCTTCAGAAAGAAACAAAGTAGGATGCCTCCTTCTTTGTCTAACAATTTTCACTCAGAACAATGCCTTTGAGACTCCACCTTACCATTTATGTAGTAGAAGTTGGTTATCATATGGGACCACATAGTATCCTATCCATTTAATGGACACATTGTAATTATTAGTTTATCTGCTTAGTTGTTGATTGACATGAGGGTTATGTTCAGTCTTGATTATGCTATAAATAAACCTTTCTGATAATCATATGCAAATATTTGAATAGAAAATTGTGTTAGTTTTCATTGCATAAGTATCCTTTATGTTTTCTTTCTGTTATTGAAATAAATCTTTGAGATACATAATTCATAAGGTAGAGAGTTCATTTTGGCTCACAGTTTTGAAGGTTTCAGTATTTGATGGATTGGCTATTCCATTGTTTTGGGGCCCATGACAAGATAGTATGTTGTAGATGAATTTCTAAACAGTCTTATTAAACAAGAAGCACAAAGCCAAATACAGGGATAATAGCCAAAGAGATCAGAGAAATAGCGAATAGCCACGACTAACCTTAGCTTACCACCTCACCATAGCTTCCCAAGAGAGAGCTTCTTCCTGTCTAACCTGTGCTTTTATTGCCTTCCTGTTCTGCCTTCTCATTGGCTCTAAGCCCAACCACATTACTTCCTTGTCACTGCCTGTCTATACAGACCTCCAGGTCTCTATGATTGGTACTGGGATTAAAGGTGTGTGTCACCAAGCTTGGCTGTGTTCTTGACCACACAGAGACTCTGCCTGCCAAGTGATCGGATTAAGGGTGCATGCCACCACTGCTTGACTTCTGTTTGTGGCTCGTTATGATCTCTGATCTCCAGGTAAACTTTATTATCATACAAATAAAATATCACATTTCAGCTCAAATATGATATCACCACAGTATGTCATGTTAACTGCACATAGCAGAGGAAGCTCCTGTAAGAGCATCTTGGGAAGAGAGAAAAATGGAAAGAGTTCACAGCTCCCAAATTCCTGCTGTATTAATCATTTTTCTATTTCAGGAGTAAAATACCATTAGCAAAGGCAACTTAGGAGAGAAAGAGTTCATCTAGGCCTACAACTTCAGCAGTAGAGTCCATCATGGCAGGGAAGGCATAGCAATAGGTGGCCTGAGCAGAAAGTTGACATATCACATCTCAACTACAGAAAGGAAGCAGAGAAAATGAACTACAAGTAGGGCAAGGTTGTAGACAATCAGAAGTCCATTCCACTGTCATTCTTACACCAGAAAATACCCACTTCTCAAGGGTTCCACAGCCTTCCCAAATAGCACCACCAACCATGAAACAATTGTTCAAATATGCAAGCCTATGAGGGACATTTCTCACTCTATACCTGTGAAGAGCACACTCTACATAACCCAATTTCTTTTTGCTAGTCTCAAACTCTTAAAGTCTCTGTCAATTTCCAGAACCACTACAGACTGGGGTCCAAGTCTTCAATACATAGGCCTTTGCTGTACATTCAAACAATGATATTCCACCCCTGTAGAATCCATCTTAAATGCAAAATTTATTCTATCATTCTTCAAGAGTCCCTCAAACCCTAGTGATCCAGCATCATTCAAAACTTCAAGTTCCAAATCTCCCAGGTGACTCAAAGCAAACTCAGCTTTGTTTTCCATGAAAAAAATAAAAAAAGAAGTCACTAAAGAAATTGAAAGGAATCTTAGGTACAGGATTTATGAATCAACAATAACTATTGAAATCACAAAAAATTACAACTATTTAAGACATGGTAGACAGAGGCACATTCCATTCCATTCCATGGGAAAGGAATAGGACTGGATTAAAACAACACTGCAAACCAGAGGGCAAACATTAAACTCAATTTTCCATGTCTTGCACTTGAGGCACATGGGTTGTAATATGACCTTCAAGGGTTTTGGGAACCTCTGACCTTAAAGGTTTTTGAATGGCAGTCTTCATGGCTGCCCTTTTGGAATGGTGCTGTTCACTGCCTGCTGTCTCCTTGTCAGGCATTTCATGTAACTTACATATCAAAATGCTGGCTTGGCTGCACACTTTTGAATTGAATGCCCTGTTACATGCTTTGTGCAGGTTTTAGAGTTGCCCAGCATTCTATAGCTTAGAGCACTTCCCCCTCTGTTTCTATGGCTTCAGCTTCTCCTTTGTCTATGACCCTCCTGCCTCTCTTTCATGATCCAACCTGATCAGTCAAGGATAACTTCCTGTCTCAGAATCTTTAATCCAATCACACCTGAAAAATGTCTTTCGTTATGCAAGGTCTGTATGATCACAGATTTGGGATGTTAGGATGTCACATTTGTGATTGGTATTGAACTTTCAAACATGACCCTTTGGAAGGTAAGGCTTCTGGAATCTACCATACCTATTGATCTGGACACCTCAGAAGGTTATGGGTGCAAGTGTCTGTGGAACCCACTGGGATCTGGAATATTAACATATTTGTTTCTGCGGGGCAGGGAAGCTTCCTTTTAGAGGTGAAAGCAACTCTCATGGGTTTATTTAACACCTAGAAGTTCGTGTGATCACCCACCCACACTTCTTCACAAACTCCTTTTTAATTTTTTTTTTAAAATTTTATGCTTAAAGAGTTTAAATTTGAAGATAAATAGCCTCACCCTGGGAATAACTCCAGAACTCCTTAGAGCTGCTAAGGTACATTCGTTTGCCACCTGTCATGAGTAATCAATGAACACTGGGAGAAATGGACCACTGAGCTGTTAGGCTCAATGCACACCATAGGTGAGGATCTCACTGCTGTACCAGCTACCCATGGCAGCATGCTCCTTTTCATGTGCAAAATGAACACCCACAGAGTGCACAGAATCTATTTGTATCTTTTCTTCAATCAACCTCTTATTAAATGCAATTTCTGATGCAATTATGAAACAATGTGAGGTTCCCACAATAAAAGCATAATATTCTACATGCTACCTTGGCCTCAAATTCATGAACTTCCATAGAAACTTTGAAGTTATAATATTAGAAGGAAACATATTAGATTAAAATACGACACTACTCATATTCTAACATTATTTTTCATGCCTGGTTATTAAAATAAAATATACATGCAAATATTTACCTTCTGACTGATATGAAAAGTGAGTTATTGCCTTGGTCTAGAGGAATACTGGGTATCATGTGACTAATTTTGCAGATGGTTGACATTTGATATCATTGTGCTGTGGCTGCATCTTCCCCAAGGTGTAGGGCTTTTGTCTGCAATATTGAAATGGACTCACAAATTCTGCTCCTATGTTTTAGCCCTAGGAGGGAAAGAAAGAAAATGAAAAGCAGCCATGCTTTTCTCTGGTGACTTAACTTAGAGCTATTCTTATAACTTTAAGTTACACTCTTCTGGTGAATTCTTTTGCACATTATTCAAGGAACCTACTAAGGGGGCTGTGAGACATAGCCTTCCTAGATAATGCACATGCACACCAAGCCTAGGACCACTGACACCCTCAAAACATGATAACATGTCATATTAACATTTATTCTCTTTACTGTGAGTCATGTGACCTGCACTATGGCTCTCCAGAGTCACCATCTGGTTAAGACTCTGGAAAGCATTTCTGTTGCTCATCAAATTCTCTAAATGTTAACTGTTCCCACCTCCTCTGGCACTTGGCTCATTTGTAGCCTCACACTAGATAGCTTTCCCCCATAGTTCTCCCCTACCTCCTACTATCCTATTTCAGTTTCTTTCTTTGCTTACTTCCTGGCTCAGGGTATGTGCAAGGTTCCTACCACCACCTCCCATTCTTCTCTCTCTATCTACCTCCACTCAGATACTTCTTACTCACAAGTCAGATCTTTTATCTAATGTTACTTATCATGAGACTTTCTAGACCCACTCTCCTGACTAGGCTAGATTCCCTGTTTTAATCTCTAAGGCATCCCTGTTTTCTATTCCATACCATGTACAATTACCTGAATTAGATGCTTGGCTGGATAAATATTTAGTTTACATCTACCCCTGATAGTGAAAGCAAGTTCCAATTGCATGTTAGGTATAATTAAATCTCAGAGTCCTAGAAAGGTGACCAATGCTTAGTAAACATTACTTTTACTTATTCCTCTAATGAATAGAGCAAGAAGGAAGCTGGTCCTAGAATGTTGAACAGTGTGTTTACCAAACTGAGGAATGAGCTAGCAGACAGTCCACTTGAGAGAGACGCAAAACTCCATTGCATCGAACTTGAGTGATTCAGTGAATAGCTGAGCCAAAAACAATTGTGATGTTAAGGAAAGTAATTATTGCCTAACCAATTTGTATAATGGTTACTTTACTGGAAAATTAGTTGATTACTGTCCTGTTCAAAACAAGTCTTCAAAAGAAAAGATATACAAGAACAGAGATGGGAGCTATGATATAAATGTGAAATTTTCATCTGAACACAAAGGATTGGAGCATGTCCTGGTCTTTGGAATGACATAGAGGAGCCAAGTGGGGTGTGGAGCCTGAGGAATGATATCTTCTTTGTATCTTTTACCAGGCACAATGTACCAACATGTGTAGCTTCTCAGGGTGACATGTGACTTGGTTGCCTCTCATGTCCTCTGGAGGCTCTTCTATAGACCTCTACCTCCATCCCAAGCTGTGGGGTCCTGTACTTACTTTATGTCTTTCCTTTCATAGAAAGATGACCAGCAAGGACAGATCTGTGACTCTTGCTTTCTTCCTGTCTTATTATTTTGATGTTTTCATACCAATTTTATCAATTTTTAAAGGGATTCTCAACAAAGATCCACAAACTGAGTCACAAGCTATTACCATTTTGTCTTCCTCCTTTTCCTCCATCATTACCAGCACCATCACGATCATCAGCATCACACTGCCCAAAGTCCAACACCAATGAATCTGAAGGTTGCACTCTGTATGAAGCCTGTGGTGGTGAGTATCTTGTTGCCTCTTCTAGCTGCTGGTGTTTGTGAGCAATGCTTGCTATTCTTCTGCTCATGTACACACTCCAGCTCTGTTATCCTTGTGTGTCTATATTGTTACATTGCCATTCTTCCAGAAGGACAACTTTAGGACTCTGCTTTAATGGCTGCTTCCATTCACAGACCCTGTTTCACAGCTGCTGGAAGTGAAAACCTTCACATCTTTAGGGTGTACAATTCACACTGGAACAACACTCCCATCCTACCCTAGTTCAGCTTTAACTGTCCACTTGGTGCAACTTAGAGAAGGGGATCTCAACTGAGGGACTGAACATATCAGATTGGCCTGTGCACATGAGGCAGAGGTGGGGGGTGTAGATTGCTAATTGAGATGGGAGAGACCATCCAACTGTAGACAGTTCCACTTCTTGGGCGGGTGGTTCCGAGCTATAGAGAAAAAGTCAGCTCAGCATGGGTCTGTGTGTGAATCAGCCATCAGCTTTCCTCTATGGTTTCTTCTTCAATTTCTTGCTCTGACTGCCTTAGAGAGGGACTAAATCTGTAAGCCTTTCCTCCATTAGGTGGCTTGGGATCAGAGTCCTTCATCACACCAATAGAAAGGGAGGTAGAACACATCCCTTCCCAGAATAGCTGACTTCCTGTCCCTGGGGACTGCAAGAAGGAGGATTTTTTCTGTCCGATTCTGTGGACTTGGTCAGTCAAAGGTCAAAGGTCAGTCACAGGTCAAATAAAGATTGGGAAAACTTACTCTTGAGACTACAGTCTGGTTTCCAGGGCCTTTGCCTTAAGGCCCATTCTATTTTTTTGCAAGTCAAAGCAAAAATATATATCAGCTTTCTCCCCCTCTATGCATTCTGTCTGGGATAAGTTCTCATTTTTGCTCCCAGGCAAATGCAGGGTAGCAAGAACAAAGGTCATGTCCACAGAAAGCCAAAAGAATGAAACTCTCATCAATAATGTAATGGTTAAAATCTAGATAAATATCACCATCACTGAATGATCTCCACTCTAGAGTCCTTTGTGACCTGGCTTAGTTTTCAGGCCGCCTGTTGTTGGTTTCTTCAGGAACTAGGTGCTTCCAGGAATAATGGAGTATTCCACTGAGTTGTCTTTGGGTCCCAGAGGCTGAGGAGTTTCCATTAAGAAGTGAAAGATTCATTTCTGTTACAGGAATGAAGACACGAGTCTTCCTGACTGAGCTGGTCTCTCATCTCTCAAGTCTGGGGTCTCTCATCCCTCTCTTCTCAGTCTGGGGTCATGATGATGACAACCACTGTGGATGGGCAATGTGTTCTTGGAGGCAGCATATTCATAGCACCAAGGCATCTGCTCCATTGGGGGAAGCAAAACACAATTTTTTTAAAAAAAAAATTATCATACCAGCTGCTTATAATGTGTTGACTCAACAATCAATTGATTGATTAGAATATATATGTATATAAAATATATTTAACATATAAAATTTTAGTTTAGCTACATTCACCTTAGTGGCATAGTCACAGCTCCGTGGGAGGAGAGACAGTGGAAATAAAAAAATGTGAGAAGAGATACTGGCTATCTGATAGCCTTTGACCAGAAAGGAATTAAGCATTTTAATGTTAGTGGATTTGGTGAAGTTTGAATACCATTTCCAAAGGATATAGATTATGGAAACCGCTTGTTCAGTTGTATTCACTTTGTTTTTGAAGTAGAAACATCACTGAAGAAAACAGCTCCCATATGTTCTCACTTTGAAAATTTGGAATAATTAGTACGCTTTAACGAGTCAGTAGATCTGTCTTCCATGTGAGTACCATACGGCACTTGCAGTAAATTGGTGGTTTTCAAGTGTCGTTGGCAAGGCTTGCCTGGGACTGGAGCTCAGGTGGGTGGAGGCTGTGACAATGGGAACTTATTTATTCTGCCTTAAGTAGGTGGCTGCGTTTTGCATTGCACTGGTTTGCGGCAGATCATAATAAACAGCTCATTACTAAGCCCCTCCGCAAAACCCCAAAAGAACACAGTGAATGTGTCAAAAGGAAATAAATATTTACTGAATTAACTGACAGACTCTCTCACGGATATATGCCAACTTCATGTTTGTATGTGTTATTTTAACTTTCATTTTTTTCTCTCCAAGCCTTCCTAAAATGTCTGCTTTTTCCCCCCACAGAACAGCTTCAGTATAAAGCATCTTCTTCTAAACTTCTTGCCCTGATCCTCATCCCTGCTTGAGATCTTGCTTCATAAGCAGAGAAGGCTGTCAGAGATTCTGAAGTACCTTTAAAATTTAAAACAACCTCCCACTTCAGGGCTTAGCTCCCACTGTCCAGGGGTTTATTTGATTCCCTAATTTTGAGAGCATGCAGGGGAAAGATCACAGGCCTCCTGCATGAACAGGTCAAGGCTCAGTGAAGTCCATTCATTTGTCTTTCTTTTTTCTTTTCTACAACCTTATACATCAAACACCGAACTACTCCATGTCCCCAGCGAGCTGACAACCTTCAAATGGGCATGTGTGCAGCATCAGGGGTGTGGAGAAACCATAAAACAGAACAAAAATAAAGAGACTGGGTCTCATGTGAGGATCGAGGAAGGAAACCTAATTCAGGCAAGAAGCATTTGAAGTTGGTCTAGTAGACCCAGGAGATGCATGGGTCTGGAGAAAGTGACCGGAGGAGAGGGACAATGTCATCATTGGGTGAGGGCATGTCCAAAAGTCCTGAAAGGTAAAAATGAGTCAATTATTTTTGACTCATGACTATGGAGGAGCAAGAGAAAGCTGAGGAAGGTGAAGAAATCAGTGTGGAAATGAAAAGTTTAGGATTTTGAGATGGATCTAGAGAGATGGCTTAGTCGTTAAGAATGCATACAGTTCTTGTAGAGGATCCAAATTTGCTTCCCAGCACCCACATCAGGTGGCTCCCAACTGTCTGTAACACCAGTTCCAGAGGATCCATCACCATCCTCTCCTGGTGTCTATGAGAAGCCTGCACCTATATGCATGGGCACCCTCCCTCCCCAACACACATATAATTAAAATTAATATAAAAACTTTGGGGGTCAATCCTCAGCTCAAAAAAAAAAAACTTTGGGGGAGAAGTTTGAAATGAACTAATGAGATTAATGGTTATTCTTTACATGAAGTGATGGAGCCCGGGGTTACTTGACTGGTTAAGGAGGGAGCCCTTGCTTTTGTTTGAGAGAGGGTCTCAGCATGGGACCCAGGCTAGACTTGAACTCATGATCGTCATGCTTCCATCTCTGAGTGCCAGGCTCACAGGGATGAGCCACCATGCTTGGCTGGAGCTATTGCCTCTGATTAGACTTTTGCCTGTGATTATTCCCTGAGAAGGTAGAAGTTACCACATAGAGAACCACCAGCAATGTGAAGGTACACTGTTTTGCTTGAGGAAAAGCAAATTGTGTCCAGCAGCATTGATTATTACTCTGTGAGTAGGGTGGTTTTTGAAATTTTGTGTCAATGTTCTTTTATATGTAAATTTATGATTAATTGATTTTTTAAAATAAATTGTAATCAATGTCCATTTTGTTATTAATTGATGAATTAAAGTCTTTGGCATATGGCCATTTCATACCTCTACTTCTGGTAATTTTGGTTTCCTATAGCTTCATTGTTCTGAACCAAGTCTTTTTTTTTTTTTTCATTAAGAACCTCATAGCTCACTATGTTCTGTACCATTTAACTCTGGACAGATGTTTCCCCATGAATCAGTGGTTTAGGTTAACACACAGGGTGCTCTATAGAGAATGAGTATTCTGTGAAGAGGAGCCTCAGGGGCAGCTGTCTAGTCTACAGCAACAAGTGCATAACCTCCAGGCCTAAGTGATAAACACAGCAATTGCTTTAGGTATTCATCTGAAGAGACTGTTACATAATTTCCTTTTGAGGTACAAGGGCCTGGGGCACATTGAGCAAGGGCCCTAGCAAGTGACTATATCCCCAGCCTTAAAGGACCGATTACTGATGCCTTACACTGTCATTGAGCTAATCTTCCTAGCATAGCAGAGGGTTGTGATGGTACAGAGAAATATTACTCAGCCATTAAAAAGGAGAGAATTAAATCACAAAGGTGAGAACTCAGGACCTACAATGACATGTGAACAGAAGTAGGAGTTTCTGAAATGCAGCAGCCAGCACTTACACTTAGGCTCACAGTCAAGCCCAAAGGAGAGAGGACAGAGTCTCAGCTAAGAGCTGGAATGTAAATTTATCTAACACAGAGAAAAGATGCAAAAGAGGTACCAGGAATCAGCTGAGTCTGCCACTGTCCATCTCAAATGACACCTTGTTCCTATATCTGCTTGAAATTATAGTGTCAAGACTGGTCACTACTTCCTCTGAATGTGGCATTTGGCTTTTTTAGTGTAACAGGGAGACACAATCTGATGTGTCCAAAAAAAGCTCCGGGCTGCTCTGAGATTGTATAACAATGAGTTAACTTTCCCAAGCCTCTCAGTTTATTTTTTCTTTTAGTGAAATGAAGCAAAGGTATTGGTAAATCTCCCACTTCTTTTCCTGGTGTCTTCTTTTATACATATGATCTTTGAGGTCAATACTGTAACTTCTTCTTTGAATCCAAAGATGACAGAAGTAATTTCGGTAAATTCTAGTTGATTAAAACTCTAGATGAATGGGTGTGTATGCTGATCAGATGTTCTCTCTCTCTCTCTCTCTCTCTCTCTCTCTCTCTCTCTCTCTCTCTCTCTCTCTCTCTCCATAAGAGTCATTGTGCACACAGCACCAGGAAGAAAGCAAAAGCCACTGATGAATTTCTGGGTGTGTCAAAGCAGAGGTTTATATTAGTGCTTGTGAACCCATGAAGATAACACTGGTCTTCAAAATCAGTGCTTGGCTGTGCCCGAGTTGTGTTTTCCCTTCTTGCCATTGTCCTATGCTGGTCCAGTTCACTTGCCCACCCCTCATTCTACCTATCATATGCTTATCCTACTTCTGGGTCAATCACACAAAAGCAAACAGCAAATACAACATATTATTTTCTTACATTCAAACAAGTAGCTCGCAGACTCATTTCCAACTGCATCACTTTACTTTGCCAACTAAAATGAAGGTCCAAGTTCCCAGAGGGCACATTTCTTAAAATGCAAGTGGGGCTATAACGATCTCATTTTTATTAGAATTCAATGGATGAAGAGATGAAGATGAGCTAATTGAGAGAAGAGTGGAGACACAGTGAGCTACTTTTAACAGATGCCATTTAATGATTGATCATTACATGCCTGGCTTAATCATCTGAAGTGTGCTATTATCTTCTTCTTGTGGATACAAAATATGGTGGGACCCGAGCAGTTGGGGTTTGTTCAAGATGAAAGACAGTGTGCTGCATCTGTGGAATTAAACCCAGAGCCATCTCATCCCAATGCTTGGCTTTCTCCATGGAGTTCTTTGCTTCTTTCTCTGTGATGCTTATTTTACAATCAGGCCAGATATCTCTCTGAGGGTACGACTTCCCCAGGTAAAGAGGTGGCACCCCAGCAGCAGCAGATTAGACTTGAGTGACTATAGTTCTTTCAACATTACTTGAACTGCCTGGATTAGAGTTTTCCCAATGATCCCCCATGGTTTGTTGTCCTCTAATAACAATTGGGAGCTGGGACAAGCCCTTATCAGCTGCTTCACAATAACAAATATTTGCCAGCAGAGTAGACAGACAGAAAGGAGACCGCAGAGGAGTTCTTTACGTGGGGACAGCAGAGGAAGTGTACTGTTCAGGGACCGGTTCTGATGATGGTGATAACTGTAATCCAGCAGGAAGGGCGAAGTGAGAACTGTTGAAGAGCAGGATGGGAGGCAGGGCTTTTTTTCAAACCCTTTAAAGCAGAATTTGTGGAGTAGTGGAGAGAGAACGGGGTGAAACCTTGACAGCATTACTGTGGCAGCTGCTAGAGACATGTGGCTGGCTAAAATTAAATAATAAAATTAATTCATAATGCATAAATTAAAAGTATAGGGCTTCAGTCACATTGCCAATGTTCTCAGTGTTTAGGAACCACACCCAGAGCTAGTAGCAACTACTTGGGATCTCATAGATATAGATAATCACAGGAACTTGTACTGTGCAGCCCTGGTCTAGAGCATTCAGAGGTGAGACAAAGGTGAGACATCAGTGACAGGATGGGCTTAAACAGCACAGGGACATGTACCAGCAGGACTGTGACCCAAAGTGTCAGAGTCTTCCTACCTGGTTTAGCAGGAAAATGACATCAGCCACATACACTTAGATTTGTAATCCAATAAAAATAAAAGTCACAGATAGATTCTAGTTTTTAACTGTCTGTGACAAAGCATGCCTAAAACCAAATGTACTATTTTAACCAACTGAAGTGCATATTTGAAAATTAAGTATGCTCACACATTTGAATATTAAGTACATTCACATTGTTACATGCCCAATCTCTAGAAATGTTACATAATTGAAATTCTGTACTCAGTAACTCCCTGTCTCTTCCTCTCCCCAGTACCTTCCAGCAGCCACTCTATCTTTTGTTTCCATCAGTTTAACTGATTTTGATAACTTGTGTGGGTAGAGTATTACAATGTTTGAGTTTTATTGGCTTGTTTGGTGACTGCTTATTTCATTCAGGGCAATGTCAACATCCACTCATGTGAAAGCATGTGTCAGAATTTCTTTCTTTTTTTTTTAAAAAAAAAGCTAAATAAATTCTCTATTGTGCTATGGTTTAACATATAGCATTATTCGCTAAGGGTATGTGGCATTTGAAGGCCTGTTCAGGGTGGTGAACTGGGGAAGGACTATGGGTTCACAGGGAAGAGGAGTCTAGCAGGGGATCCTTTGGTTATTGAGGGAATGCCCTGGAAATACAGTCCTTGGGACGGGGCTGTTTAACAAGGCCGATTTCAACTCTGCCAAGTCCTCTTATGTTCCTGATTCAACACTCACTCACTCACTCCCTGGCTCCTTAGCATGCTCTCACCATGGCATTCTGCCATCTTGCAAGGCAGCCAGTATCAGGGCCAAGCCCTTGAACTCCAAAAGTTTGAGCTAAACATTCTTCCTCACAGTAGCCCCTACTTGGTGTTTTGTTACTGTAAGATCAGAGTGACTAAGGCACATCACATACGAGCTTACCATATGACTGTCAACAGCTCTGGGTTACACTCTTCATGGCCTAGGAGAGGGACAGAATTTGGCTTGAAAGTAGAAACATCACCCTCAGGTTGGGCAGAGGATCTCTGTTAGACAGTACAGCTAAGATAGAGTGAATTCTCCTCTCTGTCTGATCTGACTGGGACTCCAACACTGATCAAGGTAAGGAGGCTGTGGACAATTTCGCCATGCCCTTTTATGAGGATTGAAGGCAGCTGCTATAAAAACACCAGTCTACATGAATGAGGTAATAAAAGACCACCAAGAATCCCCTGCTGGGTTCCTAGATACCCCTGCAAGGCTTACAAGGTGTTCATCCCCATAGATCCAGGTGTACCAGAAAACCAGTAAGCAACCAATATTGCTTTTGTTGTGCAGTTGGCCCCAGATATTAGGAAGAAACTTTAAAAATTAGAAGGGTTCGAGGGTACAAATAGTTCCCAATTATTGGCAATTGCTCAAAAGGTTTCTGTATAAGGAAATCAGAATAAAAGATTGACCCAAGCAATAGTGGCAGCATTCAGAGAGACTTATAAAAGAGTGCAGCTGAAAGTTTTTCTGTGCCTCACCCGGTCTGCAGCTACTCAGACGCAAGAAAACACACAGAGGCTTATATTAATTAAAACTGCTTGGCCATTAGCTCAGGCTTATTACTGACTAGCTCTTACACTTAAACTCAGCCCATTTCTGTTAATCTATATGTCACCATGTGTTCCATGGCTTTACTTGTGTGCCATTGCCCAGTGCTCCCTGGACAGCGGGCTGGCGTCTCCTGACTCAGCCTTCCTCTTCCCAGAATTGTCTGCTAATCCCACTTATACTTCTTGCCTGGCTACTGGCCAATCAGTGTTTTATTAAACCAGTGTGCAAAAGCATTATTCCACAGCAAAAGAGATCCCGGCAGGGGCAGCCAGAGACAGCCAGGAGAGGGAGAGGCTACACAAGGACCAATGTACTTAGTATAAACAGAGAGGATACTGGAAAAAATAAATGCCCAACTGGGAAAAGTAGAGAAAAATTACCTATCCTTCACTTGGGCAAAGACTGATGTGGCCAGGGCTTCATTCCATTTAGTCCCCAGGAGCCCAGGCTAACATTAAAGGTGGAGGGCAAATCTGTTAAATTTCTGGTCAATGCCAGATGCCCCTATCCCCTAACTGGGAAAGCCTCAGCACTGGGAGCCTGAAAGAGGCCAGTGGCCTATCCATCTAAAAGATGTGATCCTGTTTCTACCAGTTGGCTGGCTTATTTGCCAGCAGCTGTGGCTATAGCCATGCTAGTGAAGGAACCTGATCAGCTGACCTTGGGCCAGGAACTGTCCCTCACCAGCTCTGCACTCTGTAGACAGGCCATCCTCCTGCAAACTGTCAGAAAACCTGGATGAGCAGTGCTCACCTGCTAGTGCTGTATGGCAAGTAGAACTGCTGGGTTGTGAAACAGGGTATTTGGCAAAAGAAATCTACAAGTAAAATACTGAGGGTTTGTCTTCATGGGTGAAGTGTCTATGCGAAAGTCTTACTAAACTTAAAATTGAGTTTTATATACTTTTTATTATTAGAATTTAAACATGAAAATATATTCCTTAATCTGACGTGCTTATAATATAAATGAATGTAAATATATAAATAAATTAACTGTGTACTTGCAAAGCATGCTTTCTGAGCACGTGTCTTTGGTTGTTTCTGTGTGTAAGTATTTTGTACTCTCTGATTTGCATTCATACTCTCTGAAAGGTGGTAATCGATACACAGAAGTTCCTGGTTTGCAGTGTAGCCTCGCTTATTGATCTTCCTCTTTGGATTAGCACAGTTTATGCTTGTATAAACATCTTCCATGTGTGTCAAGGCTGTGGGGACATTGCCCAGTGTTATTTTCTGGAAGATAGGTTGCTTCCCTGGGTTCAGGGTTTTTTGTGTGGCGCGGGGTGAGGATTGAGTTTCATTCTCCCTCCCTGGGCACCCAGCACCATTTCTTAGGAAACAAAATCCCCCTGTGCTCTTTAGCAGCTCCACTCGTCACAAGCCAAACCCTCATAGTCACGGGCACTGGGTTCTCTTCTGATTTTTGCTTTTGTTTTTGTACTGCCACCCTCTTTCTTCCATGCTCTCTTTGTGTCCTGCCTCTCGCTTTCCATTTAAATTGCTCCCTGCAGTTTTACAAGGTGAATCTACACTATGTGAAGAATGAGCATTCAACCAGTCGAACCCAGAGCAAACAGCCTTGTGTCACACACTCAGAAATGCAACATTCTCTCACTCATTCACTGCTGCCACTTTCACCTCTTTGGATTTCCTGCAGCATCTTCGTGGTCATATTCTATTCAGAGGGGCACCTCCCTTCTCCTACTGTGGTACAGAACTATCCCCTGAGCAAAACGGCCACCATCTTCGTGGGCATCCTCCTGATTGGTAGCTGATGTAGGAGGGCTCAGTCCACAGTCACCAGCAGTGCTATCCTGGAGCAAGTGGGGTTGGGCTATATAAGCAAAGTAGCTGAGGAAGCCAGTAAGCTGCATTCCTCCATGAGTTCTGCTTAAGTTCTTGCTCTGACTTCCCTCAATGAGGGACTGTGAGGAGGAGAGGGTAGACCTTGTTTGCTCCACAAGGAGGAATTCTTGCTGAACTTTCCTATGTTTGGCCTGGTTTGCAAGATTTTTTTTTTTTTTTTTTTTTGTTTTTTTTATCTTTTTGGATCTCTTCTTGCTTGTAATACAAGTAACTTGGATCTTTTTTGGGGGGGGGATCTTTTCCTGCATGTAATATAAATAATGTACCCTGTGTTACTGATTGTCCTTTTTCTGGTTTCAAAACTTAACATTTGGATTATTCTTCATAAATTTATTATTAGCCTTTGGAGGATGAGTGTCTCGTGAGGTTGGGGTCTTGCTCTGAACCCAAGTGTGTTTCTTTGGGGATCTAGTGTGGGAGGCATGGTGTCTTGGGTGTTCCTTCAGAGTAAAACAGATCTTGAAGAAAACGGGAGTGGCATGCACCCAGGCAAGGCTCTATTCCTGGCGTCTCGTTGGTGTTGTCTCCTCGGTTCTTCCTACATGTGGGTATTTTAGTAGATGGGAAAGCTTTATTTTAATCTTTCTCTGTTGTAGTCTTGTTCTCTCACACAAAAAGGGTGTAGTCTTGTATTCCAACAGTGATGGAAATGGCTACAGTATACAAACTGTGTGGTAAAAATAGTCAGTGTTGTGATTTTTAATTTTCCTTTTGTTCCCTCTGCTGCCCTGGGCTTCTGCAGGCTAGTGCTGACTCTGAGTGACCTCTAGTTCACTAAGGCTTTGTTCTTTCGAATGGAGGCAAGGACTGGTCAGACAGTCTGGTTTTCTTTATTCTTTGTGGCCTTCATACCTTCTTTAAGAAGGACAGTTTTCTTCTTGGATGCTTTATTTTGATCCCTGGATCCTTCTGGATCTCGGAGTTATTAAGGACTCTTACCTCTGCTTATGATTTTTGTTAAACTAAAGTGGTATCTGCCTATATGGGATGAAAGTAGTGCCTAATAAATTACAACAGTCTTCTCTTATTGCTCCTGAACTATGAAGAAAAAAAAACCTGAAAAAAAATTCTTTTGCCAAATGGGGGACATTATATATGCTGGAGATGAAGCCTACAGAATAGAATAAGGAACTAGCATGCAGGCCAGAGGTTTCTCAAGTTTATTAAGGAACTGAGAAACTATCTACAGATATCTGTAAACAGCCCAGAAAATGAAGAGCAAATCCTCCTGCCTTTGAGAAGGTGAGAACTTCTTTCTCTCTGCCAGAAGAGCCTGTGCACTGTGTAGCTGCTAAAACATTCTCAGCACCGAAGAAACGAGTCCAGACAGACCCATCACCTCCAGATTCTGCCAGTATTTAAAGACACCATTGTACCATGTGCCTCCATCTCTATTTTCCTCCTGAGTGTGATGCTCTTGTCTATGAAATTATCTGTGTCAGTATAAGAGCAAGTCTTTGAAGTATCTTGCTAGAGTCCCCTGGCCTTTAAGAGCACTTATCCTAAAGATCACCAGCATCAGGTTCTATCTTCAACACACACACTCTTGCCAAGGTGCTGAAACTCATTTCTCTACTGTGTACTACTTAGGTTTCATGATCTTTTTTATTTTGAAGTACTTTTCCCCCCTTTATTTTATTTTACATATCAACCACAGTTTCCCCTTTCTCCGTTCCTCTCGTTCCCTTCCCCCACCTCCCTTCTACCCCACATTCTCTCCTCCTTCTCCATTCAGATGGGGTAAGGTCTCCCTTGGGAATCCACAAAACATGGCATATCCAGTTGCAGCAGGACCAAGCTCCTCCCCACTGTATCAAGGCTGAACAAGGCATCCCACCACAGGGAATAGGTTCCAAAGAATCAGCTCAAGCATCAGGAACAAGTACTTTTATCCTCCTATAGATGCAAGGCTGACTTGCTGCATACCTTGTATCCTGTTTTTTCCATGTGCCAATTCTTTGGAATGCCGTAGTGCACTATTGTGGTAGGCTGAATGTCAACCATGTGCCACCCCCCAGGTTCCTACAGGAGAGCCTAAAACCTCCTGTGTCAGTATGGAGAGGTAAGACCTTGAAGAAGGGACTGCCTCTCAAGGACTCCACTTCATCATGGTGTTAATCCTCTTATTGACAATGTTAATTAATTACTCAACTACTTAATTAATTAATTAATGCTCTTATTAAGAAGGAGGTGGAGGGAGGTGACTACTCCTTCTGCCATGTGAGGACACAGGAAGGGCCATTTTGAAAACGAGGCTCTGACCAGACACCAAATCTGCTAGCATCTTGATTTTAGACTTCTCAGCTTCCAAAAGCAGTGCAATTTTGTTGTTTATAAAACACCCCATCTAAGGTATTTGTTAAGCAGCTCTAGCGGATCAAGGTGATTGACACTGAGTTAGTGGCGCTCACCCAAGCACAGACTGACTTCAGATGTTTTGAGCTTTGTACATGTATTTGGATTTTCACTTTTGGTGGATGGTAGCATTGAGCTGTTACTGCATGAGAAAATTTGTGTGTCTGTCCCAACATTCTAGATGGAAGTCCATCTAGGCCAGGAGCCTTTCATTATGGATCTTCATTTTTTGAAAATGATTACAAATGGACCAAATTTGTGTGTCTTTTTATATAATGCACTGCAGTGTTTTAATGTGGAAGAAGTGTAATATTTTAAAAATGTTTTTGTTAGCACAAATAATATAGAAGGCATCTGTAAGATCCTTGGCCTGGTTATTTACTATACAATTGTAGGCAATATTATTCTGACTGTCTATTGTTGCACAATAACATATCCCAAGCATTAGTGCCTCAATAATGGTCTCTATTTGTTTTTCCTACACATTTGTCACTGGCCAGTGGGAATGGTGCGTCTATTTCCTGCAGCATTCACTGAGGTGGCTGAGCTGAGGCTTCTGCACAGTAGAGCCTGTGCTCATTCACTGCCTGGTGGCCCAGGTTTAATAGTGAGACTGGACATTGAAAATGGAAGCTTCCTGTTCTTTAGGCCTGGGTCTGGCATAGAATCATCTACAAGTATTAGGAGAACCAGAGCCAGATGTAAGCAGGTAGGACATACATCTACTTGTTGAGAGGAAAAGTGTCAATATTTCTGATCAGATTTGAAAAACTATTGCATTGCTTTTTATACAAAAGAATGTGTCACCTCAAAATGACAGTGTTTTAAAAATCTAACAGATGTGTTAAAATAAAAACAAGGTTCAGAAAACCTAATGGCGTTGAGAAACAGTTGTTGGAAAGAAGTGCAAGTGTGTGCACATATGCATAAATGTACACACCCATGCACAAATGCACATATGCACACATGTGCATAAATTCACACACATGCACAATCATGCACACATATGCATACATATGCATGAATACACACACATACTCACCACAAAATTGTATGTGCTAAAGAATGAAATAGGATGAATGTGAATCTAAAATTTTTCCTTATATGTGAATAATGGTTGTTAAGAGAAACAGAAAGAAAATGAGCACCTGAGATAAGAACATAAGAATAAAAACTTTGTAAACTAATAAACTGTGGGACTCAATAAGCCCTAAAGCAAGGAACTGACCAGATCTTTGGTCCTGAGACAAAGAATATGACTCTCTTGCACAACAGCAAAGGCAGTGCATCCCTGCTTGAATCTCGTATTTTCAGTGCATGTATTCTGAATTGAGGGGTTGCATGTAATTTCCTTTAATTATGTTAAATATGCAAAGTAAGAAACATATATTTAATTTTATGATGAGAGCATTTATCACTTTTCCTAGCAATAAAGTGTTTTGAGTATAACTTTGCAATATTAAACAAATGGCACAAAATAAAAGTTAAGAATTTTAATATATAGAATAGTTGTTTTTATTCTAAGAATTTGGGATTCTGCATTAAAATTGAATAGCTTTTATATGAATGGTCTCAAAGATGGGGGATGAGTTAAAATGTGTTATAAACATTCATGTCTTGTTTAAAGCTTCTAGAACAATCACCCTGATGACTGAAATTATATGTCTTGGCATACATTTCTGCTTGAACTTCTTACTTAGGATTTAAGATTCTAATATTTTGTAGTCTTCCTAATTGTTTATATATTTAAATTATATCTGAATTTTTTGAAACCAAGACTTACCTTATATCCCAGATGGTTTAGTACTCATTACGTAGCCCAAGGTGGCCTAAAATGTGTACCAACCCTTCTGCCTTAGCCCCTGGAGTGTTGGTATTAGAGGCATGAGTCACCAATCTTGGCATAAATTGTTTCATTTTATATATGTCTGCGATCTTTTAAATCTTTCATAAGTTTGAACATTTGATTGACTCTGAATTTTGAATATATGTAGCATTAAGATAATGCCCTTGAGAAACTGGCATCTTAAATTAGTTTATCTCCAACTAAAATGAGAAGATAAATAATACAATATTTTCAGACCAAGTCTCAAGAATTCATGTTTGTTTTTTCCCTCTTGCAAATCCCATGGAATCTAAAGCACTAGCATTCTTTCTAATCCCTCAGAGGGAAATTTAAAGCTTTAGCTTGGACCATGTCGAGATACTGCCAATTTGGAAACTATCATTGCAACAAATACATCAATACAGAATCTGATTTGTACTGGCAAGAGAATGTTATGTATGAAATAAGTGTTCTGATATTATCAGAAATTAAATCATAGGAGACAGGACCAGTGTATTCATACCGGGACGCAAATACAAATATCTTGTGCTTAGAACTGAGTACCATGTCACTGTAAGAGGCTTAGACAGAGATACCATCAAAGCACAGGCAGGCCATGAAGACAAACTGCTGGAGCTTTGGGCCTGTCACAGGCATGGGAGACTCTTGCCTAGTGTTCTGACAAGCTAAGCAGGCCCCATTTCCTGGTCACAGCACTGGAACTTGTTAAAAGGCTACCAGCCACAGCTAGAAAACTCAGAAAGTTCTCAATCAACTCTGTAGAACATCTAAGTCCGTGTGGGAAAAGACAGTAAGAAACTGTAGTTGAAGAGTGAGCCTGTAAAACATTTCGTACCTGAAAGTAACGATGCTTTCAGGATTAAAGAGACCATTTAGAAGTGATGTGGAAGTCACTCACACCACACTTAGAGGGAGCACCCAGTGTTGACATTATTGGACTTCAAAAGGATACTTAGAGAAATCAATTGTCTGAGTTACTTTTCTATTGCTGTGAAGAGACACCATGACCAAGGAAACATAAAAGAAAGCATTTAATTGGGGGCTTGTTTACAGTTTCAGAAGGTGATTCTATGACCATCATGTTGGAAAGCAGGCAGGCATGGTGCTGGTGCCGTAACTGAGAGCTTACATCTAATCCACAAACAGGAGGCAGAGAGAAAGACTGGGGCTGACATGGGCTTTTGAAACTGAAAAGTCTGCCCACCAGTGACACACCTCTTCCAACAAGGCCAATTTCCAGTCTTGTGATTCAAACTGTGTTGTATTATTGACTCAGCTATTATATCAGAAAAAAAAAAAAAACAGGGATTAGTACACAGAAATGCACCAACTTGTATATTTTCTGACTCATTGGGAGCATTAGCAGAAGGACCCTATAAATTAGGAATCCTTATCAGATGAAGACATATAAAATATCTAAACTGCAGTGGAAGGTCATTTTATGTATATTTTCAAACATTCTGTTAGTTCAACAAAGTTTAGATAAAAGAGCAAGGTTTGGGGCTAGCAAGATGGTTCAGTGGATGAAGGTTTCTGCCCACAAGCCTGGTGGCCTGAGGTCCATCCCCAGGTCTCACATGGTGGAAAGAGAGAACTGACTCCCAGCCATTGTCTTCTGACCTCTACATGCTCCACAAAACAGTACGGTTTAGAGTCATAAGTACATAAAAGCTCAGGTGGGAGCTGCAGCTTTTTATTAAGGGTAATTAAATGTTCCGTCAACTTCAGTCTAGAGAAGGGAACACTCTACTCTTGAAATTATGAAACTTGATGAATTATCTGTGAGCAGAAAATGTCATTAGAAAAAACTTATGAAGCCCAAGGTTCTTGAGTCTATAAAGGTGTGGAGAACAGGCTAAAAGTCTAAACTGGGACTCTGATCACTTTCAACAGTGCTCCTAGCTGTTCCTCATCATCTGCTGGTTCATACATGCCACTCTCAAAGGCTCATGGTAGCCCAGATGTCTTTCCAGTCCATATGGGGGCTGCCAGGTCAGCACTGGCTTCCAACTACAATCCAGCAGGGACACTACATCTGAGCAAAGAAACTGAAGAGAAAGAACTCTCAGGTGGATTGCCCATTGATTTTCTTGTTGACCCTTCCATGATGTACAAAATGCAAGTTAGCACCATCCTATTTTCAGAAATCCATAAACAAGCCACAGCCACAACCCCCCCAAACCCAAAAAACAAACAAACAAACAAACAAAAAAACCAAACAAACAACTTCCCCCAACGACAGGTGAGAAAGACCAGGATTCATTCACTTATTAGTGTATTCAACAGTTACCGCTGCTGTGCAGTGGTGCATAAGAGCATGTATAATTTTGTAGAGGACCTGGGTTTGATTCCCAGCACTCATACTGGGTAGTTCACAACCACTTGTAAGTCAGGCTCCAGGGGATCTGGTGCCCTTTTCTCTACTCCATGACATCTGCACTCACATGTGCACACAAGTACACATACTCCCCCTCTCTCACACATATAAATTAAAAATAACCTCTTTAATAAAATTGTGGAGGCTGCAATTTTACTGTAAAACAGACACCCTGTCTCTTCCTTCTTACTTTCAAAAGGCTTTCAGATTCTAGAAACAAAATTTCCATTCTCTTCCCTACTGACCTAGAAGGCACCAAGAAGACCCTTTCTCAGGACAGCCATGTTTACACTATTTCCCACTCAGGACTAGGTCTTCTTACATCCCATCCACAAACCTGAAGCATGCTCTTAAACTCCTTCCTCACTGGGTAACATTTCTTCCAACTCTAATCTTCTGTGTGTATTATCACTAGACTTTCCTTGGACAACATTAACATTTACATAGAAAACTTCTCTCAACTTAAATCAAGAAGGAAAGCATACACAGAGAAAAAGAGCAAACAGAAACAACTTCAACACATGTACATTTATTAAGAGAGGAAAGATATTTTTCGTGTTGAATTTCTATTAGTATGCATAGCTTGCTAAAGCATGTGATATTTTTAGGAGCATTGTACCAGGCATTGATTTAAGCATTTTTATAAGCAAGGCTATATCATGAATGACACCATTAGGCCTGAATATCCTCTTATCCACACCCAATCATAAATCATTTATCATGTGTCACTGAGAGTAAAATACAGCAACTTAAAATTATTGATCATTTACTTGCATATGCTAGATGATGTTTAAGAGCTTTTATGAACAGCAGAAATGGAAAACAAGTAATTAAAAAAGAAAACCAATATTAGTCTATATAATTTTATTAAAGATTTTATTTTTATTTATTTTCACATACACACATGCAGGCCAATGCAGTTGCCCGTAGAGTCCAGAGGAGCGTGTTCAATTCCCTAAAGTTGGAGTTACAAGTGATTGTGAGCCTCCAAATACAGGTCCTGGGCATCAAAGTCAGGTTGTCTGCAAAAGTGTATGTGCACTTAAGCACAGAGCCAACTCTCTGTCTCACGCCACTATTTTTCATTATACCACATGCCAGGGACACAGAAGCATGCCATAGTCATGGTCTGTTAATCTTCACATTAGCTGTGAACTGGAAAACCTCACTTTCTTCTGTTTTACAGATAAGGTAATTGTGAAAATCAGAATATTAGTTAAAATTTCTTTGTATTTCAAAGGATGGGTTATACGAATGCACGTATCAAGTTTTAACTAATTCACTTAATAAATAACATATATTACCTGGTAACATCACCAGACATTCTTCTTATAGAAATGCAGCTTTAATTACACAGAGCTACATAATGACCAGGTCACAATGACAGAAGGGATTTCTCTTTCTTTTGCTTTCTTGTCTTTTGGAAGGGGGATTTATTTTTTAAGTAATGTCACATACAAAAAATTTAGTCTTTTTTCTATAGCTGTTGTTTCTTCCCATAAAGCCAGACTACATCATTTTTTTATTAAGTTCACCCCCTAAGTACTATGTAAGCAATCCTCATATATAAGTAATTTCTATTTCTTGTCTCATTTTTACTCTATAAATGAGAATGATAACCTATGAATTTCATTAAATTGTGATTCACTAAAAATGAAATAAAACTATATATGAGGCAAAAGTGTAGTTCTTTGAAATACTTATTTTTGTGAAATTACACTGCTTAATAAAATATTAAAAATTTACTATAAACTGGTAATTATGCCTTCCTTACAAATGAGACACACAAGGCTTATAGAATACAGATAAATTGCCAACTCACAAAACTTCAGAACTAAAGGACGTTTCATCTAAAATAACATTGGTTCTTCTACATTTGGTATGTCTTATGTACATTCGGGACAGTGGGATGAAAGACTGAATGAAAGTCCATCTTTATGTGATGTTGTTGAATTTACACAGAGTGAATTTACTCCAAAGCTGTGAATAAATACCCTGCTGACAAAAGGCACTTGAAATATGCCATCTTTCAGCCAATTTTAATCCCAGGTATTATATCACATGTTGTGGCTCCTTTGAAAGCAGTTGAAAGGTGTTCTCAGATTTGATTCAGTAGTGCTATTTATTATATCTGTAAAGCTTTAATAGTATTGAAATGCTCCAATGGATGTATATCCTCTTTGAATTAAACATGCAGGGTTCCAATACCAAAGGAGGGCTTGCTCTAGCCATCTCCTCTTGGTCTTTAAATTGTTTTTAAAAATTGAATTGCTTGTGTTCAAATTCATGAAACAGAACAAATTTCACTTCTCAAAAGGGGACACAAACTTGAACATCACAGTACTCAAGATTTTTAGGTGTCCATAGGCTTTAGGTTCTGGTTCATTCAAAGTATCAAAGATTGTTCTTAGGACTGAAGAGATCTGGCAGTCTAAGGTTAACATGATGGCATATAGATACAGGACTTGCTTTCAAGGAGCCTTCCAGCCTGATGAATATGTTTGTTGTATTTGGTAATTTTTTACTCTTTGACTCTTTGGTGGTCCTGCCACCCAGCTCCCAAATAAGTACACATGGAGGCTTATTCTTATTTAGGAATGCCAGGCCTTAGCTTGGCTTGTTTCTTGCCAGCTTTTCTTAAATTATCCCATCTATCTTTTGTCTATGGGCTTTTATCATTCTATATTTCTGTATACTTTTTTTTTTAAATTCTTACTCTGTGGCTTGATGGCTAGCCCCTGGAGTCCTCCTCCTTTTTTTCCTGTTTTTTCATCTCCCTTTCCAGATTTTTCCTTCTATTTATTCTCTCTGCCTGCTAGCCCTGCTTATCCTTCCTCCTACTTTGCTATTGGCTATTCAACTCTTGATTAGACCAATCAGATGTTTTAGACAGGCAAAGTAACACAGCTTCACAGAGTTAAACAAATGCATAATAAAAGAATGCAACACATCTTTGCATCATTAAACAAATGTTCCACAGCATAAACAAATGTAACACATCTTAAACAATATTCTACAACAATATGTTGTAACTGTGGTGATACAGCAACTCTTACTTGTGAGTCTTCTTCTTCTAGTGAATAACAGTAAATTTCCCTTATTTAATGTACTAGTGTGGTTTCTGTATCTTTACTAAAACCTGACCAGGGTCAGAGAGGAGCCCAAGTGTTTTGGAAACACAAATACAAATGTGACAATTAGTATTAATCATCAACTTGATAGAACACAGATTCACTTGGGACTTGGGCCTCTGAGTGTTTCCATAAAGAACTATCTTTATTGCATAAAATGAGGTGTGAGGTTTCATCCACTATGTGTGACAACATTCCCTGGATGGGATCCTGGACTACAAAGTGGAGAAAGGGAGCTGAGTAGCAGCATGAATTTCAAGCCTCTCAACTCAAAATGGGCTTCCCTGCCACACAAACCCACTGTGCTTTTAAAGGTACAAATTTGGGCCTCTATTGAACATGGATCTACATTTATAGAAGGTGATAAGATTAGAAGAGATATTTGATATTTGAAGAAAATCTCTTGGTTCAAGTAGTCTCTTACAAAAGTCAACTACTGCTATGCAAAACAATGGTTTCTAATTTGATTAAAATTTCAGGTTTCCAGGAAAATTTAGAAAACAACCAAAGTGTATAGAATGCTTTGGTTTTCAACATTAGATCTGTTGTTGTTGTTGTTAACGGTATGCATGTCAAATTGAATTTGTTACTAGAACTAGCAGGTCATGTGCTTAAAGAATCAAGGCAAGTGCTATAAGGCATGTACACATGTAGCAAATTGGCCTGTCCTAGCTCATGAAAATTTACCTCAGCCTTACCTGGTGTCCTACTTGTACTGTCAACTTGGCATAACCTGAAAAACCTCCCTATTAGATAACTTTATTTATTAAGTTGGTTTATGGTTTTATTTGTGACGACTGAATTGACTGATTCAGGAGGGTCCAGCTCACTGTGGGCAGCACAGTGTGGTGGTTTGAACAAGAATGACCCCTGTTGGCTCAGATATTTGCATGTTTGGCCACCAGGGAGTAGTGCAACTTGAGAGAGATCGGTTCTCAACCTTCCTAATGCTGCAACCCTTTAATACAGTTCTTCATGTTGTGGTAACTCCCAATCATAGAATTATTTCACTATTATTTCATAACTGTAATTTTGCTAGTAATGAATCATAATATAAATATCTGATATGTAGGATATCTGATCTGCAACCCCCAAAGGGGTCACAACCCACTGGTTGTGAACCACTGCATTAAGAGGTATGACCTTGTTGGAGGTAGAATGTCACAGGTGTGGGATGGGTAGAGGGTGGGCTTTGGGCTTTTAAAAGCCCAAACCAGTCCCAGTGTCTTTCTCTTTCTGCTGTTTGTGGATCCAGATATAGACTTCTAGATACTTCTCCAGCTCCATGCCTGCCTGCATGCTGCCATGCTTCTTGCCATGATAATAATGGACTAAACCTCTGAAACTGTAAGCAAGCTCCAATGAAATGCCTTCCTTTATAAGAGTTGTTGTGGTCATGGTGTGTCTTTCCAGAAATAGAACAATGACTAAGACACATAAGTCCTGGGCTCTATAAGAAAGCTAGGTGAGCATGAGCCTAAAAGTGAGGTAGCATCCAATATTCCTCCATGGTTTTTCCTTCAAGCTCCTGTCCTAACTACTGTCAATGATGGGCTAACCTGGAAATGTAAGCAAATCAACCCTTTCATCCTCCAAGGTATTTTGGTCATGATGCTTGTCACAGCAACAGATTGAAGCTTGAACACTTGGTTTTCTCCTTTTATGGATGGAGAAGCTATAGCTCACAGGACAGGGCCAAAACATAGCTTAAGATACACAATACTGAGTCCTAAATGAGATGTCTTCTTCAAAGCCCTCCTCTTTGGGGATCAGGGATCTATGCAGAAGAGAGGCTGAAAAATTGAAAGAGCCAGAGAGGGTGGAGGACTCCAAGGAAACAGTGTCTTCCAGACACAACAGGACTGATGCACACATGAACTCATAAAGACTGGGACAGCATGTACAGGGCCAGCACACGTTCAAGCCAGACAGGTTCCAGCAGTGAGGGGGGAAGTGGACATGGGCTCCCATCCCTAACCAAGAAGGTACCTTCATTTGACAATCATTAACAAAGGAAAAATTAGTTTTCTCCAATGGAGTCTCATTGAGTATATTAACTACATTTAAGGGCAGGCCCCATGCACGGCAATAGCTAGCCAACACAAATGAACTCAATAGTATTATTGGTTTTGAGACTATTGGTCTCAAAGGGCTTTGTTTTGGGCATTTTTGGTCTTTTGATTGTATATTGTGGTTTCTAATTTCGTTTTTTTATGAGTCTTTTGATTGTATATCGTGGTTTCTAATTTCGTTTTTTTTTATGTTTTGTATGTGTGTGTTTCTTGTGTTTTGTTGCTGTTAATTAAAAAAAATGCTGGCTTGTTTGTCTGATTGTTTGCCTGTTTGTTTCTAAAGAGAGTCAAACGTTGGGGAGTTGGCTGGGTGGGGAGGAGGGGAGGATCTGGGAGGAGTTGAGGAAGGGGAAACCAGGATCAGAGTATATGATGTGAAAAAATATTTTCTATGTATATGCGCACTCATAGGAAACCTTGCACCATGGATTTACTGAACACTTTTTTCAGAATCTCTCTCCCCTCCCCCACCGTCTCGTACCCGGGCTCACACCCAGAGTCTTGTCCATGCTACCCAAATACTCTACTGGTGAGGTAAACCGTTACTCCACCTGCCCTTCCACTGTGGGCTTGCTTCCTGGTTTTATGGGTCAGTGCCCTGGTGACCCGGAATTTGAGATGTGTGAAAACTCTGGGCGCTTTGCAGCATGCCTAGCAGAAAGAGCGAGAACAGTCAAGTGCAGAGCCCTCCTCACTGATCACAAAGTAGACTTTAATTAGTAGCAGCTTCTGTGCTCACCCAGCAGGGTGCCTGGAAGTCTGCTTCAGAAATAAAAACTCCAGCATGGAAGGGGAGGAAGGGCTGCTGACGCCAGATGGTGTGGAGCATTAGGTGGTGTGCAGTGAGCCATTTCCGACTCAGGAAGGTCTCACAGGGAGCCAATCTGTGCCAGGCGCAGCTGCTCCAGGCCAGGCTCCTGGTTCTCTGTTCAGGGACCCCTGTAACAGACATATCTCTAGCAGATCTCTTACGACGAGGCTTGGCTGTTTTCTCATTGGTTAGGGAGCCGAGTAGAAAGAACTAGAACTCCTGAAACGTTCGAGAACAGAGGAGTTCTGGAAAACAGTAACGGTGGATTTTGTAATCCCCACAAAGTGACATTGAGCACTCTGTCTAGGTTCTAGAAGAATCTTCAGAACAAAGATGCCCAAAGATGCCCAAAGATGCCCGTGAACTTGGACCTCTGAACTTGTTGGCTCTGTACCAAGATCATCACTCATAACCTTTTGGTCAGTAGAGGAACACCCGTAGTTGGGAGAGGAGGACATTATGGACACATGGTCAGGCAGGGTTCTCCTCTGAAATCTGTGCTTCCCGCCCAGGACATTTGCAGCATGTGTACAACTCCAAGACATTCCTGCACCAAGGTTAGTCTCCTCTGTCAATTCTTCCTTCTCTCAGGTTCATTGATTCATGTATTCTTTCTTAATTCCACAATAGTTACCCATCAATTGTTGTGTGCTAGGTACTATTCTATATGAAAGTGATACAGTCTAGGGTCTTGATTGGGGTTCATTTTCCCTGCCAGTTAAAGAATTAAAAGGCAGGAGAAATCCCAAGCATAACAGGTGGCAACAGAGACATCTCAAACACTAAAGACAGCTCTAGACAGAAGCATCGGTTGAAGACAGGTCTTTTGGGGGTGAGGAAACACACACATGCAGTAGACACACAGAGAGACTCTCTGCAAAGCAGAGAGGAGACTCAGCTGAAACAGCCAGCCTCTTCTCAAGGATTGGGCTTTTTTAAGTCTCTGAAGAGCTCCCCCCAACACACACACACACACACTTTTATGTTTGAAGAAAAACAGGAAGATCCATTGTCCCATTACTCTTTGGTAACATGTCCTGACCCAGCCTCCCTTGTTGAGCCCGTCCATCAGCAGGGAATCTGCTGGTGTGAGGCAAAAGCCTGCAAGGCCTTTGTTTTAAGCTGCCAGTCCTTTGTCTCAATTCTTGAGGATGAGAAAGAAGTCAGCCATCATGGAAGTTCATTACCTTTATTACTGGCTCCTCTCTTTATCTGACTGCCTACCAGGGAATCTATCCAGCTTCTAGTCTTTCAGAAATATTGTAGCAAATGGGAGCGACACTAAACATATCAGTATGTCTGGTCAGTTTGGAAATGAGGAAATTGTGGACAGCAAACAGACAAACATGCTTGCAAGCAGGCACACACACACACACACACACACACACACACACACACACACACACACACACACCCCTCAGGATCCTGGACAGGGAAGAATTAGAGGGAAGGGTCACCATTTTTGTTATGATGATAAACAAGACATCTTTGGGGACATGATGTCGAGATGAAGCTTCATGGTTAAAAAGCCTTCTGGGTAGAGATACAGGTGCCCCCATGGAGAGAGAAGGACACTAGTGAGGACCTGAAGATGAAATGGTTTTATGTGCCCAGGAGACAGACTAGGGAATGGTGAGAAAAGGCAAGGGATAAGATGAAGGAATATCAGTGTGTATTGTGTTGTACCCATAGACCAAGATGAAGATTTTATCCTAACTTCCATGAACATGTAGTTAGCTCTTAATTCATCACCTTGGTGCTTTATAAAATGTCTCTGTGGCTGCTGGGTCCAGGATGGACCATAAGATGGAAGGACAGGTGCTTGGGCATTTGTTGCCAAGGCTAATGAGTGTGATCATCTGATAAGAACAGGAAGAAAGGTGAAAAGTTTTAGGGATGTTTTGAAAAGATGCTCCCAGTCCAGGCATACCACTGTCCCTGTGTCAATCTTGTATATTAGTTTTCTCCAGTTCCAACAGAGGCTCAACCTTGGTAAATCATTCCTAGGCAGAATAGATCCCAATGATTCAGTGAAAAGCACAGAGAAATATTTGCTGTCTTGAGAATATCTACTGTTGAAGGCTCAATAGCATTCTGAAAATGTGCACATATTTATAAGCCTTTGTGTGTAAAGGGATAGTGGGGACCCACAAGGGGGGAATGGGATTTCATTGTTAGTAGCTGTCAGGCTAGGACTGTAGGAGTATCCTGGGATTGCTGTGCAAAGAACTATAGATGATTGTGGCTATAAACAACAGAAATGTATTGTCTCAGGTCTTGAGATTAAACATCCCAGATCAGGATGTCAACAGGGTTAACATATTCTGAAGACTGTGAGAGAAATTTCAGCCCTTCCCTTAATTCTTTATAGGAAGACTGGTTACAGAGGCATCATTGAAATTTTTTGGATGGGTGATATGGCTCAGCCAGTGAAGGCTCTGCTTACATGGGCCTGCCAACTGAAATATGATCCCTGAAGCCCATATAAAGGTAAAAGAAGAGTCCACAAAGTTGCCCTCTGTGGCATGCCCATATCATGTATACACACACACACACACACACACACACACACACACACACACACACACACTCACATATCCATTGGCTTGTGTTTATATGATGCTCTCTTTCTGAGGATCTCTCTCTACTCTCTCCTTATTTAAGAATTAGATCATGAATTGTATTGTATCATAACCCCTCCCACTAATGACCTCATGTTAACTTGACTATATTCACTGAGACTATTTTCAAATGAAGTTTATTCTGAGGGATCAAGGGTTGGTCACATATATATTTTATGTGGGGGGGGGCAATAATCAACCTATAGTAAAAATCAATGGGGAAAGTTGATGACAGGTAAGTGTGTGTGTGTGTGTGTGTGTGTGTGTGTGTGTGTGTGTGTGTGTGTGTTCATGTATATCTATATGGAGAACCAGATGCCAATGTTGCATGTCCCCCTTAATTTCTCTCCACCTTTGTTTTTGAGACTGGGTCTCCATATGAATCTGAAGCTCATTGATGCATCTAGTCTGACTAGGCAGCAAACATTCATAATCTTGTCTCCACTTTCCCAGCACATGAATTACAAGTGCTTCTGCCATGTCTATTGAAAAACCAACCAACTAATCAACCAACCAACCAACCAACTAACCAATCAACAAATCAAACAAAAAAACCCATGGATTTCAGGGATCAGCCATGAATAGTTTTTTTTATTGAGCCATCTCCCCAGCCTTGGGCAGGTAGATATTGTTTAAACTCAAGGATCAATTTTTCAATAGCAGAATATTGCAGACATGGGGGAAGTCTGCCTTTCTCAATAACAAATTCCTGGTGTTTGAAAGACTGCAAGAAAAGGCTAATTGGTATCTAGTCAGGACTATTATGAAAGGGGGCATCTATCTTGTATAAGATAGACAGAAATGATCTATATAGCTCTCAATGAGTTTCATCACAAAAATGTCATGTGGATATAACATGGATGAATCTTGAATACATTGTGCTTAGTGAAAGAAGGCAGATACAGAAAGGCCTATGGTTTATGTTTTTATATATGAAATATCAAAGTAGGTAAATGAATAAAAACTGAGAACATACGAGAGCTTTTCCCAGGAGTGGGAGACAGGCAGATACAGGGTGACTCACTCATGGATAGGAACAGGACTTCAGGGGCTTTTGAAAAAGTTATAGAATTATATAATGTATTCCTAAGCATGTAGCTGTACAGAAATAGACACTGCACTATGCACTTGAAATGTGAACTTTAGGGCATGTGATTGTATACTGATAAAAGCTATTTTGCCATGTAATGTTAGTGCCTCCATTTCAAACAGGAAAACTTGGTGATATCAGATGGTAGTCATGCTCAGATGCGAAATATCAGGGCTAAGTTTTACTGTTTATTTTTTCTACTTACAAAAGCAAGATTTCTATGGACTGCCTGTGTGGAATTTGATTTTGCTAAGAAATCCTTCTCATGGTAAATGTCCATTTCCCTGAAGATATTCTATAACTGAGCCTGTCCAGTGATGTGAATGGTTCCCACACTTAAAGTATCTATAAGAAATATTTTATAATAAGGAAAAAGCCAAAGAGTGTTTTTTTTAATATATATATATTACAATATATACCATTCAGTTCTACATATCAGCCATGGGTTCCCCTATTCTCCCCCTTCCCATACCCTCCCCTTACCCCCAGCCTACCCCCATTCCCACCTCCTCCAGGACAAGTCCTCCCCCCGAGGATTGCGATCAACCTGGTAGGCAGGTCCAGGCAGGTCCAGTCCCTTCCTCCCAAACTGAGCCAAGTGTCCCTGCATAAGCTCCAGGTTTCAAACAGCCAACTCATGCAATGAGCACAGGACTTGGTCCCACTGCCTAGTTGCCTCCCAAACTGATCAAGCCAATCAACTGTCTCACCTATTTAGAGGGCCTGATCCAGCTGGGGGCCCCTCAGCCTTTGGTTCATAGTTTATGTGTTTCCATTCGTTTGGTTATTTTTTTTCAATAATTGAGTAAAACTGAAATTTATTATGAGCCACAGTCGTCCTAGGGACCTCCATGCTATATATATAGTCTCTATGGTTCTATGGGCTGTGGTCTGATTGTTCTTTATTTTATATCTAGACTCCACCTATGAGTGAGTACATACCATGACTGTCTTTCTGGGTTTGGGTTACCTCACTCAGGATGATTTTTTCTATCCATTTGCCTGCAAATTTCATGCTTTCATTGTTTTTCTCTGCTGAGTAGTACTCCATTGTGTATATGTACCACATTTTTCATCCATTCTTCCGTTGAAGGCATCTAGGTTGTTTCCAGGTTCTGGCTATTACAAATAGTGCTGCTATGAACATAGCTGAGCATGTATCTTTATGGTATGAATCAGCATTCCTTGGATATATGCCCAAGAGTGGGATGGCTGGGTCTTGAGGTAGTTCGATTCCTAATTTTCTGAGAAACCACCATACTGATTTCCACAGCG
This sequence comes from Peromyscus maniculatus bairdii, assembly GCF_049852395.1. NCBI lineage: Eukaryota > Metazoa > Chordata > Mammalia > Rodentia > Cricetidae > Peromyscus > Peromyscus maniculatus. The sequence continues at coordinate 36,151,068 of NC_134861.1, forward strand.
GTTGTACAAGTTGACATTCCCACCAACAGTGGAGGAGTGTTCCCTTTGCTCCACATCCTCTCCAACATTGACTGTCATTGGTGTTTTTGATCGTAGCCATTCTGACAGGTGTAAGGTGGTATCTCAGAGTCGTTTTGATTTGCATTTCTCTGATGATTAAGGATGTTGAGCATCTCTTTAAATGTCTTTCAGCCATTTGTAGTTCTTGTTTTGTGAATTCTCTGTTTAGCTCTTTAGCCCATTTTTTAATTGGACTGTTCAGTACTTTGATGTCTAGTTTCTTGAGTTCTTTATATATTGTGGAGATCAATCCTCTGTCAGATGTGGGGTTGGTGAAGATCTTTTCCCATTCTGTTGGCTGTCTTTTTGTCTTTTTGACTATGTCTTTTGCCCTGCAAAAGCTTCTCAGTTTCAAGAGGTCCCATTTATTGTGTATTTTTTTTAATTATCCATTTTATATCTTTGCAAAGGAAGGAAAATCTGCGGTAGGCAGGACTTACAAGTACTAAAGTAGATTTGCATGTATGTGTGTGTGTGGCAAGGTGTGTGGTATATAGCATTGTGTAAGTCTCATCTTTCTGTCATAATGAAGTACCATAAATACCAGCTTTGACTAGCAGCCATTTACAATCCCATGTTATCTGAGGATAAGGAGCCCATATGTAGTAAGTGAGGTGTGTTCTTAGAGCATGCTGAAGTAAAGTCATTGACCAAAATAATGATTTTTTATTAGGTACTCACAGGAAGAATTAAGTTCCTGTGTTTACAGGGCTGAGCAGTTTTCTTGCTGACATTTAGAGTTGCTCTCAGTTCTTGAAGCCAGCCTCAAATTCTCATCACTCTGTCATCAGCTGAGTGGCTTACACCTCCAGGCCTGAAGGAGCTCTCTCCCTCAGGACAATAGTCTCTATGATGTAAGGTTGCGATGGTAGTGATTATTCTGTCACTTTTACCAAGCATCTGAATCTAGTTATACCATATAACTATGTAGAAATACTATCCGTAGTCACTTTTACTCTTAGGAGAGAGGATTAGATAGTGAAAGCTATGGAAGCAAAGCAAGTTGATCTAACATCAGATTGATACAATTTCATACCATTAGGTGGCAGAATATTAAGTAGCCCCCCTCAAAGTTTTGACCTCTTGGGTGTGTATACATACAGACTAATTCTCTAGCAATATGATTTGAAGGATGGCTCAGAAAGACCTTTCTTGTGAAATGCACATAGAGGGCAAGGGACATTGGTAGCCATGACCTTTGAAGCTTAGGTAGATTTTGTCCTGTTAACACAAAGGATATTTCTTCCCTCACAACATCTGTGTTCAAGTTAGTTCTTCATTGACAAGTGCCAAAGGCTTATGAAGTTGTTACCACTTGAGCAGTTAGTGTGCCAAAATTATGGTCTAACTTTTGGACATGCAACTGGGTTAGTTGGCCAGGGCTGAAGAGGAATTTATGTTCTTACAGTTCTAGAGGATAGAATTACAAATCAGGATGTGTACAGAGGGTATTTCCCTGAGTCCATCCCCTCTTGGCTTGCCCACAGCTATTTTGTGTCCCCACAAGGTCATTTCTTAGGTATGTTCATGTTCTGATCTCTTCTTATGACTTTAGTCATATTGGATATGACTACACTTGATTTAAATTGACTCCTTCCAGACCCTGTTTCTACAGACAGTCCAGATACACATGAAGCACTGGGCACTAGGACTTGCACATATGACTATACAAAGGAGACTGTGCAGTTGTAACACCAACTGGGTGTGAAACACTTAAAAAAGTGTGTCTCCATATTGTTAGTGGGAGGACCAGCATCCAGACAGCCCTCAAGGTCAAATAGCTGGTAGAGGACCACAGAGACTCTGGAGCACGTCTTGGAGCTGACTCTTCTTGGTTCTTTCATTGTGTCCCAATTAGTGTAAGAGGTTGAAATTTACCTCTGAGATATTAGCAGAAAAGCTATTAAGTTGGGACCCAAGGAAGGGACTCTCAGGAGGCTGTCCTTTGCAGCCCCTTTTTAGAGACATAAAATGGTTCTTGGTTTTGCTGCTGCATGAATGCTATTCAAAGACTTTTTGTTTTACCTCATCCTCTTGTTTTATGATGAATTTGTGCGTGAAAAGACTCATTAAGGACATCATTATTCTGCATTTATCAGTAATGAACTGTCTGTGGCACCTATTAGCAGCAAAATGGTCCAAGTCTCTTTTTGAATCTGTCTACATTCTTCTTCATTATTTACTGCTTCACTCTCATTCATTTAAAATGGATTTTTTCAGAGTGCAATTTCCCCCCAATTGTTCTTTTATTTGAGAGACAAATATTAATAGAATTTATAATCCTCAAGGAGGCCGCTCTGAATGTTCCAACATGAAATTGACTTTTTAAAATTTGATTTGGGCAAGGGGCGGGAAAGTAACACCTTAAATCCTGAGACACCACAAAAACATTGCATTCATTATTGTGTTTAATTTTCAGAGGAACTCATACTTGAGCATCGATGTCCTCATTTTACCAAGGAACACATTGTCTCACTTATTAATCCAACAGCAAGCCCACTGTCCAGATATGGGCAGAAGGTTCTAGAACAATGGCAAAGGTTCCATTACAGATCAGGTTTCCTGACCTCCACACTTGACCCAGGCATCTACATGAAACTCAGGAAGCTCTGCAAGTACCTCTGCTGACTGGAGCCCAGGAGCATCTCAGCTGGAGTCTATGCAAACATCTCCTTCCAGTAGAGTCTGTCACCTTCTATGGAAGAGAAGGGATTGTTTTAAAAAGTATTCCTTACTTCTTCTTCTTCTTCTTTTTGAACAGTTTATTTTTCTCCTAACTTCCTACTTAATAATTAACATTCCTTTGGAGGATTTTGAGAGAGGGATTCCATGGCTCATGAGGCATCCCAACATAGTATGGAGTTGAGATTCATACTAGTTGAGATTGATGGTAAGCTTCATTCCAGGTAACCTGCTCAGGAAAAGAAAACACAGTCAGTGAATGACAAGCCAATCCTTCAATATTATTTTAAAAGGTCGGTAACTTTTATGTGAGTGCATTTTGCCTAAACTTCAGAGAATGAGCATTTCATAGCAACTGGGAACTTCAATGATGATTTCTGTGGGTTTGAGTCTAGCTAGTCTCAATTCCTACTTCACTCTGTTACAAATAAAGAATAATCTCAGTGTTACACAAAGAAACACATGATTAAAGCAAAAATAGGCAAGACAATTCTTTTTGGGGGAAAAAGTGACAAATTTCAAACTGGGTAAGCAAACACATTGTGACAGGAAGTTCCCTTGGGTTTTATTCTACACAGGTAGTGACCTGTATCTTTTCCCCATTGGCTGGGGTTTGACCTCACAGTCCTTTGTGACTAGCTGGTATTAAAAGAATCAGTGCAGTTACTATTAATGTGTGAGGTTTGATATGTGACTTAACCTTTAGTAATGTTTCTTTTACAAATGTGGGTTCCCTAGCATTTGGCACATAGATGTAAAGAATTATAATGTCCTTTTAGTGGATTTGCAATGTCCTCTTGATAGATTTTTCCTTTGATAAATATGAAATGTCTTTCTTTACCTTTTTGATTAATTTGGGTGTGAAATCTATTTTATTAGCTATTAGAATGTTATACCAGCTTGGTTCTTAAGTCCATTTGTTTGGAAAATCATTTTTAAACCTTTTATGCTTAGTAATGTCTGTCTTTGATGTTGAGGTATATTTCTTGTATGCAGCAGAAGGATGGATCATGTTTTTGTATCCATTCTGTAAGCCTGTGTCTTTTTATTGGGGTATTGAGTCCATTGATATTGAGAGATATTAATGACCAATGATTGTTAATTCTTGCTATTTTGTTGTTGTTGTTGTTGGTAGTGTATGTTTCCCTTCTTTGGGTTTTCTTGGTGTGAAATTATTTATTGCCTGTGTTTTGTGGGTATAGCTTACCTTGAGTACCTTCTGAGGGACTAGATTTGTGGGCAGATACTGTTTGAATTTGATTTTGTCATGAAATATCTTGTTTTCTCCACTTATGGTGAATGAATGTTTTGCTGGGTGTAGACGTCTGGGCTGGCATCTGTGGTCTCTTTACCATCTTCAAGACATCTATCCAGGCCCTTTTCACTTTTAGGGTCTCCATTGAGAAGTCAAGTGTGATTCCATTAGGTCTGCCTTTATATGTTACTTGAACTTTTCCTTTGGAGCTTTTAATATTCTTTCTTTTTTTTTCTGTATGTTTAGTGTTTTGAGTATTATATGACACTAGGACATTCTTTTCTGGTCTAATCTATTTGGTGTTCTGTAAGATTCTTGTACCTTTATAGGCATGTCTTTCTTTAGGTTCAGAAAATTTTCTTTTATGCATTTGTTAAATATATTTTCTGAGTTTTTGAGCTGGGATTCTTCCCCTTCTATTCCTGTTATTCTCAGGTTTGGTCTTTTCATAGTGCCCCAGATTCCGGATGTTTTGTGTTAATAATATTTTTAGATTTAACATTTTCTTTGACCGATGAATCTATTTCTTCTTTTGTATCTTCAACAACCAAGATTCTCTCTTACATCTCTTGTATCTGTAGTTCTGTTGCTGTGATAGAACTCTGACAAAAAGCAACTTAGGGGAGCAAAGGGCTTATTTCGTCTTATGCTTCAAGGTTATCCATCATTGAGGAAAATCAGGGTAGGAACCTAGAACAAAAACTATGGAAGAACCCTGGTTGCTAGTTGATACTCTTGCCCCCTCACAGGCTCATGCAAGCAACTTTTTCACATAGCCTTAGATCATCTACCAGGGGATGGCTTCCCCCTGCAGTGCTCTGTGCTATCTTGCATTGAATAATAATCAGTGTTCCCTTACAGACTTGTGTAATATGAATCTTAAAAGGTCTTATAATAATAATAATAATAATAATAATAATAATAATAATAATAATAATAAAACAGAGTCAGATGGGGTGAAAGCTGAAAGATCAGAGAAGCAGAACAGTCAGCAACTAGCTTACCTCTACAAAATCCTCAGCCTCAAGAGAGTGAGTTCCTGTTTCCTCATATCTTACATACCTTTCTGTGTTCTGCCACATTACTTCCCAGGATTAAAGGCATGTGTCACCACTGCCTGGTGTTCTGTTTCTCTTATGTAGCCCAGTGTGGCCTTGAACTCACAGAGATCCAACGGGATCTTTGCCTCATGAGTGATAGGATTAAAGGTGTGTGCCACCACTGCTTGACCTCTAAGTCTAGTTTAGTGACTGGATCTGTCCTCTGATCCCCAGGTGAGCTTTATTGGGGTACACAAATAAAATATCACCACAGACTTGCCCACAGGCCTATCCATTTCAAGAAATGTCTCGAGTGATACTTTCATCTCAGATGTCTTTAGGTTGTGTCAAATTGACAATTAAGGCTATCCCAAGCAACAGTATGAAATAGTGAACAAAAGCATGAGTGATATGAATGTGAAAGAATAGTAGAACCATAGTACACAGGCCACACGGCCTTGTGGCTGCTAACTAATCATCTTTCTTACTATTGGTAGCAACTCATTCCTGTATCTTCTTTAACAAATTGCATTGGTGGATAATAAGCAGCCTATCTTAATGGATCCCAGTTTTTACCATTATATATTAATTCACTCATCTGCTCATGACCCCATGGATTTGCTGTTGTCATTCTCATTATAATTGTTGTTGTCCTTCCTTGATGGTTTTCATCGTAACCAGCACATTTGAAGTTTGGAGAGGAACATATGAACTGATGATATATATATATATATATATATATATATATATATATATATATATATATATATGCTAAAAAATTCCCATGATAAGTGGAGGGAAACAGTCATATTTTTGGATAAATCTTCATTTCACAGATCACATAGATAAGTACAGTGTTTTTTAAAGAGTCAAAATTTTTGTATGTGAATGTCTGCCTTCATATATATATATATGCACTACATGCAAATAGAGGCCAGAAGAAGCCACCGAATCTGGAGCTGGAGTTACAGGTAGTTGTGAGCCACCGTGTGAGTTGTGGGAATCAAACCCAGGTCCCCTCTACATGAATAGCAACTTCTCTTACTAGGGAGCCGTCTCTCCAGTCCTAAGCTCCACATGGTTCTGAATGTCCATGACTCAGAAACTGCAAAGATGTGTAGTTTAAAAGGGAGAGTTAGTAGGAGTAGAAAAATACAATACTTTTACAGTATCGTTATATTTTTTTTTCTAAGATCAGTAGTACACTTTCAGATCTTATGAAGTCGTATGCTCTAGGATGTATTGAGTCTTGAATTACTCCTGTCCTGGCAGTCACAATGCCATGTTGAAACTGCTTAACTTGCATGGCTGTGTGCACCCTTTGGGAGCAGACAAGACTGCATTCAGTCCTTTGTTCTCATCTTCCACACTGGTCTATTTCTTTCCCCAAGCTGCTTGGAATAATGTTTGTTGTGTGTCTCTTGTGAGTCTCAATTCACAGTTTTCTGATATTGAGAAGAAACACTGATTTGGCTTCTGGAGTTGTCCTCACTCTCTGGGGTGGTGTGTCTCTTGGTTACACTGTTTCCCACTTTGATTTTGTGGTTTTTTCCTGGCTACCTTAAAGTGGCTGTAAGGCCTTTGGTAGTGCACTGATACTGACATTTGGTCTCAGGTTGTGTGTGTGTGTGTGTGTGTGTGTGTGTGTGTGTGTGTGCGCGCGCGTGCGCCTGTGTATGTGTTCCTGTGTCTATGTCTAGGATGCTGTATTCAGAGGAAGAAAGAGGAAGAGAAACATTTTCCTTCTCTCAGTTATTCGGAAAATAAAGTTTGAAAGAGAATTTGGGTGTGTCTGGTTCTCCTCTCACTTGGTGTGGTTCCCCTAGACATTTCTTCTCTCCCATGGGCTGTTCTTTAATAGTTCATTTCCATCTCCCCCATGTGCTAGCCTCTTCTGTAACAAAGCTCATTTCTTCTCTCTGCCACATGCTATTCTCTTCTGTAACATAGCTATGACTATTTTTCTGAATGGTGACAGAGGTGATTTTAAAGGAAGCATTTCCTCTTTAATTTCAGTGAAGAATTCTTTTGCTGTGCAACCTAAAGGGGAAAACTGCTCCTTTTCATGTCTCCCCTGCTGAGCACCCAGGGCACTTTCCTCATTCCTCTCCCATGTAATCTCTTCCCTAGGTGGTCTCATCTCTACCTATGACTTTAAATAACACTAAAAAGCTGACGACTCCACAGTCTGTATCTTCAGCTTTGAGAACTCTGATGGGCTGAAGAATTTTATTATAGCTCACTTGACTATTCTACTTGACTAACTGAGGGAATGTCAGATGCAAATGGTAGAAGGCCTTTCTTCCAAGATGCCCAACCTCTCTACTAGTGTCCTGAGCAAGAACCACTACATAGTACTCATGGCAAACACACAGGAGTTGTTCTGGACTAGATTTATTCCTTGCTCCAAAACCCATCAGGAATTGATTCACATTGTCTCATCTCTGCTGATCTACCCTTGTCCAGACCAATTCTGTCTAGAGCCTTAAGCAATAAAATAGATTTCTGCTTTCATTTCCTGCCCCCGCAATCTGCAGTTGCATGTTTTGTTTTAAGTATCATCCACTAGATGGTTATCATCCTCTCACAATGTTTTAAATCTTCCCTTTGTTCTCAGAATAAAATATGACCCATTCACGTAGCCCTTGAAACACAAGATCTAGGTCTTGATCTATTTTAAATAACATGTATCCAATATGTTCCTTAATAATTTCATACATGTATAGAAGTATAGAATCCATTTTGAATACTCTTATCCACCATCTTTTACCTGCCCACTCCTGTGTTCCCCAGTCCGTTTCCTACATTCATATCTTTGTTTCCTTTTGTGACTCATGAGCTTAACCATCATTTAACCAGGATTGTATGAGTGTCTATGGGCTTGGAACCCTCGACTGGAGTCTGCTGGGCTTACTTGTGGGTACACAATTGAAGATAGTTATTTTCTCTCTCCAATAAAGTTCAGATTTTTTTCTAAAAACTCATATTCTTTCCAATAGTATATACCCATAACTGCCTTCATCCCCTTAGTGCATAGGCCCAGATCATCTTATCTCCCAAGCATTTGGCTTTATTCCTTCCCTTGAGCTCACTCTTCTTCATGACATGGCTAGCTTCTTCAGTCATTGAGCCCACAAGACCATCTTCTGCAAGAAGATTTGTCTGAGCATGAATGGAAAGCACTTTATCCTCCACTATCACCCACCTAATTGCTTATTCTTACTTCCTCATAGTCCTTGCACCATATGAAATATTTTTTATGAATTTTTAGCCCTTTTTTTTCCAATTCACTCTTGTCTGTGAAATATTATTCCACAGACAAGGCATTTCATCAACCCCATGCTTTAATCTACTTGCAGTATATTAAACATTTAAACAAACTTGATACAAAGTGTATGTCCATGGAACATCTATTGAGAATAAATGAATGAATGAATCTTTATGCTTTATATTAACAGGTGGATTTTTTTTTCCTGTGAAGAACATTCCTTTTCTTCCCCAAAACTTGACATCAGAGCTCCCTTACACAATGGGCATTTTATGACTGGCCAAATTGTTCTCAAGTCTTTGTGCATGGGCAAAGAACAGTTTTTGTTTGGATTCTGAAAGGTCCATTATACATTGGCAGGTGTTCATGACTGCATTGTGACAGAAGCGACACAGCTGGGACAGTTGTGGAAACAACAGATTTCTGGTTTCATCATATCTACATGGCTCTTTATCTTCACAGATGATGGTCTTGTGCAACTCAGCTGGTTTATGCTGCCCTTCCTGGCTATAATGCTTACCAATTATTTTTCATATCCTATATGATTCTCTTTGATACCAAAAATGTTTCATCTCACATGTCCTGCCCATGGTCATCTTTGACTTTCATAGTTCTTAAATCATGTTGTCCTATGTGATGTCACGAGTAAACTTGATGGTGTTAATCTTTGGCTTTGATTCAGTTTCTGTACCAATTGTAATCTCTATGCCATTGGACACATAGCAAACATGCTATCAGTAATGGTTACAAGGGTGTAAGGATGGTCAGTATTGTAACAGCTCTGGTACTCACTTGGTTGCTATGAAGAAAATGAGAGAAACTGTGGATAAGACATAGCTCAGTGCTGGTCCAGAGGTTATCTTTAATGACATACAGTGAGATGACAGTTGGTATTAACCCTGTTAACCTCCAATGATGTGATGTCTCCTGTCTATCTTTTCCCCCTCTCAACATAAACATCATTTAACCAAGTTTAGACAGGATGGTTATCTTCACGAAGCCATGACCAAAAGCTTAGTATGAGTCTTGGCACATGGTAATGCAGTATCCATGGTACCTGAATGAGCAGAATCACAGATGTTTATCTCACCATCCAGTAAGAAGCTTCTCCTTAATAGAACTTCTTAACAGAATTCTGTCCATTGGGAGCAGGAGATAGTAGAACAAATTCTAGCATGACTTTGTGAGTCACCAAGGCTGTTTTCTCAAACTGTAACTTCCTTCTTATTCACTAGAGTTTGCTTTTCTCTGTGCAACAAAGTATGAATTTGAAACTCAAGTCTTCCAAGTGTACACAGACAGTTTCCTGGTATCAAGCTAAGTACAGGAACGTACAGAATCTAGAAGTGGAATTGATGAGGATCTGCACCTTGCTGTGAGCCTGAGTTCCACACACAATCTTTGCCTACTGTTTCCTCAGCACAAGTGTGGGACAAGCACCATTCCTGGAGAATTGCTGTGTCTAACAGACATGGCTTGAGTATATCCAAAGTGTCTTGTGGGATGCTGCATAACTGACTTCCTGGTCTCAGGATTCTGTTTTCTTGAAGTATTCCTGATAGTGATGAGCCAAGGAGGACTGAATTTTAAATTTCAGTAGCTAGTATAGGATAGAGCCTCAGGAAATCTAAGTTCTTCCTCCTCCTCCTCCTCCTCCTCCTACTTCTCCTCCTCCTCCTCTTCCTCCTCCTCCTCCTCTACTTTCCCCTTCTCTTTCTTCTTCCTCTTCCTAATCCTCCTCTTTCTATTCCCCCTCCTTCTCCTTATTTCTTTCATCTTCCCATCTCTCTTTCTTCCTTTTCATCAACTGTTTAGGATCTATATGCACAACATGTATATATCTGCAAGTTATAACTACTTTGGGATGTACTTATATATGAAGAAATACGAGAGAGATGCTCAATAAAAAAAAAAGTAAAAATGTGATGGCAAAAATACAGAAAAAATGGTTTCTTCCCAGGTGTTTGCTTATTACATGCTAATTCTTATCCTGAAAGCAATGGTATCAGATAAATGTTTTTGTTCTCATTTAAAAATAAGGATAAAGGAACTGATAATGAGCAAGTCTCCTTAAATATTATTATTTATTTATAATTATTACAATTTATTTATAATTATTACAACCTTAATAATTATTTAAGGTTGTAAAGTTTGTAAAAAACTGACACAGCACTTGAATTTAAACTCATCACATTCAAACAAAACAACTTGCATTGCATACTGTCTTTGCATATTTTGTGGAAAATGTAATCTCAGTTTATTTCAAAAATATTCAGTATGGCATCCTTGACATGCCTCTACATGTTGCAGCAAGTAGGAAGGTTAGCAAAAGGATACCAGAGAGATTATCTCTTCAATATTTTGTGATGATTATTAATGAAATGTTTTTGTTCTCCAACTCTCTAAAGTCATATGTTGATATAAGATGGTGTTTGGTGATGAAACGTTTGGAAGACAATAAGATTTGACATGGGTAAGAGAACAGAACCTTTGAGATTGAGTTAATATCCCAGTAAGATACTCCAGAAAACTTGTTTTACACTCCCCCCAGGACTTTCCTCCTCTTCTTTGTAATTCTTTCTCTCCTCTTCCTGTACCCCTTCTTCCCTCTCTCTGTACTTGTGAAGAAGATGCCATGTGAGCACACACTAAACTGATGGCTTAGGAGGCAGCAGGTTAGTGAGGTTTTTATCAGTGTACATACAGGAAAGGAAGGAGATCAAGGAGAAATCAAAGTGCCCGGCCAGAGCCAAAGGACCTTGTAATCTTCACAGACAGAAGTGCTGACCATCCTTGTACTGTCTACCAGCCACATGAATGGCTGATAGAGAAGGTACAGTGTCAGGGTGACTTTTTGTTTCTCCTCTAAAATTCTCAATGGTTTGAGAATCAAAGCTGCCTACACCACACTCAGCCCTACCACCAAGAGCAGAAGCCACATGCTATTGTTTGTATTATCCTGGATTCACCACTCTCTCTTATTATTTTATTTATTAGTGTGTATGCAATTCATGTGTGTGCATGTGAAGGCATGCTTATCCATGGCTATGCATGTGAAGATCAGGGGTCGATGTCAGACCTTTGCTCTAGCCCTTCACCTTATTTTTTGAGACAGGGTCTCTCACTGACCCTGTAGCTAGCCATTCAGCTAGTCTGGCTAGCCAGTGATCCCCAGGGTCTGTCTCTGCTCCTCAGCAGTACTGGGGCTACTGCTATGCTCAGATTTTAAATGGATGCTAATGACCTAAACTCTGGTCCTTATGCAAGCATTTTGCCCACTGAACCCTTTTTTTCCAGCCTCTATTGCATTGTCTTACATTACAGTATTTTCTTGAGATAGTCTAAGAAGATGGTTGAACTGCTCATTACAGGAGCCTTCTCCAGAGGCCACTGGTGTTTGGGAGACTGCATCAACAGGTAGTAGACAAAAATAACAATCTGTACCCAAAGTGTCTTTGGTTCTTTCACCTTACAATCCTTTCATTGATATTTCTACTTAATTTGAGTTAGTGTGATATTAAAAAGGCATGCCTACCTTCTATCCATATTAGATAGAAACATTGGTTGATCTTGATTCTTACCTAATTTTTTGTGAAGTCTCCACACCAAAATTACTCTTAAACCAAACATCCAAAGATCAATACATTCTGATCTTGAAGTCTTCACTCATAGTCACTATCTATGCCTTACAAACATGATTTATTCCTTTAACTTTGTGGGCAATAAGTGACCACTGCCATAGTGACAGGTTTTGTGGGTGTCATTTGGACAGCTGATATTCAAAAGGTACCATGGGACACCTAAGAAGATATAACTTTGGGCATCTGAATTCTGCTATGAACAGAGGCCCTTTGTTCATGGGTGTTTCATATCTTAAACTTCTGTGTCATGGTTGATTAATAGAAATATTTCAACTAGTAATGGAGATTCACTAAAACACTGATCTATTCAGAAACAGTTCTATGGATTGTCCATCATGGCTTGCTTAGAGCTGTCTTTCACTGTCTATATATTTTTGGTCAAGCTGTAATTTCCAGAATACCCTAGTTTCTTCTTCTATGTGATGGATGTGTGTAAGTGAAAATACTCCAGAGTGTTGGCCATTGTTACCATTCTCTAGTCCTAAAATGTCTTCACATTGATGCCTTCTGTCACATTGACCTTTTCTAGCATACACTTCTGGTCCTGAAATGCTAATTTTTCTTCACAGCATCTGATGGAATGCCAGGCACATACCATCCACTCAATAACCAGCTGTTGGTAGTTTGTACAATCGAAGCTGGATCCAATTCAATGTCTGGAGTTTTTATTTTAACTGTCTGATTCAGTAATGTGCCAAGGCAATTTTATATCATAGATGAGGCTGATTTGTAGAGGGAGAGGGAGCTCTGATTATTGAACGCCCGCCAAGTGGCAGGCCCAGAGCAAAGGTTTGGTATGCAGGAGCAATCAATCCCCCCCTCTTTTCAGAAAGTTTGAAAACAGTGGCTGAGTGATTCTGAGAAAAATCTTCAGGTTACTAGTTGATGTAGGATGAAGACTGAAACCAAATGTGTCTCCTGTTACAGCTGGAGCTGAGCAAAGACTGTGACAAATGGCCAGTGAGTCTTCAAGTCTTAGATCCCGGAAGGTAGAGACAAGGCTTTTGAATTACTGTGTGAGTCAGGAATCCAGTCCTGGAGACAGACCACATGGTCTCCAGTTAGGTAATCACTGAAAAATACTTCATCAAATCTCTTGCTGTTTGGGTCTTAGCAATGAGGCAGCACCTTCCACCCATCCTCCTAAAACTGCCAATGGGTTTACCTCTCCTAACTTTATATAACTTAAATCTGATAGCTCAGCTAGTCTCTAGAGACATTTTCATCTAAATAGTGTCTCTGGATTCTTAAACTCAGGATACTTTCTTTAAAATTGGAAGTCTTTCAGACTAGAGAGTTGTCTCGGTAGATAAGAGAAGTGCTTACTGCTTTTCCAGAGGACCCTGGTTTGATTCCCAGCACTCACATCAAGTAGCTCACAATTACCTGCGACTTCAGTTCCAGGATCCAATGTCCTCTTCTGGCCTCCATGAGTATCTGCACTCACATGGTGCACAAAAATACATAGAGGAACAAGTGCGCGCACGCACACACACACACACACACAAATAATAAAGAGTAAATAATAAACAAATGGCTCAAAATGACAAATTAAAAAATATGTTCCTTTAAGTTTTTAATCATTTAAGCATGCATTTATCTTAAAAGAAGTGTCATTATGTAAGTACTGTTATGGAAACATTGTCCTTGATCACCTCTAATGCTTCATTTTCCCCAAAACATGCTTCCAGCTTTTCCTAGGTATGTATATAACTATTGTATTTTACAATTTTAAGCATTCTGTAGTATGTTTTCAGTATAGAAAATGAGAGTTTGATTTTTAAGTCATCTTCCTTTGAATCCACCACAAGCTCACTTTCGATCCTTTACCTATTTTAAAAATATATTTAAGACATTGCATTTATATTATAAAATATATTATACAATACTTGGTATCATTACATAATTGACCAGCTTGCCACAACCATGTACATATGTTAGCTGTTGACCAATTTTGTTATCTATCTCTAATTTGTTTCCCAGTGCAATATTTTATGGGCTCATTGGTTCACTCATTCTTAAAATTATCTATATATTTTCACTAATGTACCCCAAGTTTCTCCGTAAACTATGACTGTCTTTAAGTTCACTTACAGTACAAAGCATTATGCAACTTAAAACTTTCTGATGTATTCCTCTTTGCTTTTATGATTAATTTCTTACTCATCTCCCTTTGACAATTTTCCTAGAATTATCAGTGTCTCCTGTTTACACTGTATGTTTTTGTTCTTATAGACACTGTACCATTAAACCTTTCACAGCCTGGTTTTGGTTTGCACATTGTAGTATTTTTCAGATCTTTGTTCTCACTTATACAAAAATGTCTTTTGTCTACTTTTACCTTAGGAGATAGTCACACTTGATATTAGGGCTGGGTATAAAACCCCAGTTCAAAAATATTTTTCTTTCAGAATTTATAAAAGCATTTCTCCATTGTCTTCTGCTTACTAAAGACTAATGTTTTTCTGTTCTCCAGTCCTTTAAATACCACTGTGGTATTATTGTATTCCCCAAAATATTGTGTATCCTAATAAACTTATCAGGGGTCAGAGAATAGAACAGCCACTAAATACAGAGGCCAGAAAATGGTGGCACACACACCTTTAATCCTACATTCTGAAGGCAGAGATCCATCCCAATCTCTGTGAGTTCAAAGCCACATTGGAAACAGCCGGGCACGATGACTCATGCCTTTAATCCCAGGAAGTGATCGCAGAAAGCAGAAAGTTTTTTTAAGGCATGAGGATCAGGAACTAGAGCTTGGTTAAGCTTTTAGGCTTTTAACAGCAGTTCAGCTGAGATCCATTTGGATGAGGACTCAGAGGCTTCCAGTCTGAGGAAATAGGATCAGCTGAGGAATTTGCAAGTGAGTTGTTTGTGCCTTATTCTGCTTCTCTGTTCTTCCAGCATTCACCCCAATAACTGGCCTTGGGTTTGTTTTTATTAATAAGATTCTTTAAGATTCATGCTACATACCACATGTATTTTTTATGTTTTCATTGTGAAAAAGTCTTATTTTAAGAAAAAAATTTAGTTAACAAAATTTTAACAAGTTTCACTTAGCAAAATACAACCAAAAGGAAATCACAGTACAAAAAAAGCTTTAAGTCAAGGTCTCACCAACTCCTACAGTATTAGTATTGTGTGTCAATTCTCAAAACTAACTTTTAAAAAGCTTAAACTTAACCTAAAGATTTAAATGAAAATACAAACTAGAACGAACATGAGAAATGCTTCTCTTTGCATCAGGGATCTAGCACCTTTGAGTTCTCCAGAAAAGTACACATCCCCAGTGTGTTCACTGTGGTATGCTTTAAGATCCACTCAACATACTTAAAACTACTTAACTCAGATAACATCACTCCTTAAGTATACTACCAAAAATGTTAATTGAGAAAAGCAGAAGAAAATAGTTTTAGTTTACTCAATATTACATGCTAGAAGAAAAGTTTACCTGAGAAACACTGAAGAGGTAATTTTTTAATACAGATTTCACAAGCTCATGGTGCAATGTGGGTCCTCCAGCTTTCTCTGAGTTATAAACTGCTCTTGACTGCATATTGGCTGCCTGTGAAATTTTGATTGAAATAACTCAAATGCTCCTACAATACTAGTCATATCCACCCATGCATTTATGACCACTGTAGCCGGCCCCATAACAGCCCCTCACTGACTGGCTTTCCAGGCCACTGTAAGTCACCTGGGCAGCTGACACTCCCATGCCCTGCATCAGTTGGCTGCTGTAAGCCCTGTTGCTAGCCCTGTTGTTGAATCCAGGAAGATTTCTATATATCTGTGCTGCATGTTGGCCCTGTTCATTGACATAGCTGCCACTGCTTCTTTATGGGTGGCAAACTCAACATCAGCTTCCCCCGTCACTTTTCCATCAGGACCAATCTCAATATGAACTCTCACGGGGTTGAGTGGAGAGAAGAAGTTGTAAATGTTGTTCTCATTGCTTTGTAGGGCAGCCCTCTCATGTGGACGCATTGGCCAGTGGTGCTCTGCACTGTGAACTCGCTGTCTCCGTATCTGTGGTCATACATTCCTGAGAGACAGTAGCTGAGGTCTCTCCCAAACAGGTCAGTGGTGAAGCCATAGCCATCCCTGAGGCCACTATATTTTTCATAGCCCACATAGCCTGCACTATAGGTACCAGACCTCCTCCTATCCAAGCCTGCCTGTTTCACAATGCCAATGTACCTCCAGGCTGTGCCAGGCCAATCATAGTGCCCAGGCCTCTGCACAGACATAAACTTCAGAGGTGGATCTGAGTATGACATAACTTCCTCCTGGCTGCTCTTGAACACTTCGATATACTTCTGTCCTGTTCTCTCCTTATGCCTCCCAGAGCTTTTTCAGCTAACTCTTGTGAGGCAAACTGAACAAAGTCCTCCCCTGTAATCTTGACCTCCAGGTCCACAGGTAATGTGATCCCTTTTGGCACAATTTCCAACCCTGAGAAGAACTGAACAGTTTTTTTTCCTTTGTGCATCCAAACAGGAGTCCCCGAAGCCTCACAAAGCTCATCATTGACACTGTTGACGCTGTTTGGACCACTGTGTTTCAACACCCAATCCGTTTCGGTTTTGTGTGACTTGAACACCTCAATATATCGGTGTCACATGCTTTCCCTGTCTTTTTTTCAGAGCCAATTTTACATCATCTTCTGCCTCAAGTTCAACAAAAGCCTCACCACTCTGCCTGCCTTCTCTAGTATAAATGAAATGAACACCTGGGACCCCGTCATGAATTGTGCAGTTGGAGAGGAAGTTTTGTACGTCCTCAATTAAGCAGGACCAGGGTAGGCAACGGATTTTGACCACATACCCTTCACCTACATCAGGGCCCAGCATCATGGACACTTGACAGGGCTGATGTCACACAAGCTTGGACAATTTTTTGTAGCTTAAAGAATCATCACAGGTGCCTTTTGTAGGAAACATTTATGGAAGGTACAAGTTTTCCACAGAGGCAGAATTGACTTCTACTTTCAATAAGCAACACAGTTTACGAACTACACCCGACACTTTAAAACTGCATAGAGCTCCAATGAAAGTCCAGGTGCATCTTCTTTTTGTTTTCAACCTTCAGGAAGAAAAGATGCAGTCCTCCTCCCCCAACGAAGCCGGAAGGATCCCACATGTATTTTTTATAGAAACATTAACATGATAGTAGTCAGAATATATTGAGCTAAAGAAGCCTTTTCCAAAGCAGAAATAAAGCATGTGTATGTTTACAAGAACTAACAGAAGTTAGAGCTGTGTTTGTTATGAGAAAGATTATGGGGGTGTAACCTAGACTGATGGGAATAACTTGAAACATGGTAGGAAATTTTGTGTAAATTAATTTGCCAAAGATTCCTGAATTTTACCATGAGGATCTTCACAGCTTATTGTATATAAAATATAATTCAGAAAAATAAAATGGAAGTATCATGGGAGCACGGTAAGCTTTTAGACCACTTCAACCAAAGGATAGGACAGGTGGCAGGATCTGAGTTTCTTTAAAATATATCTTATTACACAACTCCTTTGGGTAGAATATTGACTCCCCCTTTCTTCTAGATGCTATTAGGATTTAAGGATGGCAGTTGTCTTCAGTATCTGTGAGTCCCTTGAGTTGGTTCAGCTTTTCTTTTCTTCTTTTCTTCTTCCTGAATCTCAAGCTTTGCTATTTGAGGTGTGTTATCTTGGATAATGTCGGGGAAATTTTCCACATTTTATCTACTTGTCTGACTTCACTAATGTCCTCAGCAGTTTGCTATCTCTTTGGGGCCCTGTTCTGGTCTTTTTCCATCTCCTGTGTCAAAGATACCACTGTTCAAATGACAAAATCCTTCAGCCAAGTCTTCCTCGAACCATTTGGAGGCCCTTCAGGAGAAGTCAGAGTAGAAAGGAGAATATGTATCAGCTCTGAATCCCAGAGCCTACCTGCCTGTGACCTCATGGTCACATCTATGTCACTCGAATCTGCCCTTTACACTCCTGACTAACTCAAGGAACAGCCAGCTATTGCTTGCCTGGGTCTCTCATCCCTGTCTGCTAGGACTGTCACATGAGAATACAAACACATGGAGCTAGTCACTCCAATGATGTCAGCTTGGGGGTGGGGGGCGGAGACTGAGCCCCTGCTCCTGTGGGGAGCTCCAGGGAGCCCTCCTGACTCTTGAATCTAACAACAGCTCCTGCTGTATCACCTGGACATAAGCAGTGTGTGTCATTTGAAATAATATGCCGGGATTATCATGACACGCAAGTCTCCCATTCTCTTCTCCAAGTGTAGTTTTTAAATCTTTCTAAGCTCATAAACACTTTACTTCCCATCCACTCATGATCTAACATTTGGAGAAGGGAGCAGAGAAAACCTGCAAGATGACATCTACTCTGCTCTCCATCTCTCAGCAGAGCAGAAGGTGCCCTCCCCTGTCTTCTTGAGGCTACCAAATTGAGATGAAAATGTGGAAAGCTCTGGAGCCAGAGTCACATAAATATTTGAAGAATGGTTCTCTTTTCATGTCGTGTTTGAAGGAAGTGTTTCTTTTCATGTTCCTTCCTTCCTTTCAATTAGTTTATTTTCTGTGGAATGCTAGAAAGTCACTCTGTTAATGTATATTAAAATGTGTCCCTGACATTTTAAGAATAATTTTCAATAATGGCTGTAACTTCCTGTCATAGTGTGGTGGAAGAAATGTAAATTGGAAAAATTCAAGTGAATGGTTTTTAGTGTTTAGAATTTTATTTTTATATCAATCTAGATTCAGTAAATAATTAGTAGGTACAGCAATGTATAAACTATCCTGTTATTTTCATACTGGTTTAATAATGATGGTGATGATAATTGATATTAGATAAATGAATTATTTCCTAATGTAGTTTTATTACATTGTTTAACATTTCAAGGAATTATAAAAAGTATAAATTATTGCACTTTCCATTTTTCAGAGATCAGCTTTGGAGGGTGGGAATGGAATAATTTGACTTCTCTAGCATGTGCTTAAAGCAGAGGTTTCAATCCAGATTCAACTGGTTCCACTTTTACCTTTTTTTTTAAAAAAAACTCTTTAGTTTGAGGTTGTTGCTCCTTGAGTCCATGCCCTTGCTCTGCCTAGTTTCCAGCTATCAACTCTCAATTTCTTGAACACTTTATTCAGGCCACACTGTGCCTGATTCCCATGGCTGACTAGGAATGCTGGAGTACCCTTGCCCATTTCCTGGCCATGCTCAAAAAAAAAAAAAAAAAAAAAAAAAAAAAGACCATGGACAGTGGTAGGAATGTCCCAATCATCCCCAGGCACACTGTCTATGTGATTGTAGAATTCTCCATCTTTGCATTTTCTGCTTTCATTTCCTAAATAAGAAGAGGGAAAGGAGAGAAGTGTCTTACTTAGGAAGAAATCCCAAAGACTCCAGGAATAAAGAGTTGTGATGTGAACTTTGCTCATCACAATGTAGGCTATTTAGTCACAAAAAGACAGGGGTACCTATGCACTGAGACCTATGATGTAGCTGTGGAGGGCAGGAAGGCAGCTGAGAGAGGCAGACGAGGAGCCAGGGATGCATATCACAGGAAGGACTGAACAGGAGGAGACAAGAATGAAGCTATTATAGAGGCAGAGGGGACCTGAGAACATAGACAAATCTCCTTGCAGAGTGATTTTCCCACGGTGTTTTCACTCATTAACATTGCAACACAGCAGAATTGGAGAGTGAGACATTTGTGTATTATATACTGTAGGGTGTTGGGGCTACAGTGATAGCTCTATGATTGAAAGCAGATTTATTTATTTATTTATTTATTTTGGTTTTTTGAGACAGGGTTTCTCTGTGTAGCTTTGTGCCTTTCCTGGATCTCACTCTGTAGATCAGGCTGGCCTTGAACTCACAGAGATCTGCCTGGCTCTGCCTCCCGAGTGCTGGGATTAAAGGCGTGCGCCACCACCGCCCGGCGAAAGCAGATTTTTAATGCTCTTGTGAAGGACTGGAATTCAGTTCCCAGCATTCATATCAGGCAGCACACAACCACTTGTATCTCCATTTCACAGAATTTGACATCTGTTATATGTACACTCAAGTGCACATACCTTCACCCCTGACATGAATACATAATTAAAAATAAAATAAATCTTTAAACTATGTTTGCAAGATGATAGTATATAGACCACAAGGATATTTTACAAATTATATTATTTTTGTGACCTAATTAGATAAATATTTATTATTTCTTCTTTTGGGGAGCAGAAAAGAAAGCCACCAGAAACATCCATGGGCTATGCAAGCAGTCTGTGAAGCAGGAGAGATACAGCACTGAACTAAATGGGAGCAACAGTTGTTTTCAGCCACTTACAGGGTTTGAAGGCAAATGCTTCATATCAAGTAAATGTTATTTGTCAGCTTGAGAGTCTAGTATCATCTGGGAGATGGGCCTCTGAGAAGACTTACAGGGGATTATCTTGACTACATTAACTGAGGTGGGAAGATATGCCCACTGTACCTGGCACATACTCTGACTGGGATCTTGGACTTTATAAGTGGAAAACTGAATAGGTGCACACTTTTGTTGTTTTCTGATTCTTGGCTGTGGAAATGATGTGACCACAGCAATTGCCTCTGTGACTTTGCAGCTGTGATGGCTAGTAACCTGGAACTACAGGCCGAAAGGAATCGAATATTCCATATTTTTATTATTTGAGAAGTGAGGGTATTTTACTATAGCAACTGAAAAAGAAACTAAGACAGATTTCAATCCTCCTGGTATTCGTCCCAGGAAGAGTTATCATTTCCCATTTTGCAGATAATGAAACAGTGACGCAGGACAGCTGAGGTATTTAGAGCTGAAAGGAGATGTACACTGGAGGGTAGGAGAAGAAAAACATTCTTGGACAGAATAACTCCATTGGTTACTTTAGTTTTACAGAGTGGTGGGTGTTATATGTAGAACTTTGAAAAAAGATCTTCCCCTTGACCAGGGTTGAAGTTCCTGTATCTTTGATAAAGTCTTTTCTCCAAACATACAGATTCTGCAGGACCAGCACCACTGAGGCAGGGCTTGTGACCATCTGGAAGTTACTAGCATTCAGACACCACTGTTTGCTATTATTTGCACTGACTACCCCATTATTAATTTCAGCGTGTCACCCTTGAAGTACAAGCTCTGTCTAATACAAATGGGCACTGAGCTGTTATTGTTTTTTTTTCCTTTCTCTTTTTACTTTTATTTCTTTGCTCTGTGTAGGGTCTGCCACCCAGCTCCTAAATAAATCACACGAAGGCTTATTCTTTCTTATGAATGCCTGGCCTTAGCTTGGCTTATTTCTAGCTAGCTTTCCTTAGCTTAAATTATCCCATCTACCTTTTGCCTTTGGGCTTTTTACCTTTCTCTATTTCTGTATATCTTTTATTTTCTTCTTATTCCATGTCTGGCTGTGTGGCTGAGTGTCTGCGCCCCCTTTTTTCTCCTTAATCCTTTCTCCCCAGATTTCTTCTCCTATTTCTTCTCTCTGCCTGCCAGCCCCACCTATCCTTTCTCCTGACTTGCTACTGACCATTTAACACTTTATTAGACCAATCAGGTGTTCTAGACAGGCAAAGTAATCACGGAGTTAAACAAATGCAACATAAAAGAATGCAACACATCTTTGCATCATTAAAAATGTAACACATCTTGAGTGAGTATTCTACAACACTGAACCAGGAAGGGACCATGGCATCTCACTGCTGTTATAAAAGACTTTAAACTCTGCCTGTGTTAAGCAAAATAAAAATGTCTAAAAAATACCTGCCATTGTCAATCTGATTGGTTGGCTTTTAATGGCTCTCCAAAGATGCACATGTTCCGATCCCAAGAGCCTGCACCTTATGCCAGATGGTAAGAGGGCCTTTAGAACTGTGATTAAAGATCTCAAGAGAGGCTAATCCAGGTGAGCTCAATCATGAAGGTCCTTATAAGAAGGCAGAAAGAGAATCTGCAAGCGAAGAGATGTGAAAACAGAGGTAGAGGCTGGAATGACAAGCAATGAGGAGGGAGGAGGAAGGGGCCATGTGTTAGGCAGCAGAAATGGCTTACAGAAGCTAGCAAAGGCATGGCCATTGATTAGTGCCTGGAGCCTTCAGAAGGAGCCCACCCCTGTGACCCACTTGGGACTCCTGGTCCCTACACCATGAGAGAATAAATGTCTGTCATAATAGTTTGCTGCAGTAGTAGGAAGAAATGAAGGTACTGGCTACCAATTTTATCTGGATGGTATCAGGACAACTCTGTGTATTGGTATTCAAGCCAGAAACTGAGTGCCAAGAATGGGAGTTTTACAGTGAAAGTGTCCTGAATTTGAATCCTGGCAAGGCCACTTACCAACTCTATGGCTGTAGCACACTATCTTCTATGCCTCTTAAATTATTCATGTGTAGTTGGGAACTTGCATCCGCTCTCTCCCAATATTCCTGTGATTATGTCAGATGGCACATCAAATGATCTGAGTTCTGGCCTTTGAATTTTGCATTTGCTATATTCTCATCCTATTTCCCTAGCTTCTGTCATTCCATAAGTATATTCTTTCTAGATAATGCTAGCTAGTCACCAGGATTTTCACTGAATTTCTAGATGTCATGGCTTCTTTTTGGGGGAAGTTAAAGGAAGTTCTTGGTTTAGGATTTCATAAAGATAGGAGGGTTCATGGAAGAAAATGTGCTCTCTCCATGGATTCAAACTGTTGTGTTTATACGAGATATGATGTGACAAAAATGTATAGTCACCCATTTTCCCTTTCCGGTGTCCTTGCTTCTCTGTTCTGGGCCACCTCCAACCTTAAGAATGGTGCTCCTTTTTTTTTATGTTGACCCTGGGGTGGTGGCTGATTATCTAACTACAAAGCTGTGCATCTTTAGGCCCAGCCTTGTTGGAGTCAATGCCATGAGGTTTCTCTGCAGTTTGTGGCAACTGACATATGACTTTGCAGACACTTCTATTCATGCACACATTATCCCCTCTATGATGATCTCCTGTGCTTCCTGATTCCTTCTTCTAGGGAGAAAGTTTAATTTACTTTTTTATATGTAGGGGAGAAAAATTACAACTTTGGAGGTTAGCCCTGTCTCCAGTATTTCAATTACAAAGAACCCCAGACATGTTTCCCCATTGCCTTTCCTGGTGTCCCCATTAGAGGTGGTCTGCTCAGACCACTGAATCCAGTTATATTGAGGGTTGCCCAAGACACTCATGATGAACCTGTTTGGTTTCTAGGATGTCTTGCAAACTATTTTTCTTTCTTTTACATATAATAAGAGTTAGCTTCTGAAACTTAGCACTGGCCTTTCCCAAATGCGGAGACCCTGTGAGCTAAATCCTGAAGGTAGGTTCAGCAACATGAGACATTCTACTACCTTCTAGGCTAATTCAATTATCCCTTTGTGGCCTGACGACATGATAGCAAATATAGGCCTTCATAGTGTAGGCTGAGTATTTAAACAACACAAATGAACAACTGAACATTTAAATATGCCATTTCTTCATGCATGTCTTGCATACTTCCAATACCATGAGTTAGAAGAACTGTCATTAGTGAAAAGGCATTCTTATCTTATAAAAGTTGTTGCACACATGCTACCTGAAAGGAGAGTTAGGATAACCCAGTGTCATGTCTTTTCTTTTACCTCATGTATGTGTTTGTTCCAGTCCTGCCTGGGCTCTGAAGTAGCATCTGTGTTAAAGTTGGCTTTCCCTGCACACTTCAAGGCACTTAGGAGCAGATGCATCTTCAAGGACAAAGAGCCATAAAGGAATCATTTATCTTGGGGCTGAAAAGTAAACTTCATAAGAATGGATGTTCACGATTAGACTGTGTCATCACAAAACACAAGACTTCAAGTAAAAGATGCATCTCTTTCCTTTAATAAATGAGTGCGTGATGTATGTATGTGTTTGTATTGTAAGCATGTATGCATGTGTATGTGCATATGCATTCATGTGTAGGTGTGTACGTATGTGTGCTTGCACATGTGTGTATATGTGTGTGCATAAGTGTGCACACAATGGTGCATTCATATGTGTTTATATTCATAAGTATGTATGTGCATGTGCATGTGCACACATGTATAAGTATATATATGTATGTGTGCATATGGGCATGCATGAGAACATGTTTGTGTTTTAAGGAAACAGCTAAGACATAGAGCTCAGAGCTCAGTCACCTACTAAATACCTTCTTAGGTTATTATAATCCAGTTGAACAGATATGAATTAGGACCATAGAATCACTCTACTTACTTCACAAGTAGTAGAAAAACCGTTATTCTTTTAGATAATGAATAGTTGCAGGCATAGAAGACTCAGGAAAGACAAGTTCTACATATGGAAAATTGCAGTTGCATTGGAGAGTAAGCATAAAAACTACGGTAAATAAAGATGCAATGAAATATCACTGTGCTTTTGTGGTTTTATTAGTTATCTTACAGGATGAGAGTTCACATCAAAACTGTCATATTACTAAACATGCAGGATTTACTGGTACACTGCCATGAGGTTTGGAGAGCACTTCCACTTGTAGGTGAAGAAAGAAGATGGTGTTAAGTGAGGCCCAGACAAGCAATGGATTAAGAACATAGTTGGGTAAGCATTTAGAGACACAGATAAAATGCTTTCAAATAGTAAGCCCCAGGCAAGTGCCCTGCATTCAGTGCTGAGATCACAGGAACCTGCATGGGGGCAGGAACCTTCAGAAATCATCTAAGAGCGTGATGCAAGAACATGAAGTGGGGTGATTGAGGGCAGATGTGCACATAGTTAAATACATCCATTCCCTCACACAAAGAAGTTCATTCTTGCCCCAAGAGAAGATATGTGAGATGGGTCTAGAGATGAAAACAACACAAGATTATTGTAACTACTGGGGCTTCTCTTTTGCAATATACACAACTGAAAGGAAAACACAAAGGTCTATGGCATGTAGACAAATTCTAAACAGTCATATTAAATAAGGAACACAGAGCCAAATACAGAGGTGAAAGCCGCAGAGATTAGAGAAATTCTGAGAGCCACCAGCTAACCTTAGCTCACCATGCCACCGTAGCTTCCCCAGAGAGAGCTTCTTCCTGTCTAACATGCGCCTTTATTGCCTTGCTGTTCTGCCTTCTCATTGGCTCTTAGCCCAGCTACCTCACTTCCTTGTTGCTACCTGTCTGTACAGATCTCCAGGTCTCTATGGTTGGTTCTTGGATTAAAGGCATGTGTCACCACTCTTGGCTGTTCCGTAGGGTATCCTTGAACACACAGAGCTCTGCTTGCCATGTGATTGGATTAAGGGCATGTGCTATCACTGCCTGACTTTTGTTTATGGCTGGCTATGTCCTCTGATCTTCAGGCAAACTTAATTTATTAACATACAAATAAAATATCACCACATTTAGGCACAAATAAAATATCACCAAAATGAAAGACATAGAACAGAAGATTCCTTTTAACACCTATAGAGCTGAAGTGGAAGAATGTCAGAAAGAGTCATCACCAAATAGGCCTCCTGACACTGATAGTTATCATTAGACAGATTTATCCACTTGGCCATATCTGATGCCCAACTCTCCATCCCTGCCTACATCAAGACCTAACTAGAGATGCAGAATGTAATATTGTCCCTAAGGGGCTCTTTTCTATGCATAGAATCATCTCTCAGGGTCCTTTTAACAAATTACCACAAAACACAAAGCATCAAAGATAGAACTTCTTACAGAGTTCAGAAATGTAGTTGATAATACGGCTCCCTACAAAATCTCCAGGAGGTCATTCTTTGCTTTGTATCACTTTTGGTGGCTCCATGCATACCTCATCTTGTAGCTGCATTGCCTTCTGTCTCTGTCTCTATCTTCATAATCATCTTCTCTGTGTCTTGTCAAACAGCTCTCTGCACTTACAAGGCTGTCTGCCATGGAATATAGGCTCCACTTTAAACCCAGGATGATATCATTATGAAGTTCTTACCTTATTACTTTGGCAAAATTCCTTTTGATAAATGACATCATGTTTACAGCTTGCAGGTATTGGCACTGGTACTTAACCCTTTAGGAGTCACTTTTCGTGATGATTGCTTTTATTTATCATCTGTCATAGTGTAGGAAGAGAGTCTCAGTTAGGAATTGTCTAGATCAGGTTAGGTGGTAGTAACATCTGGGGGATTGTCTCAGTTAGGTGTTAGGTTGATGTCTTTTTTTTTTTTTAACAGATAAGGCTTTATTTTCAGTAGACCCACATTGCTGAAGTCTCACTATACACATTGGCTTCCTGGGGAGCTGGCAAGTTCCAGCCACATTGTTATAGCTAAATATGATGGCTGAAACTTCATGTCCAGATTATAGAAGTGTCTCGGTTTCCCACCAGACTGGTAAAAATCAGTTCCTAGAAGAGTCTGGTTCTGCAGCCAGTGGTGAATTCCATGGACATTGATTTCTTAGTTTGTCCAATACCTTTATAAATGTCAAATTCTCATTAATTACTATTCTGGCTGGTAATGCTATCCTCAGAAGACAGACAAAAACTACTCATGGCACCTGTCCACACTTGAAAACTTCAACTAGTAGAAAATGAATGGAACATAGATAAAGTCTACTGAAGGGCCAGAAACATCAGTGATGCACAGGGTGCTTTGGTAGATGTTAACTGTAAGGTACCTAAAACTGATACAAAATTGAATAAATATGATTTTGATGCTTTGGAAAGTGTGAAATTTTCTAGTTATATAGCTTTACTTTTTGGTTATTTATTTATTTATTTAATATTTTTTTATTTTACCTCCCAACCACTGTTCCCCCTCCCACCCCTTCTCCCACTTCCCCCACCTCTTCCCACCCCATCCCATCCACTCATTATTTATATATACACACACTCCCTTGGGTATTCAACATAGGCTGGTATATGAAGTAGGGCAGGACCAAGCCTGTATCAAGGCTGAGTAAGACATTGTACCATAGGGAATGAGTTCTAAATAGCCAGTTCATATACCTGAGATAAGTCCATTGCCAGGGGACTAACAAACAAATCAAGCCACACGACTTATCACCCTCATTCAGAGGGCCTAGTGCAGTCCCCTGCAGACACCCCTGCTGTCAGTCCAGAGTCTGCATGGTTTTGCCCATCATGATCTTGACCCCCTTGCTCCTATAATCCCTCCTTCCTCTCTTCAACTGAACTCAGGAGCTTGGTCAAGTGCTTGCCTGTGAGCCTCTGTATCTGCTTCCATCAGTCAGAAACTGGATATAGGTTCTTGTGATAACAACTAGAATAGTCACCAATCTGATTACAGGAAAAGGCTAGTTCAAGCATCCTCTCCACTTTTGCTATAAGTTTTAGCTGGGGGCATCCTTGTGGGTTCTGGGGGATTTCCCTAGCATCAGATTTCTCCCTAATCCCATAATTGCTCACTCTGTAAAGATATCTCTTTCATTGCTCTCCCTCCCCATCTCTCCCCCACGTTCCCACCTCCCATCCACTCCCGTTCCCTCCCATACTCTCCCCTCTATTCCCTACTCAGTTTAACCATTTTCCATTCCTAGGGTGATCCATGTGTGTTCCTCTTAGTGTCCTCCTCTTTACCTAGCTTCTCTGGGGTTGTGGATTGTAGCCTGTTTATCCTTTGCTTTGTGTCTAATATTCACTTATGACTGAGTACATACTATGTTTGTCTTTCTGGGTCTGGGTTACCTCACTCAGGATGATTTTTTTTATAGTGCCATCCACTTGCCTACAAATTTCATGATGATATTATTTTTCAATGCTGTGTAATACTCCATTGTGTGAATGTACACCATTTTCTTTATTTATTCTTTGCTTGAGGGGCATCTAGGTTGTTTCCAGGTTCTGGATATTATGAACAGTGCTGCTATGAACATAGTTGCGTAAATGTCCTTGTGATGTGGGTGAGCATATTTTTGATCTTAGCCATTCTGACAGGTGTAAGATGGTATCTCAGAGTCGTTCTGACTTGCATTTCCCTAATAGCTAAGGATGTTGAACACTTCCTTAAATGTCTTTCAGCCATTTGAGATTCTTCTGTTGAAAATTCTTTGTTTAGATCTGCACCCTATTTTTTATATTTGGATTATTTGGTGTTTTGATGTCTAGTGTCTTGAGTTCTTTACATATTTTGGAGATCTAGTACTTTTGGTAGGGCTGGATTTGTGGATATGCAATGTTTAAATCTGGTTTTGTCATGGAATATATTGTTTTCTCCATCTATGGTGATTGAAAGCTTTGCTAGGCATAGTAGCCTGGGCTGGCATCCATGGTCTCTTAGTGTCTGTATAATGTCTGTCCAGGACCTTCTGGCTTTCAGAGCTTCTATTAAGAAGTTGGGGGGAATTCTGATAGGTCTGCCTTTACTTGACCTTTTTCCTTTACTGCTGTTAATATTTCTTTATTCTGTATGTTTAGTGTTTTAATTGTTATGTGGCGAGGGGACTTTTTTGGTCCAGTCTATTTGGTGTTCTGTAAGCTTCTTGTATCTTGATAGCCATGTCTTTCTTTAGGTTGAGAAAGTTTTCTTCTATGAGATGGAGGCATACAGCAGAAACCACACAGAAGCTTCCTTATAATGAGGCTACCATTGTTTTCTGAATTAAATACTGAGTAGACTTCAGAGAAATCAGAAAGATGGCTTATCATCTCATGGAATAAGTATTCTAACTAATTCATTTTGTTTACTCACTATTATATGTTCCAAAATGTGAGCTGGGTCAGAGTCTGATCTCCCAAGCTACTGGGAAGCACTGTGTCAGACCACTCAGAGGATCAGACTTCCTTTTGTGCCCTCAAAATCATAAAGCATTTCTGTCAGCCTTAAAGCAGGCCCCGGGGTTGTGTTTAGTCGAAAGCACATTAGCACCATGCTTCCAAAGAAATGGGATCCATCCCAGCCTCCACAAGAGGAAAGGATGAGATGGAGATACATGGAGACAAGAACCAGACTGAGATCCAAAAGTCTAAGGCGCCTTTAGGTACCAAGGCCAGTGACCAATTGCTGTCTCTGTCTTTATCTGTCTTCATGATGTCATTCACTTTGTCATGGTGACCCCACTGAGTATTTCATATTTGCTTCAACTTCCTTTTGTAGTCAGCTGGCTCTCCTTGTTCTTTATTTTTGTCTCCACATCATAGGTAATTCATCACTTTAGCATGTTCTCTCTAACCTGTCACCCTCCTATGACTTTTAGCAGCAGCTTCCTTTGATACTGCCTTGCTCAATAGCAGGGCACTGGCTAGCTCTTGGATTGGCTGCCTTGCCCAACCTTCTGTTTCTTTTGTCTTGTCCAGGTCTTGTGGATCCTGTGAGTAGAGTATTTCCCATAATTGGATGGTTGGCACAACAGGGACTGTGGGAAATGGATATTCTACATGTTTTTTTTTTTTTTTTTCATGAAAGAATCTTTTTTTTTTAATGAAAAAGGCTTTCTCTGACTAGAAATTAATGATTCCATTATCAACAATCCAACATGGAACTTTATTTTAAAGTGAAAAGCAGAAAAGTCTGTATTCAATGTGGCCAAATTGGGAAAAGGATAAAGAGGACCAGTGACTGCCCCATCTCTTCCAAGTCCATTTGGGGGTGCCTAATTTGAGGTTAAGATTTAAGTAGGCCAGGGATGTATATATGTCTAAGTACTTTCCAGTCAAAATACAATCCTACCTATTTATTGATTCACCGTTTGTTGTGAGGTAAGCCCTCCAGAGACCACCACACAGACACTCTTAAAGCCAAAAAGGAAGTATTTATTTCTGGCTGGTGGCTGCAGGAAGAACTTATACAAATCATGCAGCCCCAAGCCTTACAGCCTTTTGTCTTTTATGTCAAGTGTCCACATCCTTGTTGTCACACTTCAGTTGGCAAGAGGCAGAGATGCAGAAGCCAAAAAAAGCAAGGTTAGTACATTTAGGGACTGTCTTCATTAGGGTTTTTATTACTGTGACAAAACATCATGATAAAAAATAATTTAAGGAGGACAGGGTTTATTTGGCTTACACTTTTATATTGCTGTTCAATATTGAAGGAAGTTAGGACAGGAACACAACAGGGCAGGATCTTTAAGGTGGAAGCTGATACAAAAGCCATGGAGGGGTGCTACTTACTGGCTTGCTCCCCATGACTTTCTCAGTCTGCTTTCTTATAGAACCCAGGACCACCAGCCCAGGGATAAGCTGAAAGTTTTCCTGTGTCCCACCTGGCCTGCAGTCAGGACAAATCTCTCTTACCCACCAGTCCCATAGCCGCTTGGACCCAAATAAACATACACAGGCTAATATTATTTTTAAACTATGGCCATTAGCTCAGGCTTACTACTGACTAGCTCTTACACTTAAACTTAGCCAATTTTTGTTAATCAATATGTTGCCATGTGTTCTGTGACTTTATCTGTGTGCCATTACATGCTGCTCTTTGGATGGCAGGCTGGCATCTCCTAACTCAGGTTTCCTCTTTCCAGAATTGTCCTTGTCTGCTTATCCCACCTATACTTCCTGCCTGGCTACTGGCCAATCAGCATTTTATTTATCAACCAATCAGAGCCACATATATTCACAGAATACAGAAAGACATTCCCATCACAGGGATGACACCACTCACCATGGGTTGAGCTCTTCCACCAATCACTAATTAAGAAAATTCCTTAGAACTATGTCTTATGGAGACATTTGCTCAATTGGAATTCCTTCTTTTCAGATAACGCTAGCTTGTGTCAAGTTGACACAAGACTAGCAAGCATGGGGACTCTCCTGGAAGTATAGACTAGGTCTTTGATGGATTAGGTCTCTGTTCCCATTTTGGCAGGTGTTGGGGCCTGTGTGCTGGATTTTAAAGTCAGAATGTTGCCTCCACCATGGCTTTAGTTGTGTTAAGTTCTGCGAGCCTGTCACAACTGTCTTTCCCGTATGATTGTCTGACAAATTGCAAATCTTTGTGTGAGAAAAGTTTTCTCTCTTGCTGGTCTAGAATTTCAGCTTTCTCTTCTACAAGTGTGTGACTCCTGGGGGAATTTTAGTTTCTTGGGATCCATTGTTTCAATAGTTCAACAATTAAAGTGAGGGATACAAGTGTTTCTTCAGAATATTTCCTTCCCCAGACCAGGTATACTTCCTCACTGTTTCAACACTTCAGTCGTGAGGTAGAATATGTTTATGTCTGGAACAAATATTATGAACAATGCAAATAGGAATCATGTAACCTCTTACTTTTCAGTACTTTTCAGAAGGAATAGCTCAAACAAATTCTATATGTATATGTATTTTAATAGGGTCTCATCATAAAACCTAAGCAGGCTTTCAACTTATGATATTCCTGCCCCAGTTTATCATGTAAGTGTTAAGATTATAAGCAAATGCTATCATATTCTTCATGACTTCCTCTGAATTCTGACAACCTCCTTTCTTGTCTCTGAAAAATATTCTTGAAGATGTCACTGATCAACCATCTTATGATTTGTTTTCTACTGTTTCTCATCATCAGAGTCCGATTTGTTCAGGTTCATCTGATTTAATGCCATGTTGGGCAGGTGGTGACAGATGTCAAGGAGCTATGCATCAAACCATTTAAAGTCCATTTTAAACTTCTAAGAAGTATAAAGAGAATGGTATACATGGAGTACATTCTGGGTGTTCTCTGGGTAATGTTCTAGCCTCTTAATACTATTATTCATGCCTTTTGTAAGAAATTATACTTCTGCAGAATGTTAACAGATAACAATTAGTCATAAGGCTTCCAAACACATAATTAGGAAGAGATAGTTTTTGAAGAATGTTAATGGACAACAGTCATGAAGCTTACAAAACACAGCCAATAAGAATAAAACCAATTTACAAGTTACATCTTTATTTTGAATTAGCCAATGCTCAGTATCTTTTAATCATGATGAAGCACTGCTTGGGATATCCAGTGTTAGAGTCTAATTGTCTTTGATGAAGATAATAATCATAATATAATTATGAACATGTAAACATTAAACTTGACATGACAATTGTAATTTGGAAAATTCCATCTTCATGAGCTATTTTCTTAAGGTTTGTGTCATAGAAGGTGTATAATACATACAAAAGATCCAGCAACAGTTAGCATCATTATATAAAAGAATTACACAGAAATGTATACACATACACACATACACACATTAATCTATTATCGAAGAAAAATGAAGTTAAATCCAAACTCTTCACCTCACTAGGATAATAAAGATACAGGATCAGCAAAAAAAAAAAAAAAAAATCAAAAACAAAAACAAAACAAAAAAACAATTTTTTAAAATCTCAAACAGGTCATGAACAAGTGTAGCTTATATTGCAATAATAAAACACTTTTTTTCGTCAGAGCAGATATATGCCAAGTTTTCAGATCTCAAAATTGTCCAGATTGCATACATTTTTTCACAGGTGCCTCCTTAAGTCTGTAAGAAACCAGGAGGTCAGCATTGCATCACATGTGCAATGGATCCTTTTCATAGAGTGTAGACAGGATCTCTACAGGCCCATCATCATCTAGTTTAAGCTAGTGCCCATTGGTTTCAAGAGTCAGTGTTTAAAGGAACTAAAGAGGAGTGATAGCAAGGTTCAGTGCAACACTGAAAGATTCCATTGCTGTTTTTCACTGTTCATTAAAAGAGCAAAGGTAAGCATAGCTGTGGGGGTAGGAGGAGTTCTCATATTAGGCCTTGGTCATGACTTGCCTCTCTGTATTATCCTAGGAAGCCCTATTGGCTGCCTGGCATTTCTCCACACTTGATGTGGTTAGTCCCAGCTATTCAGTCTGGCTGAAGGCCAAGGTGAAGCAGGGCTGTGTTCCAGATGGCTGTGACCATGATTCGGGCTGGCTCTGGCTTTAGCCCCTGTTTCTGTGCCTTCTTCAGGCACACCTGACTTTGGAGAGGTCCTGTGCTAGGCTCAAACTTTCTTAAGACTCCAAACCAAAGTCCAAATACTCATTTTTTGCCCCATCAAGTATAGATAAGAAGCAGCTGATGCTGGATGAGTTGGAAAGACAGAGACATTTTCCTGCAAGGAAATGACTTCAGCAGCTCTTGGGTCCTTCCAGTCTTTCCTTTCTATCTGGGGCCAGTGTGTTGTGAAAGATAGACACCCCCAAATATGCCTTTTAGTCCCTTCATGATTGCTGTGATTTTGATGAACATAGGGTCTAGGCTGTGTCCCAACAAGCCAGATTTGGCTACCCATCCTTGAGAAGCCAATAAAAGCATCCAATGTAATAGTGAGCAGATTTATTCAATGAGGCCATATTGGGAAGATCAACAAAGTGTGACCCCTCTGCTAAGCACATCCTCATCAACATGGAACTTTTGACTAAAAAGACTGATGGCTGATGGAAAGTTCATTAAAAAATGTAGGGAATCAGAAAGATAAGGAAATACATAAATGCTCTTTTCTTTAGGCTACTGCATAAAGTCATACAACTAAGCATTTGCTCACTAATACATCTATCAAGACTGGACACTTATTTTCACAAAGCGAATAAAACATAATTTTGTGTCTTAAAAAGACTTTGAAGTGTTGTCTTGAGGGAACTGCTAAAGGAAATCTATCTTGGCCTTTTGTTACATTGGTGCCTCTCTCTACTGATTGCTAAGTTGTGGTTCTAGAAATTTCAGACAGATTTGACCTAATTGGGAATACTGCACATGAAATGAATTTCAGGGCTAGGACCTTCAAAACTGCCTGGGCTAATTAAGAGAAAGAAGAGTTGAACCTTTTGCTCTGTTGGACTTCTTGGTAGTTACTAAATGATTGGATCAAGTCCAAAAACAGCTGGGAAGAGGAAAAGCTTCTAGGGCACATTTCCTAGGTGCTATATAGAGCAAAAGACACACTCAATGATATTCCAGGTACACAGGAGTTTATCATTTTATTTTACTTTATTTTATTCTTAGTTATAGTCCATGTGCAGTCCTGAGATATAAGTAAAGAAAAAAATACTCTGTTGAGCTGAGACCACTTTGATGATATGTTCTCAACTTAAGCTGAAGTCAGTTAAATAAGTTCAGAAAAATGTAGAAAAAATATACCCATAGAGTGTATAAATTTTTATGTTTTCAACTCATTCTCCTTTCAACACCTTGGCTTCCCCTTTAAGTCTAGTCTCAGAATCTAAACCTAGATTTAACTGTGTTTTCTTCATCTATAATGTATTCCATTTACACATACTTTCTCTATATTCTTGTGGCTGTTGTAAGCATCAAGTGGCTATGAATACTTCTCAATAATTATTTTCCCCCTAGCAATTCCAGTAATTTATCATATTATAACAAAATGCCACAAATTTAGTTAAGGCAATAGTGTACCATGTTCCCCCATTCCATGGATGGTTGGGCTCTGCTGATCAATTCTTGCTTGAATTTTCTCATGCAGTCACAGTCAGATGGCCAGAGATGGAAATGTGACACATTGACTTCGCTTGGAGTTAGCTGGGTTTCCTTTTTACACTTGGCCTCTCTTCACACAGCAATGATCTTTTCCCAGGTCAAGTTGTGACAAGAACTATAGATCCTTCTGAATGACATCCTTATGTGCCCCAACTGTCACATCTGCAATCCTCAATTGATTAAGCAAGTCATGAAGCTCCACCCAGAATGGGACAGAGGAGTAGACTCGATTTTAGCATTGTGCGTAGCACACATAGATAGGAAGAAAAGATTATCAACCAAGGATAATCTGTTCTGGTTCTACTTTCTGCCCTATCTATCCACCCATCCTTTCACTTTGCCACTCCTTAAACACACATCAAAAAATTACTATGAGGCAGCTGCTATCCTTGGTGCTGATATTACAATACTGAAAAGACAGGGGCTGTCCCATGACTTAAACCTGCAGGAGATGTTGAGAGGGAGGACTGGGAATGAGATTTAAAGATGACAAAAGGAAAACCCAAGACCAGGAGGGATTTCATAAGCTGATGGTTTGTGCCAAGAAAGTTTAATGAGGGACACAACTTCTTACATACTATTTGTGGATGTGTGTGTGTGTGTGGGGGGGGGTGGCTAAGGTCAACAGAACTAAATAAGAAAATATTCACCAAGAGAACACGGGATATATCAGACACAACTTACCTAGGACTGATAAGCACAGCCTAGGGGAAGAGTAAGATCCCCAGAAACTGCAACCTTTACTATTTCGATGCCCTGTCTCTAACCCCAGACTGGATTTTGCCAAGTCTACTTCTGGACAAAGACACAGAATTAATTCCTTTTGTCCTGTCATCCTGTCCTCTGAGGAAGGCTTGGAACAGCCTAGCTCTCAGTATTTCCAAAATCTCACTAAGATCAGTGAGAGTGTGAGAGAGAAACACTAACTAAGAAATATAGTTTCTAACCATGATAAGCACAATTCATCATCATCATGTCTTGTGTGATTATTCTTACTGAGGGTAGGTACCAAAAGTACTCTTAGAGACGCTGTCACTGAAAATGAATGGTGAATGGTTAGAAGGTAGAAGACCACCCCATGCAGGATAGTGAAGTGGACAATGCCACATTTGCTTAAATGTAATGCAGCATAGAGACTTTCTCTAATAACCCCCCTAATTAAATTATACTTAAGGCCTTACCTCTCTTGATTCCTGACTTTCTTTCTCTGAATATTTTCTCACTGTGGCACTTAACACACCTGACATATACATTTTTTATTTCTAGGAATAAATTTCTAGAAAAATTGTAGAAAAAATGAAGGAGGAAATTCTTTTTATCTATTTTGCGTCTTCTTGTTTCTGAAAATGCCAATTAAATAATATGCAATAAAAATATGTGCAGAACAAATGCATGCATTGTTTCAGCATCTTTAATAAATTTTAATTTTTCTTTATACATTATAGAATATTTTTATATCCTTTATTCATTTGTTTTAAATGGAGACCATTGCATGGGCTTCAGAGAGCTCTGGATTTTATTTCCTATCAGGGTGCTGTCTTCCCACTTGACTCTGGACAAATACCTTGGCAGCCTGGTGTTGATTTCTTTATACCCACAGAAATGCTGTGGACTTCTGCAGCCTCCTCTTGGCCCAAAGATCCATCAATCTTCGATTTCTTTCTTTTCTTTCTTTTTTTTTTTTTTTTTGTACAGTGAAATCATTAGAAAGCAACCCAAGACTTAAATCAATTGTACTAATTCACACACAAAAAGGCCATGGAGAAAAGAAATAAGATTCTCAGAGGCAGCAGGCTGACAGGGTATGTTCTACAAAATATTTTGTGATTGTCTTTATAAGAGAGATATGAAGAATTAAAACATAAATAAAACCTTCATCCTCTAGAACTAGATAGTTACAAAGAGGAAGCAGGAAAAAATATGCCTAATATTTTTTTAAGGCTGGCCAGCATATATATGGTCTGCTCTGGGCAGATCCAGCTCAAATAAGTGAAGATAAATTTTTATTAAGAGTTTAAACATTATAGAATAAAGAAGTTCATCCTAAGAGACTGGAGAAGCTACCTCCAGCTGCCCATTCTGTTCCTATCAGCGAGGCACATTTTATTCAGATCGCTCTGCTGGAGGCAACATGATGGGATGACTATGTCATGGTGGCAGGAATGGTGTCCTGAACCTTTGCAAGTGTGTTCTGTTGGAGGCTTTGCCACGGAACTAAGACAAAAGTAGTGTTTCCTGTATGAAAGGAAGGTGAGAAGGTGAGATCCATTTACATTGATGTTAAAGTTCAGCAAGTTGATGAGCCACTTCAGTGACCATTGCTTAGAACCAAGCTACCACTTGAGACACTATGAACTCCTCCATGCCTAGGCATCAACATGCACATGCATTCTTTCTGCCCAGATAGAACTTAAACTGTCCTCAGAACTGAAAGCTTTGATGATGTTTCTTGTCAGGAAAATACAACCCTTGCTCTCTCACTAAAGCCATAATGAGACAAAGACCAAGTGATAATCACTATTGCCTACTATTGTCAGGAAGCACGGTTTAAAAACTAGGAAGAGAGACAGGGAGGGCAGGGATGATAATTTGTATGAAAACAAGAAAATTTGGGGAACAACTGAAGCTTAAATGCAGAACCAAGAGAAAAGCATGCTTCAAAATAATCATAGATCCTGGAGATGTGAAGGTGCAGCGTGCTTATTCACCAGGTCTGTTCTGTCATATGTTGAAGTTTTTCCCAAGGAGAGGGTTACATTTGAATATACAGACTTTTCATTCCATAGTATTGCATGGATCCAGTAATTTCTGGAAGCCACACAGGGCTTCTGGCAAGGGAAAATAGGAGCCAACAGTGAAGAAGGGCATGGAAATGGAAAGGCAGGAATGGAAAGACCTTGGGACTGCTGGCAGTTCATGATAGCCCTTGCTCTCCTGGAGCAGGGATCTAACATCTCAGCCAGTACCTGTTATGAAGTTTCCACAGACATAACTGATAGCATGGGGAAATAATAATTATTTTTAGCCATCAGAACTATGAGGTAATGATATTGTGAAGGGTGTGGAAGTGTTTTGGGGGAAGATAGTGTAACCCTCTGGGTAAAAGAGAGACTGGAAATGCTAAGTCACAAGTGGCAAAAATAAAGCCAGCAAACCTTAGGATTTGTGTCTCTAGCAACAGATGTTGTATATAAATGTTTGCTGAACAGCTTTGAAACTCTTCAGTGTTCATTGTTTAACACTATCCAATGTTGCTTGAAGAAAGCAAGATCTTACAAAAACCCAGGAATGGAAGGATTGCTAGGAAGGCCCTCTTTAGCCTTGAGCACCATGAGGCTCTAGAGATGAGGCCTTGCTGTGCAGGCAACAGGCATTCGAAGCCTGGATATTTACTCAGTAGTTCAGCAGCTGCCCTGACCATTTAAGCTTCTCTCTCCCCACCACACTGGTCCCAGTTTCCAGTCTGAGTCTGACAAAGTAAACATTAGGGGTGTGAATGTTTTCTTTGGACCATTATAAAAATTTCAGTGACTCCTAGGCAAATCAGTACAAATAAAACAACAGCAGGCATGTCACTGTTGGATAGTGAATGGTCAAAATAAAGAAATCCTTAAAATGAATTGGAGTAAACAGAAGTCATATCAAATAAGTGAATATTAATCACAGAGATAATATAGTTCTCAATGTAAACAAAGGGAGGCAGAAGATAGTCAAACGGCAACCTTCAAATTGAGGAGAAAGAAGAAAAAATTCCTTTGAGAGTAACTATTCCATGTCACAATGAGATATGCCTAACATAGTATAAAAATATAACTTGTTTTTAACCTCTTATTTGTTGCTTTCAGCAAGTGATACACATGCATTTTTATGAACCAGGGGCATAGAAGAGTACATAATTTTAGATTACAGCTATGCATTAACTGGTAGATTTGTTATATTGTTTTCTTTAAAACAGTTTAAACAAGCAGACTGAGTACATGGTAAGATAGCAGTCTTAAGTCTTTAGTGACCTCAGGGTGTATTTTTTCATTCTTATTTATTTATTTTTCTATTATCAGCTTGATACAGTATAAATTCTTATCCTAACAGTGAAATGTTTCTAAAATGAATGTTCACCAAAATGCTGAACAAGTATTGGGTATTGACTGATAAACAATGATATTTGTAGTACTTCTTGTTGTCTGGGTCACTTGGAGCTGATGTTTAAGCACCTGTAAAACTCTGTTAAAGATTTTTATGAAGTATATCATCCTCCCCCCCCCCCAAAAAAAAACAAAATGCCCTAAAAGTATGTAAATAAGCAAAAGCAGAGAATTCATCACCCTCCAGTTTCCATCTATGACATGTCAAAGTGGAAAAGATATTCATGGTGGAAACAGTGATTGACAATTGGACAAGAAACAACAAAAAAGGAAAGAAATAAAAGGTGAAAAGAAACAAAACTACCTTTTGATTGACCTGGTTGTGTGCTTATACATTCTTAAAGAAACTATAAAAAATCTGAGGCCTAATTAATAGATCATGGATCTCAGGATCCCGAGGCGATGAACAAATAGAAAGTTTATGCCCATATTTTCTCAGCAAACGAAAATTAAAAACTCTAAGGGTTTTCAATCTAGTACTATAAAAAAATACTAAAAGAACTAGGAATGAATCTTTTGTAAGTGTACAAAGATCTATATGTTGAAAGCCAGGAATGCTGTGGAGAGGGCACAGAGGTCTAATTTAATAATGTATTTATTTATTTATTTGCTTATTTGGTTGGAAGGCTAAATATGGATGTTAATCTTCTCAAAATATGATTCCAGTACATATGATTCCAACCAAAATTACATTGCAATTTTGTAGACACTGACATGCTGACCCTAAAATTTACCTTGAAAAAGAATGCGTTTAAGTTTATGAAGTCACAATAATAAGACAGTATGTTATCATCATAAACAAGGATGTATAAATTAGAAACACATGATAGAGAAGCCAGATCAAGTAACCACTGGCTGAGGTGCTAGAGCAGATTAATGGAGAAAGCACTGTATTTTCAATCAAGGCACAGATATCAGATAACATACATATCAGCCTGTGCAATGGTCCAAGCTGAGAAACACTTGTGTGGCATGCATGGAGCACTGCAGGCAGAGCATGAGAATCTGAAATTCAAAGGCATCTTCAGCTGCACAGCTTGTTCAAGGCCACTCTCTGGTATATAAGATCCCATCTCAGAGAGAGGAGAAAAGAGAAAGGAGATACTCAAACCATACTTCCCATTAGAAATGGAGCTCACAATGCGACAATCTTAAGTGGAAGAGCTAATATTACACAGGAAAGCATCATTGTGTCATTGCTGTAGGGATGGTTTTCTTAGCATAACATTCAGCCATAAAAGCAGATAATCAGGTAGCAGACTGAACTTGTTAAAAATGAATGCCTTGGCTCATCAAAAGTAACTTTCAGAAATAAAATGACGACGAGGCACAAATTGAAAGAAATAATTTATAATCCTGTATCTGGAAATGGATTTATATTCCTAGTACATAATCAGTTCCTACAGTTCAATCATAAAGAGCCAGAAACTTTACAAATAGTGAACAAAAGACTAGGGCAGATTCCACATAAAAGAAGACATACAAGGTTCAATAATTACAAGGAAAGGCATGTATCAAGGTTAGATATTAGAGAAATGCATATTGAATCCACTGATATACACAAAATAGACTGGATTCCACTGATATAAACAAAATATACGAATGATAAATTAGTACAAACAAAGGAAACTGGCTAGAATATAAAAGACAACCAGCATCAATCTTTAGAGAGAATGTATAAGCAAGATGACTGATAACACTCTTAGTAGGGATGTGATATAAAATAGAAAAACTGTATGGAAATCTATTATAATCTTTAATATACAGCAACTTTATAATCATCAATTTCTTCCTGGATTCTTTTTGTATTTATAAAATGACTTATTTATTCCTAAATGTATATATCATATACACATATGTGTATGTATATATTGTCTTGAGAATTCTTTAATTGTTTATTTTTGCATTCCAAACACAGCCTCTCCTCCCTCCTTTCCTCACACTCCCTCCCCTTACTTTCTGCTCCCATCAATCCACCCCCTCTCTGTATTCATTCAGAAAGGGACAGGCCTCCCATGGGCATCAGCAAAGCATGGCATGTCAAGCTGCCTTAAGACCAAGCACCTCCTGCTGTGTTCAGACTGGGAAAGGCAATCTAGCATGAGGAATAGGTTCCCAAGTGTTGTTGAAAATTTTCCTGTGTCCTGCCCAGTCTGCAGCTGCTCAGACCCAAATAAATATACACAGGCTTGTATTATTTTTAAACTATGGCCATGGTAAGCTTCTTGCTAGCTAGCTCTTATATCTTAAATTAACCCATTTCTATAAATCTATACTTTGCCATGTGGCTTGTTGCTTGCCAGTATCTTTACATCTTGTTTCTCCTGGTGACAGCTAGCAGTGTCTCCTCTGTGCCTCTTCCTTCCTTCCTTCCTTCCTTCCTTCCTTCCTTCCTTCCTTCCTTCCTTTCTTTCTTTCTTTCTTTCTTTCTTTCTTTCTTTCTTTCTTTCTTTCTTTCTTTCTTTCTTTCTCTCTTCCTTCCTTTCTCTCTCTCTTTAGAATGTCCCACCTAACCTTATTCTGCCTCACCACTGGCCAAACAGCTTAATTTATCAACCAATCAGAGCAACACATATTCACAGCATACAGAATGACATCACATCATTTCTCCTTTTCTTTCTATCCAAAAGTAAGGTTTTAACTTCAAAATAGTAAAATCACATATAACAAAACAGTTATCAAGCAAGAATTATAGTTATAATATCTAATCTATTTGTATTTGGCAAAATTAAAGAAGATATCCTATTTATCCTATGTTTGTGAGTCTAAGGTTTCATATCTACCTTATCTGTTATTATAACCAAGGAAAACCATAATTATCAAAAACTCTAGAAGGATGTAATATTACTTAAGTAAATAAGAAGTGCATTGTAAACAACTTCCAAAAATCAAGAATGACAGAGACAGCTGGCTGCCTGGACAGTCATCCAAAGTTCCTCTGTAACATTGGGATATCCATCTTCAGCACATAGGCCTAGTCTCTCAGTCATTTTTTGTTTGTGTGTCCTGTAGAAAGTCTGTCAGTTTCTTCTGTGAAGCAGGAACCTGAAGGACTATCTTGCCTTGCGAAGTGCAGTAGTCACCTTCCTTGGGTCCTGCATGTCTAGTCAATACAACATTTTGTCAAGTAGTCCAGGCAAGAACAGATTCTTGCCCAAATGGATATTTTTTGCCAAGAAGAAGATATGGAGTGTCTTTAGTGCCCATCATCTTCCTTGAAGTAATTGGTGCTGCTAGGAATAGACTTGTCTCATTGTCCAGAAAAGTCTAAGTTCTTAAAACATTTTAAATGCCATATTCTGTAGGTCTTTGAAGTGTTTGAAGATTATCTACCTAATTGAATTATATCTATGTATATCTAGAAAACTTAACTTGATTATAAGTTTGACTATCAGCCGGGCGGTGGTGGCGCACGCCTTTAATCCCAGCACTCGGGAGGCAAAGCCAGGCGGATCTCTGTGAGTTCGAGGCCAGCCTGGGCTACCAAGTGAGTTCCAGGAAAGGCGCAAAGCTACACAGAGAAGCCCTGTCTCGAAAAACCAAAAAAAAAAAAAAAAAGTTTGACTATCATAGAAGACTAATTATTAATCTGTATTTCTTAATTATTCATTACAATTTAAATGAGCTGCACAAACATAATACCTTAAACAAGAGTAGAAATATACATTCAGTAGAACAAAATTTATTTTAAATTTGTATCAATAAATTAAAATCTATGCCAATGTAAAACATTTTAAACAAGTTGCTCTTTAAAAGTCAGTTCAACAATATACCCTTTTATCCTATCATATCTATATCCTAATGTAGCATGAATCATTAGAAGGTCTTATTAATAAAAACAAACCTGGAGCCAGGTATTGGGGTGAATGCTGGAAGATCAGAGAAGCAGAACAAGCCACAGCTACCTCACCTTGCCAATTCTTCAGCTGATCTCATTTCCTCAAACTGGAAGCCTCTGAGTCCTCATCTGAATGGATCTCAGCTGAACTGCTGCTAACAGCCTGAAAGCTTAACCAGCTCTAGTTCCTGGTCCTCATTCCTTATATACCTTTCTGCTTTCTGCCATCACTTCCTGGGATTAAAGGCTCACTTCCTGGGATTAAAGGCATGAGTCACCATGCCTGGCTATTTCCAGTGTGGCTTTAAACTCACAGAGATCTGGATGGATCTCTGCCTCCCAAGTGATAGGATTAAAGGCATGTGTGCCACCATTTTCTGGCCTCTCTATCTAGTGGCTGTTCTGTTCTCTGACCCCAGATAAGTTTATTAGGGTACATGATATATTGGGGAACACATTATCACCACATCCTATATTTCTTTATCACCCAAAAGCCAAAGCACCAGGGACAGCTCCTGCTCCCATTGCTAGGAGTTCCACAAATAGACCAAACTACACAACTGTCACATGTATGCAGAGGTCCTAGGTCAGTCCCTTGCAGGCTCCTAGGACTCTGAGCTTCCATGCATCATGCTAGCTGTTTCTGTGGGTTTTCCTGTGATGTCCTTGACCCACCCTGGCTCCTACAATCCCTCCTCCCTCTCCTCAGCAGGACTCCCTGAGCTTGGCTGGATATTTGTATTGGACCCCAAAGTTTAGGGTCTCAAGTGGGCATCCCAAGAACCCAGACTCCAGTCCAGTTGATGCAACAGCACGAGGATTTTATTATTAAAGCTTCTATATAGAAGGGCAAACTCTGCTCCTAAGAGCAAGAGCCGCATCTTACTACAGCCACAAGGGTTTTTTTTTTTTTTTTTAAAGGAAAAACCCACAAAAGCCATAAGATTACAATTCCCATACAATTTCATTTCACAGGCTCATGGTCTGGGTACAGAGTGATCACAGAGGGGGTACAGTTACATCAACAGGTACATTTTTCCTGAAACCTCAAGGGGGGGGTATCAGGGCAGGAGTGGAGTTTACACAAAGGTCACAGTGGTCCGTCCTGTAACACCTGCAACTATCCCAGTCACAGTTGAGCACATCTCT
Organism: Peromyscus maniculatus bairdii; assembly: GCF_049852395.1. NCBI lineage: Eukaryota > Metazoa > Chordata > Mammalia > Rodentia > Cricetidae > Peromyscus > Peromyscus maniculatus. Next base: position 36,194,537 of record NC_134861.1, read on the forward strand.
TAACAGAAATCTTTTTACATTGTTATATGGTTGCAGGGGAGCTTGAACAATGGCTAAGTCAGGTTGTCCTTGGAACTAGATTTTTAGTTTCTCATTTCCTGGTGCTTGAAGTTTCTCTTTTCCTGAGGCTTGAGGGTGTAAGCCTGAAGGGCTAGAGTCATTCAATTTGGTTATAGGTCACAGGTCTCTGAATCTGCCTTTATTGGTCATTGAATGAAGGCTGTCTGATGACAACTGGGCTAGTCACCAATCACAGGGGATGGCCAGTTCAGGCTATGCTTCCACTGCTGCCAGGAGTATTAGCTGGGGCCATCCTTGTAGACTCTTAGGAGTTTCCCTTGCATCAGGCTTCTTCCCAGATTCTTATCCCACAGAATGTTCACATAACAACAAGAGAGACTTGCATAACATCATCACAGTTTGAGTCATAGTATCAAAAGTTCAAACAAGTCAAAAATGAAAAAAACTTAAAACGACTTCAGTGTCCATCAATTAATGGGTAGGTAGACAGCAATGTATATGGCATTGATGATAAACCAAAAGGGGCAGACATAGAAGAGTCATGGTGCAAACTGCCTTTTATATGATGGTCAAGAACACATAAAACAGATGTAAGGTAAAGGAATTAAAGAAAATAACACACTAGAGGGATGGCCAGAGAGGGGGACTCTGGATGGCTGGTGGACACATGGGAAAGGAGTGACCAGAGATTCTAAAACAGTAAGTCCTATTATTTATCTTTAGTAGGGATTCAGCTTAGTTGCAAACTACTTACCCAGCATGCTTGAAGCTCTAGGATAAAATCCTAGTGAGCAAAACAAAAAGCAAACAAATAACAACAAACGAACCAAGACGACCCCAAATTCACAAATTATTTGAGCTGGTGAGATGGCTCAGTAGGTAAAGGTACTTGTTGCACAAATTGATCATCTGTGCTATCCCTAGAAGGCATGTAAAGGCAAACAGAGAACTAACTTCACAAATGCATCTTCTAACCTCTGTAAGCACATTGTAGCAAGTATGCTCCCACAAATCAAACATACATATATATATAATAAACAAAATTAAAAATTAAAAAACAAACCTCAAAATGTATATGTGATTACAGAAGTTAAAGTACATTAAATGCTATCCTTAAAATTCCTGGGGTTTAATGATAATATTAATAATCTAGTTATGTAATAATATATAAAAATCAGCAGGCAAACCAAGAAACACCACCAGCCATCTTCAAAGACGCTGAAATGAGTATGCTTTAAAAAACATCACTCATCTTACCCATCTAGAGAGAATAGGACACCTCATGGTGATAGCAATCTTCCTCAGGGGCCTACACCAGTTTATGAATTAGCTAAGACATCAGGCCTTCACCTATAACAACGTATGTATGTCATGAGATCTGTGAAATTTATTTATTAGGAAACAAGTCCAGAGCAATTCCCCTGTGGTATGTGACAGACTCACTTTGTTTTGCTCCATATAGTCACTGTTTTAGCAGAAAGCATGTTAAAGAGATCTAGGAGACAAGGTCTAGAAGGTCAAACTTTGATAGCCACTGTGCTCTATAACTGTCTCTTTTGGCACTTTGGCACTTGTGGTGAAGATGCAGACATGGTGTATGGTCAGGGTGTGAGAAGCCTATGGTAGGCAGTATTTAAATGGAATTGAAATTGCAAAGAAAAAGCCAAAAATTCCTCTTGTGTGGTGATACATTGTGTACCCCAATAAAGCTTTCCATAGGATCAGAGGACAGAGCCAGTCACTAGATTAGACATAGAGGCCAGACAGTGGTGGCACACACCCTTAATACTATCACTTGGGAGGCAGAGATCTGTCTGGATCTCTGTGAGTACAAGGCTACACTGGAAACAGCCAGGCAGTGGTGGCACACACCTTTAATCCCAGTACTGAGAAGCACACATGCCTTAAATCCCAAGAAGTGACAGCAGGGCAGAGAAAGGTATACAAGGCTCGAGGAAACAGGAATGAAGGCAGTTCAGCTGAGATCCTTTCGGGTGAGGACTCAGAGGATTTCAGTCAGAGGATTCATGAAGTTGGTGAGGTAATAAACAGGTGGTGGCTGTGGCCTGCTCTGCTTCTCTGATCTTTCAGCTTTTACCCCTATATATCTGGTACCAGGCTGTTTATTTATTAAAAGACTATCTAAGACTTGAACAATACCCTTGTTATAAGCAAAACATAAATTTCTTATTTAAATGATGGCAAATGTAGACACCCATTTCCTTAGCACCCTGTGGAGCCATTGGCATCCAACTTGTGGGGCACACATTCTCGAAAAAGCTACTTGCCTGTCCCCAGCTCAGGCCCAAGCTGCACGAGACTGGTTGTGATGGCACACGCCAGTAGGATTTGCTGAAGGAGGCAGAGGCAAGAGGATCCCCAGTTTGAGGCCAACCTGGGAGGCTTTCTGAAGAGAAGTTGCAGCAGGGGCCAAGCTGGACCACAAACAGTGGCAGCGGGACCATGGAGGCAGTGGCTGCTGCTCTAGGTCACCAACTGTTTCTCATTATGTTGGTGGTGGCAGTGATGCTGCTACTGGGGATGAAGGGTTTACTGCTGCTTGTTCAGAGAATTGTGAACAATCTTGTAACAATCGTGTTACAAGAAAATATCAGCAAAAGTCAGTTTGGAGAAGTTTGGCAAGGCAAGTGGTGGAGAGAAGATGTTGCTATGAAGATATTCTCTTCTAGGGAAGAACTTTCGTGGTTCCCAGAGGTAAAGTTTTATCAGACTGTGATGTTATGCCATAAAAACATCCTAGGATTTATAGCAGCAGACAACAAAGACAATGGCACATGGACTCAGCTGCGGCTGGTGTGGGATTATCATGAGCTTGGATCCCTTTTTGATTACTTGAATAGATGCATTGTTATAGTAGAAGGTATGATCAAACTTGCTCTGTTCAGGACAAGCAGTCTTGCCCATCTTCACATGGAGATTGTTGGTACCCAAAAAAAGTCAGCTAATGCTCACAGAGATTTGAAATCAAAGAATATCTTGGTGAGGAATAATGGAACCTGTTGTATTGCAAACTTGGGACTGTGAGATACGATTCTTCCACAGATACAAATAAGATTGCTCCAAACCATGGAGGAGGCACAATAAACAAACAAACAAACAAATAAATAAAATTTCTGCAGGGAATCATGACCATGCCTAACAGCAACTTTGAAATCTTCAAAAAGATGGCAAGATCCCACAATGATGACTCCACGTGGACTATGATAATGCCATTAAGCTAATTAACACCAACCAAAGATCAGCTTTGGACTACAAACTGCTCAGGACAATTTTGAGATGGCTAGATGAGATGATCCAGCTTCACAGACTACTCAAGCAAGGACTTGAGACAAGCCCTGCACTTTCTTATTATGCGGAGATTGGACAAATGATACAGCTACCTCTCCCAGGACTTGACAATTAACCAAAAATTTTCTTTTTAGGATCTCCTAAAGATGCCTTTACTCCCAAACAGGAAGAAGTGGGGTAGGTGGTTTTTTGTCATTTGAGTTATGGGTATTGTCATTTTATGATGGTTGGTTGCAAGTTGTTAATTGTTAACAGTCAGGGAAAAAAAGCTAAACAAAGGAGATTAGATTCAGGATTCTTGTTTTTAAAAAAAGAAAAAGAAAAATGAGGATATAGATAAAAGGTAGATTGAATCTACTCTGAAAAATAAGATATAGAAATAATAGAATAAAAGGGTAGGTTATTGAATCTACTCTGTAAAGAAAAAAAGGAAAGATAAAAATGATAAGATAAAAGGTAGATTATGGAATCTATTATGAAAAGAAAAAAGAAAGAATATGGATATGATAAGATAAAAAGGTAGATTTTTAAATCTACTTTGAAAAAGGAACTACTTGTTTTAATTTTTTACATTGGATTGGACTTTGTATATTGCATGCAAATTTTGGACTCACCAAAATAGGGTAAGTAATGAAATTTTTTGTCTGAATTTAACAAATATTAATGGACTGGATATTGTTAATATATATAATGGAGATTTTATATCTAAATCTGTCAAATGTTAATGGACTAGACATTGTTAATGTAATTCTTGACTGTATATATTGTATACACTTGTTGGACATAGTTTTTCTTATATTAGTTATAAGCTTCTTCTATTATTAGACAAAAAAGGGAAATGTGGTGATATTGTGTCCCACAATATATTGTGCACTCTAATAAACTTATATGGGGTCAGAGAAGAGAACAGCTACTAGATAGACATAGAGGCCAGAAAGTGGTGACACACACACCTTTAATCCTATCACTTGAGAGGCAGAGATCCATTCAGATCTCTGTGACTTCAAGGCCACACTGGAAACAGGGCTAGGCATGGTGGCACACATCTTTAATCCTAGTGCTTCAAATCTCATGTCTTGCTTGGGAAAGACACACTTTTAATCCCAGGAAGTGATGGCAGGAATCAGAAAGGTATATAAGGCTTGAGGATCAGGAACTAGAGGCTTTTAAGCTTTTAGGCTTTTAGCAGCATTTCACCTGAGATCCATTTGGATGAGGCCTCAGAGGCTTCCAGTTTGAGGAAACAGGATCAGATGAGAAGTTGGCAAGATGAGATTAGCTGTGGTTTGTTCTGCTTCTCTGATCTTTCAGAATTTACCCCAATATCTGGCTCCTTTTTATTATTATTATTAATAAGACTGTTTAAGACTCATGTTACAAGCCATTAGGCATCTAAGCAGTTGTTACTTTTGTCTGTTGGGAGATTGCATCTTTATTGCATTTCAGTTGTGAACTTATGAAATCTTTTGTTGTTGTTTTCAAGCTGGACTTGGTCTTGAATGACATTGTCTGAAGCTTCACATTCTTCACACCTTTTCTCAGATGGCTTTGATGAAGTGGAGACTCAGATCTGTACATCTTCCTGGTTCCCCTTCTGTTGTCTCCTGAGAGAAGCACCATAGTCAGGATGTGAGGTAAAGATGCAGACAGGCCTGGACAGGCTCTCCTGCCTGGTTCCCCAGCTGAGGTGGGGAAGTTATTGTACCAATTCTGCATCAGTTTTCACAGTTCTCAATTGTATACACCAATGCCTACCTGCTTCATAAAGTTATTTAGGACTTTCCTTACAATTTACTTTATTTCTCAAATTTTTAATATATATGTATTCATTTTTTGAGAATTTTATACATGAGCATTATATTTAAATTATTTCTACCCTTTTCTCCCCCCTCACCAACCCTTTCCATGTCTTCTCCATGACCCCTTCTTATTTATTTATTTATTTATTTATTTATTTATTTATTTATTTATTTTTTTTTGGTTTTTCGAGACAGGGTTTCTCTTGTGTAGCTTTGCGCCTCTCCTGGAACTCACTTGGTAGACCAGGCTGGCCTCGAACTCACAGAGATCTGCCTGCCTCTGCCTCCCGAGTGCTGGGATTAAAGGCGTGTGCCACCACCGCCCGGCCTTATTTATTATTGATACATATACATATTCAAACATATACATATAAATGTATATATATAAATACAACACATTGATTAATTCTTTGTGAATTTCATACATGCATACAACATATTTTGATCATATTCACTCCCTATTCCTCCCCCTAACTCTGATCTGATCCATCTTCCCATCTCTATCCTCTCCTATTTTGCCTCCCCCTCACCGAGCTCTCTTTTTAAAAACTACCTGTCAAGTTTAATTCAGTTGGTTCTTCCCTTATACTCTTGAGTGTGGTTCCATGGGTTGACAAATAAAAAGCCCAATGTCAGGCATAGGATAACTCAGCTCAAGTTCCTAGTCAGGGTTATACTAGCAGCCTCCAAAACAATATAGACTATAACCATCACTCCTGGACATCCACCAAACCCTGTTGGTAAGACCCCACCATGGAAAATAGCACATACTTTGGCTACATGAATTTTATTATTCTCTCTCTCTCTCTCTCTCTCTCTCTCTCTCTCTCTCTCTCTCTCTCTCTCTCTCTCTCTGTGTGTGTGTGTGTGTGTGTAAATGCAGGACACCATCCAGAAGTTAGTTATCTCTTCCTACATGTGGTTGTAGGTCCTAGGTATTGTGCCTTTATCTGCTGGGACATCTCACCAGCCCTAGATTTAACTTAAAATTTGCGTATTCCAAGACAACACAAATAAAGGTACTTGGCCTATTACTAGTTTTCTGTCTACCCCAACTCCTATTGTGTTGTGAGCTTTTTCTACACAAAAATCCATCTGTAGATTGGCTTGCTTCTAAGAATGAGTCTTCCTTTCTCTTGGACAGAAATGCACGTCCTACTTTCTCATTCACATATTTCAGCTGTTTTATTAAATCCTACTGTACATCCCCAGGCTGGCTACTTTATAGAAGAAACAAGAAGGCATGTTTATGAAAACAGTCATTATTCTCACCAGTGCCACTCATAGACACATACAGCTGTAAAGCTCTTACGTTTTCTGCTATGGTTAAATATTTGCAGACTACCAAAATCCACAAGTTGAAATTCTAACCCTCAAGTACTGCTACTAAAAGATAGGCATTTGCGGAAATGACTATTCGTTAGGGTGGAATTCTCTGTAGTAGTTACCTTTCTTACTATTAAGAATAAACCCCGACAAGAGCAATTTAAGTAGAGTTCTTTGGCTCACAGTTTGAATATAAAGCAAAGACTTTGGGAATAGGAGGCAGCTAGGCACATTGTATCAAAAGCCAAGAAACAGAAAAAGACTAATAATGATGCTCAGCTCTTTCTCATTTTTATTCTGTGCAGGACCCTAGCCCGTGGGATGGTGCCACTCACATGCATTGTGGATTTTCCTTCCCTAGGTAACTTCTCTGGAAACAAATATACCCAGAAGCAATTCAAAATCCTGCAAAAGTTGACAGTGAAGATCACACTCTCATGATCAATGTTAGTTTCCTTGTATGGGACCCTTCTAACTTGATTATGAGAAGAAACAACATAATGGTGTCCTCTTTAAAACAGAAAACAGGTATTCAACAGATGCCATGTTTGCTGGTGCTTTGACATTGGAAGTCTCAGGTCCAGACCTATGAGAAAGAAGTTTCTGAAGACTAAGACATCTTCATATAGTCACATAGAAATTTTGTAGCTGCATGATCAGAAGAATAAAAGGCAGTATGATTGAGCAGAGGCATCGAATAAACAGAGTAACACATGATCACCACAGAGGTGATCATTTAGGAAACATATCAGTCTTTGTTATCAAATTGTACACCAAATGTTAAAAGGGTAAGCAGTCTGGCTCAAGGTGATCTCAATGATAAAAGTTAGAGTCAGAATTTGAGAATGGTTATTTTGAAGCCCAGACCTCGGATTTTTCTTAGTGATAAAAGAGGCAACAAGGAGTCTGCATGCTTTGCTTTGTTTCAAATTCTGCTGTATTAAGTCTCACACAGGCTAGGAGTCAAATGCTTCTTCACATGGAGCTTTTTGGCTTTGACTCCATTGTAATTAGATGTAAGGAGCACCATAACTATCCATGCCCACTGGGTGCTATTAAGTGCTGCACAGCATTATGGAAATTCAGATTTCCCTCGCTAGAAGTCATCTTTGCTGGCGGGTTGAAATATAATCTCCTAGCCTGATACTTAAGCCCATCGTTATTAGACCAGAACTCTTAGCTCTTTTCTCCAGGATTTCTAAAAGAGAATGCTAGTTACTCTCCAGGGATATGAGGCTGAGAGGGGACATATCTGACCTCTCTCTTTTAACTCTTCTTCACCTCCACTTCTCCTAGCCAATACATTTGCCTAGAGCCACGGCGTCTGAACTCCTGAGCAGGCTGCCTATTCGAGCCCTATGAGGACTACATGTGTGACTGAGTGGTTAGGTCAAAGCCTAAGCATTCCTGGGAACAAGAAAAAAAAAAACTCATCTTGGCTTGCACTGCCATGTTTGCCAGAGATCTCTGTAGTAGAAATCATGGAGAACTTGCAGAACTCTATGAGATTGATGTTATTCTTTCTCTTGTCCAGTATTTATACATATTGGCTTTTATGGACCAGAAAGTCAGAAAGACAAGAGACAGAGCGGTTGATGTTCTAAAGCCCATGTAACCCCTCCAAGATACCCATTCGCGTATTTTGACATGAAGACCCTAAAATAATTTGTCAACTTAAATCACAAGATGGATTTTGTGTTCTGGAATCTCCACAGCCCTTTCCTGTAATGGCTTTAGGTGTCACCATGGTCAAGGTACTAGTTTCCCAGGGCTGTGGCAATGAGGTTTCTAAAGCATCTGGAAATAACATCTCACAAGCCTTGAAACTTGGGGTTTGAGATGAAGGTGTTGGCACAGCCACAGTCCCTCTAAAGCTCCAGGCAGGGTCCTTTCCCATCTTCTGGGAGATTCTCTGTTACCAGGACCCTGCAGGGCACCTCATCCTGTAATGCATCATTCCAGTCTGGCTTATGTAGCTGCTATAACTTGTTTACAACTTAAGGATGCTCCTTACAACTCCTGTACTGAACCTGGTCTCCCTAGCCTCTTAGTGGGGACCATCTAGAGGCCAGCCACAATTTCCCTTTTGTTCTCCCTCCTTCTCCAGGCCTTCGGTCTACAATTTTAAAATCTGCCCTCATCCTCATCACTTCAGATTTTATCTCAGGCCCTAACTTCTTACTTGAGCTCAGGGCTTCTCTGTTCATTTGTTTAAATGATTTCAAAGAAAACATATCTAATGAAGAGCTTTGTAAGCTCCCAAGAACTTTTGCAAATACCTTACTTTTAGCCCCCCAGCAAATCCTAACAACTTTACTTTCAAAAACTTCCTAGCCTGAACTCTTTGTGGGCTTCTTATTATTTATATCCTGTTCTTCCATAAGCTTTCTTCTCACTGAGAGGCCACAGCCACCTTATTTACAATTTCAAATACTACTCCACTAAAGGTGATGAAAATTGTCTGTTATCACATTTTATTATTCTGCTTCCCATTACCATTTTATTTATAATTATATATGGTTTATGTGTTTACACATTTACTTTGTTGAGTGTACTTTTCCATTAGAATGCAGTTTTTATTAGGGCTTATAGTCTTCTGTTAGTAACTATTATATTAAACACTGTCTGGGACACGGCTACTGCTCAGTAAATAGACCTTGAACAAATATACGTCTTTCTATTCATTTTAGGAAACCAGGTCATACTCATCTGCAAGGGCCTTGTGCATCTATTCACATTTTCCCAAAAACACTTTAAATATCTACAACTAACCCTCTTCATCTGGTATCCCCATGGACATTGATCATACATTTTTACTACATACCTTATGTGCCCTGGATTCACATGGTTTATTTAATAATTATTTCTAACCAATAGCACCCTAGCTATAAATTTTCAGTAAAGGTTTCACAGAGAATAAATAGATTCTTTCTAACATCCTATAGAATGAAAATTTTCATTCCTAATGCTATGAAGGAGATTATTTCCAAAAGTAACAAGGATCTTGCTGAAGACTTTATAGTGGATAAATGAGGCTCAGAAAAAAATCATGGCCTTTGACTCCACTTTCCTGCCTGTGAACTATTTTACCCTGTGGGTCATCAGCCACAGGGAATGGGCTGCCTGCACACCCTGTCACAGAGTGCTTTGTGTTCTGTATGAGAGAGATTGAGGTACCTTCCAAAGTAGGAAGAAAAGGTGATAGACTCAGGACGGCTACATCAAAACCTTACACTGCTTGCAGGGGTGGCTTTATGGGTTTTTTTCTCTTGTAGCCTTTATGGTCAGGAGAAGAGATAAAATTCTAAGCATCAAGTGTGGCATAGAAGACAAGGCTGAGACTGCCAGCATCAAGTCACTCAAAGGGAACCAAACAACACAAACCACCAAAATGAAAGTCCTGGAAGATGAGAAGGATCAACATCAAGGAAGTACAACAATTGAAATGTTGAAGGCGGGGAGTTTTGTATTAAAACAAAGTCCAGGCCCTTAAGCACCTTTGCAATATAAGACCACACAACCACTGGATATGTTCTGGGTAATGGGGTAAGGGATATACTCTAATTTCCCCTCAAAAACTTTGCACCAAACTTTCTTCTTATAACCATATATTCTTTCTTATCTGTAGCTCTTAGTTTTATCTAAACAGAAATTAATTCTCTAGTTTTTAAAAATAGTATAATTTAACTGCAACTTGTAGTCTCACTAGAGACACTCTGATACTATGAAGATGCAATGATAAGGATGGAGCCACACTGTTTCTTAGAATGACCAAACTATTTTTTTGAAATCTGCAGACGTACAACCTGGGTGTGTGAGTAGCCAATATGCATGATGTACATGTGAAGAATTGCTTATTTATTCATCTCATTAATTTAAATTTCTTTTAAAAAATTTCTCTCTCTCTCTCTCTCTCTCTCTGTGTGTGTGTGTGTGTGTGTGTGTGTGTGTGTGTGCAGGTTTGTATGTATTAGTTAAGTGCTTGTGTGCCATACCACATATGTGGAAGTCAGAGGAGCATCTTGGGGGTACGTCTTTAATTTCTACATTATTGCAGACAAGGACTCTTGTTATTCACTGCTGGACACTCCAGGCTAACTGGCCTGTGAGATTTGAAGAATTCCTACCTCCAACCTCCCATTTAATTTGCTGTAGGAGCATTGGGACTACAAGTGTGAACTGCCATATCCTGTTTTATGTGGGCTCTGGGGATATGAACTTAGTTCTTCAAGCTTGTGCAGTGGACACTTTGTGCTGAGATTAAAGGCATCCTCCACTACCATTCAGCTCCTCTAATTCAGTTTTTCAGATGACATATATTACAAAGTCAAAAGTACAAAAGAGAAGGAAGAGGAAGTCTACCCTTTCCCCCTTCGGTAACAATCTGTACTCACCACTGTTCCTCTAAAAAACAGGTTGGTCAACATCTCGTAGGCATACATTCCACATTCCACATATGTAAAACCATACAAATTCAGGTTTTGACTTTTTTTTCTCCAAATGGAGACAGAATGAAAACAAGACTCTTCACCTATCCTTTCTATTTACTATCTGTAATAGGCTGTACCAATTTGGCATAAAGGAAGGGCTGCCTTGTCCTTTTCTTAACAGCTGCCTGATGTGAAGTGAGGGGAGGGTTGTGGTTTAATTTACTCTGTTTTAGATTAATGGAGATTTAAGCTATTATATTCTCTGTATTGCTGTTATTTTTAAAAAAACAGCATTGCTAAGTACTTTGGGATGTACATCATTTCATATGTAGGCAAGATTATCTTCACAATAACTTTCTAAAACTGAGACTGCTGACTCAAAATTTACTTGAGGTTTAATTTAATATGAATTGTTATCCATTTTTTGAAGCTTTTCATGCAAGCTTTATCATCAATGAGTAAAAGTGTTTTCCAATTTGTGGGTATTATCAAACGATGACATCTCTGTGAATAAAGTAGGCTTAAGATTATATTCTCTGAAGTTTCACTTTACTTGTATTTACTTGGGAGTTTTTTTCCACAGTTACCAGCCCCACTTGGTTCTCTCAGCACACCCTCTGCACACCATTAACTCTCCTTTCTGTTTTTGAATGATTTTTTTCTATTTCTCACTGAGTTGTAGAAGATTCTCTCATGGTAAGATATTAGCCATTAAGTCCAATGGTTTCCACAACGCAGTCTGTACATATCTTTCCTGGTGTGTCACTTGTGTCCAAGCATTTGTTTGCACTATTACTTTCTCTTGTAGACCTTAGAATTTACTTTTATGCTATTAAATATTTATACTGAGTAATGTTTGAGGGGAGGAGGAAGATATCAGTAGTTGTTGCTAAAAAAACAAGTGATTGATAGAACATCAGAGAAAGTATGGGGATCAGTTGTTGGGTGATGGAACATAAGATTGAGATATGGACAGGAAACAGAATAATCTTAGATAAAGTAATTAGAAGAATATGGGCAATATCAAGATTAAAGTATTAACATAGAGGTGGTAGCTAAAAGGAGGTAGATGACTAGAGATATATACCAGGTAGAAGGAATAGGAAAGAAACAGGTGTCAGTGAACTTTCCAAATGCATATTGACATGGCACTGTGTTGGTCGGAAGGTCTTAGTATGGCTAGGGTAAGGCTAACACAACATGAAAGGACTTAGTAAGTGCACAGCTGCAAGGGAAAATCAGAAGTGGAGAGAGGGGAGGACTTGAGTTCATTATGATGCTTTAATCCTAAAGTGGGATAGCTGTGTGGCACTACAGTTAAATGACTGTTGAGAGCATTAAGAGACAGATCTGTCCCAGAATTCTCTTCTGTTCTTTAAGCCTGAGTATTCCCATTTGTTAAATTAGTCTGTTCAACTCAATTAATGATATAAACTCTTGTGACTTTAATATTTCATGAGTCTGCACTGCCTTGGACACTATCCCTGCAAACTGGTATTTTCCCTTTCAGATCCACAGTGCGTATGCGTTGGAAACCCTGGCATACCCCCCAAGCTCTCAGAGGGGGTAGACCGGTTCTCCTGGTTGGCATAAAGCCATATTCCAGGGGAGCCTTTGAAATATTGACAGCTAAATTGGATCAAGGCCCAGATTTAAAAAAAAAAAAATCAAAAGCCCAGCCTTAAATAAAAACCAGCTGGAAATACAACTATTAAAAAAGACGTGGAGGGGGGAACACATTCTGTAGGCTTGGACCTTATTGCACATGTAAAACACAAACACCAGAGGCCAAGAAGCAGCCTGTCTGTAGAGTATTAATAGGAGAGTTTGGGCAATCATCTTGATTTGTGTAATGAGAACCTGCTGTTTCAACATGTTTAGTTTCATTAACCATGAGTAAGAAGAGGTGTCTTTTATCTTGTGGTTGACAGAACTGTGGCATTTTTTTCCCCTGATAGAATGTGGAGATGGAATTGGTACAACTCCTTCCATCATCTGATTGAATTTTAATATCAACCTTTCAAGGTGAGGGAATTATGTTCTGACTGGTTGATGGTATTTCCCAGGGTCTCAAGCCAATTAGAAAAGCTTATCTATATATCTGTATATGGCTGACCCAAAACCATTTAAGCTAAAGATCCCAAAATAAGACTGAGATTTGGTTTAGAGTTATATCACTACTGCTGGGATGTACAGGCTCAATTTTACGAAGTACAGAGGGTAGGACAGGGACTCTCAGACTCAGTAGTACTAATGAGTACTACTTGGGAATGTAGTACTTTGTCATAGGGAACTGTCCTGTGCACCAAGGATGTTTAACAGTGTCCCTAGATTGGTCAGGAGCATCTCCTCACTCTTTTGGCAGAAACCAAAAATTCTTCAGACTTGTCAATTATCCATATCCTCAACAGGAGAAAAATTATTTAGTATAGTGAAACACTTTTCATCTGGAGAAAGTGATGCTGGGGAATAAAAGAGCTGGAAAATTTTCACAAAAATTACATATTATGGATGATTATTGCCCAACCTATGCAAATAATTCTTTTTAAATGTTTTTGTTTTTATTTTATATGTGGATGTATTGCTGCACATCTTGTGTGAGCCTAGAGCCAATGCCAGTCATAAGAGGGCTTCTGTTCTACCAAAACTGGAGTGCAAGGGGGTTGTGGGCCACCATGTAGGTTGTAGGGACAGACCTTGGTCCTGTGCAAGAGCATCCAGTGCTCTTAACCACTCTCCATTTCTTTAGCCCATATACAAATAATTCTTAACAAGACTTAACATGTGAAGCTTGTGCATGTAGTGGGAAACTCCAGTGTGCTGAAGCAGGACATCCCACCAAAGTCATTGGACATAAGGGACAGAGACTGCCAAGGTTTTGGTACACAGTTGATGTTCAAAGCCACATTCAAGTGATATTGGAGATTCCAGGAGAAATACCACAGCCGTCACGGGCAAAGGGAAAAGGTTGCACACAACAATTAGGAGTCAAGCAAGATTCAGCTACAAGAATAATCTAATAGTTAAGAATCACTAAGTACAGCACAATGAATGACCAGAGTGAGCAGCAAAGGGAGTTGGAAAAGAAGAATCCACTGAAATTCTGAAGGCAGGGAGGTCTGCTTGCTAGCAGGGTGTCTTAGGAGGGGATCTGACACATCAGAGATTATAGCTAGCCTAAAGTGATGTCATGCTAGAGATTCAATGTCAGAAATTCCTCTCTCCACTTCCCATTTGGGACTTCTTTTTAGCCTGGCCTGAATCAGAAACTGAAGGAAACATGAGACAGGGGTATTCCTTAAGCAGCCAGCCTACTCAAGAGCATCAGGTCCCAGTGGGCAGTCAGAGAGTGATCATGTCAGAGAACAGGAACAGAAGAGGGATCTCCTGATATAGAGGCCAATGAAGTAGTGATGATGTTTTATCTAATGTTGTAGTTTGTCTTTATGTGCCAAGGAGTTCAGTGTGTACTCTGCCAACTGAAATGTCAATGGGAGATATAATATGGTCTAATTTCCACTAAGATCTATTTCTTCACATGCATACAGAAATGCTTCTCTAATAGTAGAATGCCAAGTACTGGCAGGTTAAGTACTAGCAGGTTGGAAGTTTTTTTTCCCTGAATTTTGAGAATTCTCTTGTAACCCAAGACTATGCATTTACATGTATTAGGTCTTTGTAGACTAATGTAGCTTTTCAATTTGAAATTAATTGTAAGCAAATTCTCAACAGTTGCATTTTGCCTGACTATTTAACTGAATCACTGACAAACAAGTGCTGTGGACTCAGCCATTATCAATGGATTATGAGCTCATTAATGACTTTTGTTGCAAAAAATCATCCTTCTCCTGTAGATGACAGTGTCTCTAAATATGATGGCCACTCTTTAGCACAGTGTTGATGCTCCACTTTCCTATGTCATGGCAGACATCACTAATCAACTATAGCATGCCCACACAGGGATTGACATGGATGATGGAATAATTTGTAATATTTGCCTGAAACTGTATTTGTGACATAATGATGCAACGGTGCTCATTTGGCCTGCATTCTCCAATTGGGAGGATATGCACAGATGGTCCACATTTACAGAGCTAACTTTAAAACATAAACAAGGCTTATTCCTTATTTCACAACCACCAAGTAAGTACTTACTATATATCAGGACTATGGACAGTGAATATTGTTCAAATATAGAAGCCATGGTAGTAGAGATGTGTTCATAGCTCAGAATAATAACCAGTGTCAATCATGCCCATGACTATAGGGCTACTTTAACAAAAGTTATACACACTGAGTGAAACATTACTTCCACATGGAGCTACATCTCACAGTATGTTGTTTCCAAACCCAAGAATACCATTGATATGCCTTCCACATGGGGCTCATGATCCTTGGGAACAATCTTATCTGAGATTTTTGCATTTGACTTTAGAAAGCTGACTATGACTTAATGCTGTATGAAGAGGCCAGAAGACATTCCTCTAGACCCCAGGAAATGGCTTTTCTCTTGTTATGAAATTATTAATACAGACAATCTGGGAAGGCTTAAAAGGATTATTTCATTTTATTTATTTACACGGTCATCATCATCATTATTATTGCCACATTTAATATTTATTGAATGTCAGGCAACCTTGGGACAAGAATAGTGTGGCACAAAGGAGAGATTGTGGTCTGACATACACAATGAGTCTCTGGAGTGGAAACCATGAGATGCTTTTGTGGAATTTACTCAGGCTCTGAACTGTTGGGTTCAGAACCATAGGCTTAGGCTCTATGATGCACAGCACTACTCTGGAAAGACTCCTTTTCAGAGATGCTTTTCATCTCCTTACAAAGTCCCAGCATCATTTAAGCCAGTCTCGGTTGAACTAAATGCTGATTGTGTACATGCCCTCTCTCTAGGAAACAGGGTTAGCTTTCTATAAGATAAAGCCAGGATCTATTTCTCAGCAGTAAAGATAAACGTCATCATCAGAGATAGAAGTGATTTGTGGTGTGCTTTAGTAACTTAATTCTTAGTTTCCAAAGTGATTTTAAAAGGAACAAAGGGGCCCAACACAATGAAAGCACAGTTCTTATTCCTCAAGTCGATGAGGGACAGTGGACATGACCCTACTGGCTGTGTTTAAGTGAAAAGACTGAAGGAAAAATGCAATGAAATGAACAAAACCTTGAGGAGGAATTTCAGGAGGGGTTGTAAATAACAAAAACAAAGAAATTCTGAGGAATTTGCCTTCACAGTGTAAATGTAAAAAAATCAACATCGTATCCTTATTCAAGTACAGATGGGACCATACCCACACATGACAAACCTCTGCTTCCTGTCCTGATACAATTGATCTGTCATCCAGTTTGAAATGTGTTCATTTCTGCTTGAGAATCCATGGGCTTTGGCAAAATTCCTCCCCACCCCTTCTGTGTAACAGGAGTTTGGCCTGTGTTGGTGACATTTGATTGAGGGTAGAGATGTGATCTATGTTAGTGCAATAGGAGTTAGTGTCACTTTGTTTCAAGGACATGGGAGCTTGTACTGCTTGTAAGTAGTGTAGGATATAGACAGGAAGCTTGCATTTTTATAAGCAGTGTTAGTTGGAAGTCAGTCTGTGAATGAAAGCATGGTAGATGTCAGAGTTTATAGCGCTTAAGAGAAATGAAGCTGGAATCCTGAGAGTTTGTTACCTTTGAATCAAAGTATGCCAAAACCCGGCTCAATGATGCTTCCAGGGGATACAGGTTAAACATTGTTATCATTTCCAGACATTCTAGGTGCTCCTAGAAACATACAGTCTCCTACAGTCTAGGTACGGAGCCTTGCTACTGTGGTCTTAACCAACACACACTTACAAATGCCAATTTTCTTTATGTGGATAGCCCAGTGCTCCCACCCCTCTGTCAATTGCTGGGAATGAGAGAGAATTATACATTTCCCCCATTCATTAATTATTTCCCCCTTCCTGTTGGGATTTGGAAATCTCTGTCTCCCTTTACAGCTCCATTTGATTCCCACTTCTGTATAACCTAATCCAGCCTTGCTCCCTGACCTTCAAAATCATTCCCTTTTAACTCTTGTGACATTATAATTAGAATTATGATTCTCAAGCTGAAAGGACAGCATGGTTTCTGTTTGGTGGTTCATAGGGCTGTCTTTTCCATAAGGTTATATATTTCTTAATCCCAAGTGCAAGAAACAAAACATTTCACACTGTATATGCTTAAGACATGGATGTAGATGTTTCATGTATTCCTTAGTCCTTTCTATATTGTGGTGATATATTGTGTACCCTAATAAACTTGCCTGAGGATCAGAGGACAGAGCCAGCCACAAGATTAGACATAGAGGCCAGACAGTGGTGGCACACATCTTTAATTCTGTCACTTGGGAGGCAGAGATCCATCTGGATCTTTGTGAGTTCAAGGCCACATTGGAAACAGAGCCAGGCAGTGGTGGCACACAGCTTTAATCCCAGTACTGGGAAGCACACATGCCTTAAATCCCAGGAAGTAATGTCTGAGCAGAGGCACGAAGAAACAGGGACTCACTCTCTTTAGGCTGAAGATTTCATAGAGGTAAGAGCTAGTGGCTGGCTGTTCTGCTTTTCTGATCTTTCAGCTTTACCTTGATATCTGGCTCTGTTTTTTTTTTAATTATTAAAAGACCATCTAAGATTCAAACAACACTACACTGCAAAAATGACTTGACAGAACAATGGAACTCAAAGATTAAAAGCTTAGTCTTTCAACAGATATTGTCCAGGGATGTGCTTTTTGAGTGCATATCTTTACTAGTTTGTTATTACTATACAGTAGAAGCCAAACATATCTGTACTATATAACTATTTACTTATTTATAAATTAAATAGATGTGCTATTAATCTTATATATAATTCATTTATAGAATATAATATAGATATGGGTAGGCTAAAATTAAGCATAAATCAAGGACTCCATTTATTGCTGTATTCTAATGACTTGGCTTGCCTATGCCCTGGATCTGAAGCCCCTTGGTCTGATGGATGGCTCTTGAATTTCGGGCCAAGACCAAGTGAGAGGATAGAGATGGAGATGAGCCTCCTCTACTAAAACCCTGTGGTTTTCAGGGGCTAGAAGAGCAAGTTTCTGATTCTCAGTCTTCAAGCTCCGAGACTTCAGTGAGGGACAAAGCCTGAGTTCTCTTCAGATCTCAAACCAACTCCTGAAAAGCAGGCTTGCTGTGGAGCCAAAGAGAATACCCTCCACTGACAATGGGTCTCATTCTTCTTCTGTCACTGCACTTGCATGATTTCCTGCAATCCGAAATTCCAAACTGTGTCTGGAATTCCAAGCTACCAAAACAAGGGCCTTTCCCAACCTAACCTTTCATTTTGTGTTCAACATCCACATTAAACCCAAAGCCTTAATGCCAAAAGATGTTTATCAATGCCCTGACTCCCAATGTCTCCAGCCAGGCAGAATAAAGGGGCTCAGTGTTTATTTCCCTTCTATGGGTCCCTGGATATTTTGAATGGGCAGAACAAATGAGCCAGAATACTTCATCTTGTGTGCTACTCTTCTTGCATCCGGCCCCGTGAGGTACATATCATTCCATTTTACAAATATATTGACCAAGATCATGGGAGTTTAATACCTTCCTTTAAGTTGGTTTACCACGCAAGAGAGCCGGGATTCTTGAGGCTCTGTGACATTTATTGTTCTCACTACACTGTACCATTCTCTCACTAATGATGTTCTTATAGAAGCCATTGTTATGAATGTGTTAGATTCCATTTTATATGAAGTAGATACACAGGGAAATCATATCTGTAGAATTTGAGAGGGCTAAAGGTGGTGATAATTTTTTCTTGAAGTCACATATCTTGCTCGTTCTATGGATATCTATAATTTTTTCTTGAAGTCACATATTATTATCTTGCTTGTTCTATGGATATTTATGTCTCTCTAATTGTCTATTTCACCAATAAGAGAAATTAGTTTGTAGCTAGAGTTTTCCTGCCTTGCCCACAGTCAGGACAAATCTCTGTCACCTACCAGTCCCATAGCTGCTCAGACCCAACCAACCAACCAAGTAAACTCAGAGACTTATATTGCTTACAAACTGCATGGCCATGGCAGGCTTCTTGCTAACTGTTGTTATAGCTTAAATTAATCAATTTCCATAAATCTATACCTTGCCACATGGCGCGTGGCTTACCGGCATCTTCACATGCTGTTTGTCATGGCGGCAGCTGGCAGTGACTCCATCTGCCTTCCTGTTCTTTTTTTTTTCTCCTCTCTGTTAGTCTGGCCTATACTTCCTGCCTAGCCACTGGCCAATCAATGTTTTATTTATTGACCAATCAGAGTAATTTGACATACAGACCATCTACCGCAGGAGGAAGGGTGAGATTTTAGCTCTGAGCTCTGACCTCTTAGCTTTCTCTTTTACATTGGTTCTGTGTTTCTTATTTAATAAGACAATTGGTTACATCTACATTAGTTCCTTGGTGGAGTTGGGATACAGTCAATTATGCTTTCATGTCCACATTTCTCTTTTACTTTTCTATATACTTCATTTGATTTCTCATGAAGTAGATAAAGGCTGTGCTTCTTCACCCTACTGTACTTTTGCATTTCATAACATCTTAGAGACTTTAACTAGGACTTGTATACCACATGGCTCATTCTCATCCTTGCCCTACAACATATCTATTCCCCAAAGTAGGCAGAAGAGATAACAGGCATTGCCAGTGGGTGTCTGGGGATCCAGGACCCTAAGACCACAGGGTTCTGCTGGCTCATGTGTTCTGCTTTGGTCTCATCAGACTGCATCTGCTAATGGTTGTTAACTTCATGTTTTATGGAGAAGTTTATGATGTCAAGCATTATTTCAATTATCTAGATTGTGATTATCATCACATTCACAAGGTAGACAAGTATACAAAAAGGCTAATGAACCTGACCCATATTGAACTGAGGCTACTCAGAAACACATGTAACTCTGGTTTGTGGTTATCTGACACATTCTTTTAGCCTCTGTGGGTTTCTATATGCCCATGGTACACATAAATTTATGCAGGAACATGTATATTAATAACACAAATATATCTTTAAAAAAACAATAATAGACATATTTTGGAGGCTATGATTTTTTTTATGTTGCATTTATAAGTGCTCAAAAAACTCCAGTGAGTAGGTTGACATTTTGATTCTCATTATTCTTACTTTGGAGAAAGGAAAAGATATCTGGAATTACAAAGGTCTTGTCTGACTTGGAGTCTCAAGCTACCAAGTGCAACTGGGGCCCTTTGCATAGCTTCTCTTTTGGGACAAGTAGGGTATGAACATCCTTAAGGCAAAAGTAAACTTTTATTACCGAACATTCTCAAAACCTTATCTTCTCTAAATGATTTCTTTTTTTGGATACTTTAATACTCAAAAGCTAATAGAACTAACTGGTGTTTGAGGGTCATACCCTTGTCAAAGAACCTGAAAGAAATTGACATGCCTTTTGGGATTTTTATTCTCAGTCAACATGGAAATGGTCTTTAAGACCAGGTATGACCCCTGCTGTTTGGCATAAGCTCCAAATTTGATCTGTGAATGCGAGGTAGGAAGACACCCAGACAATGAAAGAGTCAAATGAGAAAATCAAATAACAAAGGAATAATCCAGGTTGTGAGTTCTTGGAACCATCAACTTGTGCAGGTCCCTTGGCACAGTCCTTCCAAAACCCATTTTGGTCTGAACTCTGCTTTATTGCCACTGATCTCAGCAAACATTGCACATCATGTATAGAAGGGTTGTGGGGAGCATTAATATAGGAAGGGACCAGCTGAAATGGAGGAGAACTTGTGTCTAATGAGAGATCTGCATGTTCTGAGGTCAGCTATGACAAGTGTTGTGATGGCCATCTCAACCAAAGCTTTGAATGGAGGTCCAAAAGGAAATATCACAGATTGTGGGGAAGGTATGGCACAGACTGAGTGGGGGGAATACTTCACAGAACAGTAAACTACTCCACTGAATCAAGAAGTAAGATAGAGATGGCAGAGATAAACAGCACAGACTCCCACAGCACCAATGCTATGAGTCATAGTGGCAATGTGCTTACGCTCCCATTGTGGATATTCAGAGAAACAGCCCTAGTTTTTGCCATTTCATTCCTCATATTTAGGTGATCCAGTATCCTTACTTTCTATCCCCATCTGAACTCAGCAGAATTTGAGTAACAAGACAGGAAACAAATGTACGGGGTCCAGATTTACACTACTACTTATAGGACTGACCTTGACAGCAAAATGTGGCTTAGAAGAGAATTCACAATCTAGAATATTTTATAGGTATAGTAGTTCAAGGAAGGCATCTCCAAGATAGGTGGGCCAGTAGTGTCTGTGGGATCAAAAGGAAACTCCATTTCTTCAAATTCTGGTAGTTAGACAAAAGCTAGCATTCCTCAGGAATATGTTAAGCAGGGTCCCCTTTACCAAAGAAACCATTTCTCTCATCACTGGCCTAAGGGACAAATGACTATCTGTGGTGCCTATTAGCATACCAAGGCACAACGGAGCTTACAGGCTCCCTTAGTGTCACAAGTGCCTCTTACACATTTCAGAGTCCATGTTAGCATCTTGGTTCTTCTCAGCTCTTCTCACCTCCCCCATAACCTAAACTTCTCTAACTCATGGGATTCCTTCACCAAGCTACTTATTTCTCCTTATAACCCTGCTATTTTAGCTATGCTCTCTCTTTCATCCTCTCTTGGTGTCTTGTCTTCCTATTGGCCTCTCTCTCTCCCTCTTCCCCCTCTCTTTGCTGGCCATGTTCAGTCTACTACTTTCTCTCTCTTCTCTATACTCTTCTAGACATCTCTGGATATTCTCTCTCTTCTATCTAGAATATAAACTGTCCCCTTAAGCATACCGTGGAGTAGTCATGTTGTCACTTTATATAGTGTCCAGGCAAGATTTTTCTCTTTAGTGAGTGAGAAAGTTTGTCATCTGAAAAGCTTCCTCCCATGAGGAAAGTGGCAAAATGTGATCTGTGCATACTGAATATTTTCTTGTGTTTTCAAGGGAGGCTAGTCACTACACTTTCATGTTGAAGAAGATTGATTGATACTGGGACTTTGAAATTCTTTGCCTCTCTTCACATATGCATGTGAGTTCTTTCCAATGCTGTACTGCTTCTAGAACAGTTTTAGCAGGCATTAAATATCTTAGGGTTTGGCTGCTTCCAAGTATAGACTCTTGTAAGGAATAGAAATGTCAGAACTCAAATCACATTCAAGGTTGCATCCTGTTCTAGTTTGCTGTCTGTTTTTGTGGTAAACACCATGACCAAAAGCAACTTTGTGAGTGTCAGTTTATTTGGTTTACATGTTGTAATCACAGTATATCTTTGAGAAAAATTGGGGTCAGAACTCAAGCAAGAGCAGAGGCAGAAAACATAAAGGAAAGTTGCTTACTGATTTGTTCCCATGAATTTCTCAGCTACCATTCTTATACAGCCCAAGACCACCTGCCCACAGGTGACACCACCACAGGGGACTGGGTCCTCCCATATCAGGCATTAATCAAGAAATGAACCATGGGTTTTCCCACAGGCCAATGTGGTAGAAGTGATTCCTCAGTTGAGGTTCTCTTTTCCTAGATGACTCCCGTTTGTGTCAAGTTGACAAAGTAACATACAACCTGTCTCTGGCTCCAAGTCAGACTGAAGCTTGGAAGTCTTCACTGCCATAGTCAGGGGACATCTTCTTTATATCCTTCCCTGTTATTCTGCTTCTCGTGTCTTTCTGTTCAGATATTTGCTCAGACTCCATGGAAACAGCTAACATGGCCTGGGAGTGTGACTGGTATTGATATTGCATAGGACAAGGTCTTTCTATATCTCTTTCTAGGGGCCATTTAGAAGACAGAGTTTGGACACATAGAGGGTATCTGCCTACTTCTGTGGCTGGTCCTTCAAACTGTAGTCCTCTATCTGGAGCTTCCAAGAAATTCATCCCTTATAGACTCCAGTCTGGCTTCCTCCTTATGGGTTCTACCTGGCCCTAAAAAACTCTTCTTTTTTTTGATTAGCATTCCTCCTTTATCCTCTCCTAGGATATTTGAAGTAGGCAGTCTTTAGCATAGTTACCTCAACTATCATTTTTCCTAACCAAAGGTCACATGCTCCCTCAACTATAACACATACAACTCCAGGACCCCATTAAAATCTCTTGTTTGAGATAAGAAGCAAGTATCCCTTCTCCAGGTGGTTTTGGAAGGTAGCTATGGGAGAGCAACCAGATTACACTTTTAAATGGGTATATTTCTCATTTACCTTATACTTAAGTTATTTACTCCTTGGAGATAAGTTATGGTCCACCTCACTTGTATTATTTTGTAGTTAAAAAAAATCACCTTTACTTTGGATGTGGCTAACTGACACCTATTGTTGTGGACTTCCGGGGTCCCCACATGGAGTCAGAAGGGTACCATTTAACAATATCTCATGCTAGCACTTTTTTGGGCTTACTCTCTGCCAAATGCTCTGCTAATCTCTCATTAGTTCACTCAACTTTGAGCAAGATCCATTGGATAAACATTATTTCTCTGATGAGGGTAAGATTTGATCATTCAAGTTTCAAGTTAGTATAGCTTTAAGCCTTGGAAAAGAACATAAATCCAAGAATCTGAAGAATCAAGTGGTTGATTCTTTCAGTGGGTTTTCTGATATAAGAGCAGAAGATTGAAGAACATGCCAGGGTCATCTTTCCTGAAGAAAACCTTGACTATCCTTCACTAGTCTGAGAACACTAGTTAATAGAGAGGTCTAGGAGGGGGTTAAGGAGTAAATGCATGCTCACCTTGAAAACCAATGGGTAAGGCAGTGTATATGGAGTAAGTATATGCTTTGAGGTCCAGTGGACCCAGATATGACTTGTTCCTTTCTAGTAAAGTGCTCTTGGACAGATTATTTCACTGACATTGTCTCAGTTTTAAGCTCATCTAGGATGTATATACAAGTGTGTGAATGCATACCCCTCCACCATGATACTGAAATGAGAAAGAATAGGATATAGTTAATGCTTACAAAGTGGTGTGGAGTGTTTGATATTTAGGGATGAGAATGTCATTCAGGAAATGGTGACAGCTTATGTACAATCACTACTATGTGGCAGAGAATGTTCTAAACACCTTGCATGTGTTTGCTTGTTTAATTTCAACAACACACAGTGAGACTGTGAAATAAATACATCTCTTTACTGAACAAACCTGGGAATGGATGAGGAATAGTTTTCCCACTGAGGGGAAAGTTAGAACATGAACTCAGGTGATCCATGACCAGTGGCCACATATACCCATGCTGTCCTAATGTTGAGAGTGTCCCAGGGAGGACACAGCTCTCCTCAACTTTAATAAATGGTAATGCATTGCTGTAATTATTTTTACAAACTCTTTAGGCAATAGGAAACCAATTAAAGTGCAGTAATATTATCAGAGTATAATTGAGAAATAAACATTTCCTAAATGAATTATTAATTAAGATGAGGCCAGATCAGTTAATTGCCTACTACCCAATATGTTGTACAAACTATTGGAAAATTATTTGGTGGACAGAAAAATTTATCTCATTTTTACTTTTGGTAGATAAAATGAAAAAGACAAACAGCACATGTGGAAGCGTTCATAGCTTTTTTTCAAAGATTCCGAATTTGTTCCTGATTCTGTTCAGAGCCTGCTTATCTGGAGTCTGCCTTGGCTTAAGATGCATGTGCATAAGTGCTTTGGGAAGCAGAAATGGATTGCACTGCTTTACCCCTTTCACCACCAGAACTTAATCTACTTGCAGTGATTTAATCAACAACAGCGAATTGTTTGCTTCAAACCTCCTACATAAATCAGAAACTTCTAGTGTGCATTTGCTCATGACTTCTCTAGCGACCTGTGACCAGTTGGGGCTAGCCACCTGAAACTCCAGTGTGTGTGTGTGTGTGTGTGTGTGTGTGTGTGTGTGTGTGTGTGTGTCACATAAATCTCAGAATAATCACAAGAGTAGAGCAAACTATTTTAATCTGTGTTCATGTGCACCTCAATTGATTTTGTATGTAGTTTGTTTTGGGAAAGTGTGTTTTCTGTCTAAGGGGAAACTGTTTTCAGATGGGAGCTTATTTAAAAGTCTAACATCTTCTCTTTGCCCTGCCATGCCTTCGCTTCCTTCTTCTCCTGAAAATTTCTCCTTCTGTTGGGTTTCTCTGGACTCAAGCAGGGGGTAGCAGCCTAGATTATTTTACGTAAAAGATATAAAATGAAGGAAGTAAGGAATACAGGTGTCAGGTAAGGATATGGATGCACCATGAGGGTGCTCTTCTGGGTGGGTCTGTCATCACATGAACATCACAGGCTATACTTAGCCAAATAAGGATGGCCATGTTGGTTAGTCCTACACAGCATAATCTTATACACAGTATACACGTTGTATATGTGCATACATGACCATTCTTAGCTGCAAGATTGCTACATCGTACATGGTTGCACCTTTGTCTTCAGGACAGCCCTGGGCAGTGTCTATAGGTGCTAGTCAGTCTGAAATTTAATGCTTAGCACAGCAGGTGTTTGTTAGCTTATATTTGTAGATTTATTTGGAAGGTCATCTGAACTAGCCAGGCTCATCCCTTGTAGGTTGAGGGGAGGTGTTACTGACACATCTGTGGTCAAAGGCAGGTCAGCTGAGGACCAGCTTTCTGGATCACAGCTGGGTCCTCACTTGTCTGATACATTGCCTAGGAGCAATTAGCAGAAGTCCCATGTGGTCTTCTTTTTTTCTTTTCTTAAGAATTTTTTTATTCATTTTACATACCAACCATAGATCCTTCTCTCTTCCCTCCTCCCACACCGCAGCCTCCCGCTCCTCCTCAGCCCACCCCCAATTCCCTCCTCTGACAAGGTAAGGCCTCCCATGGAGAGTCAGCAGAGCCTGGTACATTTAGTTGAGGCAGGTCCAAGCCCCTCCCCCTGCATCAAGTCTGTGCAAGGTGTTCCACTGCAGGTAGTGGGCTCCAAAAAAGCCAGCTCATGTGGTCTCTTACAAGGGAATGGTTGCAATTTGTTTAAAAGATAGATGAGCATGTCTAAGAAAAGAAAATAATCAGAAGAGGTTTGGCCAGGCTTGCCATCATCTACACCATATCCAGTGGTCAAAATATACATTACATACATTGTATATGCACACATCTGGCCATTCTTAGCTGTACTATTGTTACATCATACATGGTTGCATCTGTCTTCAGGACCTGCTATGGCAGATCCAATGGGGATGTGGTTACATAGCCATTACCTCTAACAAAGTCACATTTCAAATGGGGCCTTGTGCTATTTTTGTGAATGGTTCATTACAGATAGGAACAGCAGCCCTTGAAAAACCTGGCTAAGAGAACAACAAATAGAGAGCTAGCTCCTTTATTGCATCACACCAGGCTGACAGACTACACACATTTCCATGTTTGTTTGGTTTTTTTTTTTCTGCTCAGTCTTAATGGTCACCATCTCTATAATGCAGGGAAGCATAATGGATAGAACACTTCAGTGGACAGTCTGGAAAAGAAATGAAACAACAAATGAGGAAAATAAGGAAGATCTGAAGTCCTACTGCAACAAGAAGGGGAATCCACATTGAGAGATAAAAGGTAATATTTGTATGTGAGTCGCAAGGCAATATATCTGTTGAGAGGGGGAAGGATCACACCATCAGGATGTCTTTTAATATTTCACTGGGGCTCTACATGTCTGAAGCCACCATAGATGTATTGAGCCTTGATAGACGACAAATGATACTGAGGGTAAGAAAGCATTCTCAGTAACAGGTGTTGCTTTCTCAACATCTTCTCCATGTCTAACAACTTCAACCTGTGACAGAGGTCTAGCCTAGAGTGCAACTTTGGCCCCCTCTCTGCCCCTCTGACCTGAAAGTTGATGAGACCTTACCATCCATACACATTTGTAAGGAGGAACTGGAATGCTTAGCAGATGGAAGCCTTTGTTCTGCGAATTGAAGGAAGGAGAGATCTGGCTGAGTCTAGCCTAGTATACAGCAAGTCTAGGAAGTAGATCCATCTGGCTCCATAATCTGGTAGCAACCAACCTGCCAGAGCAGCACACCCAAGGAAGGGTGTTTGTTTTTGTTTTGTTATTTGTTCACAGTTCAGATGGGGGGAAGGTATATCTCTTTGTGGCATCCCCAACAGAAGGTAGAAATGTCAGCAGACAAATCAGCAGCATGATAGAATTTGGAACATTATAGAGGCTCTCTGGCTCATACTCCTGGACTAGACTTAGAGGTGGGCCTTGTAACAAAATGCTTGCAGGCCATTTTAAATCCTACACATTTTATTCTGGGGTTGTCACATGAGGGATTTTATAAGTTGTAGTCATTTAATGCACAAGATGAACTTAAAGAAAATGTTGGCATTTTGGAAAATACAGCAGACACCAATGCCAAGAATGGGCTTCCAGAAACTCAAAAAAAAAATGCAGTGGGGTAAGATTAAGTCACACCTGTAGACTCACATATTTATACTGCACAGGACAGAAAAAAGAACATGAAAACAGCCTCAGAAGAGGAAAAAAGGCACAAAACAGGCAGACTTAGATAGTTGTTAAGTAGTACCAATGAATGTCCCTCCTTACTACCCATTTTACTGTGTTTAGTTGACCAAATAACAGACAGTAAGCAGCAGTGTCTCTCAATACTAATTTCTATTTGAAGTGCTGATTTTTGAATGACATTACAAAGGTGTAGGGATGGTGTTAGGATTCTGCCACTCCTCCAGCTGCATGACGGCACATACACAGTTCAGTAACTAAGCAAGGGGGTCTTACATCTTACATCATCCATGCACTGCATGATTATGTAATGTGAGCAGCATGGTCATATAATCTGCACATGCGTGGCATATCTCCATAAGCCCACATGTGCATATGCAGGAAAATCCCTAAAAAGCCAGACACAGACTTCTCCCCTCTCTTCTGCTCTCTCCTCCTCCCCCCTCTCTCCCTTCTCCTCATGTGTCTCTTCCACAGGCCTGGCCATGTTCTCTTCTGTCTCCTCTACCAATAAAGCTCTGGGTTTTGTCATGCTTCATGACCTTTTCTCGAAGAGTAAAAGCATCACATTTAAAACCAACAGATGGTCCAACCCATTTTCATCTAACTTTGCTGATTTGTGCCAGATCTCATAGTCTACTTTTCATTTTGACCTCCTTGCCCATTCTGCTTCTCTTGTCTGTGACTCTGTGTTCCAAGAGAGAGTTAGAAAGGATGATATTATCCTAAATGCTACCCACATCTTAGCACCTCCAGTTAAGTGTGTTACTGCCTGACTCATTGACTGTGCTTTGGGAGAGTTCTTTTTGCAACCCAAGTGCATTTAAAACATGCAAGGAACATGCCAGTTCTCTTCTCAGTCAATAAAAATGGAGAGTATTGAGCTACAGGGGTTGTAGAATGCCCCATGCTCTGGTATTCTGCATTTCTTGCCATGGAAAGTGACCTACAGCCCCTGACTGTCTTCTCAGAAGAGTCTAAGTTGGAGAGAGGAGGCTCAGACAAGTGCTAGATTTGCATCCCTCTGTTTATGCTGTGTTGTCTGCTAAGCCCTGTCATTTTGTTACACCACCATTCATGCGCTGTAGGCAAGTGCCCCACCTTTTCCCATTCAGAGCACACTCTATCCAAAAGGTTGCCTCCTGTCTTGTAGTTTTGGGAACAATTGTGGCCACTCATTTACATATTGTCTGTGCCAGCTTTCATCTATCAGTGGGACTGAAATGTCCTGATACATTCCTGTCAGGCAACGATGCTGACTGGTTTACTAGGTGGCTGTTCACAGGAAATATCTGTCAACTTCTCCTTAGGTTAACCACAGAGCATTTTATTCTTAACACTTCTAAAAGGAAGTGCTAGGGCCATTAACAGTAGTCCCTGCTGACTGGTGCATAGACTAAGATCTTAGGCTGGGGCTTAAGAGTACTTGTTGCCCCTGGAGAGTACCTAGATTCAGTTTCCAGCACCCACACGGTGACTTACAATCATCTGTAACAACATTTTCTCAATGCCCTCTTCTGACCTCCACAAACACCAGGCAATGTGATGCACCTATCTATGGGCAGACAAAAGCAAAACAAAACAAAACAAAAACAAAAACAAAAACCCTCATACACTTAAAAAATAAGTGTTTCTTGACACTGAAGCACTGCATGGGCATGCCTTATCTGAGGAGCAGATGTAAGTCTTCACACATCACAGGTAACCAAACAAGGTGGTTTAAGGAGACACCGCCTTCAGCAGGAAGCAGAGGAAGTAGGGTTTAAATGCCAGCCTTTCTGATGTTGAAAGAGCTACTCTGATGTGCTCTCAAGCTGATTGTGTCGCTTTTCTCCTGGGCTGTTTATTTCTCTTCACATAGCACTTAGCAGAATGACTTGCCTGTGGCATGTTATTATCTTGTTTAGTCGCTGAGTGGACACATACCTACACTCATTCATGCTGAGGAAAGAAGGGGTGTAGTGGGGTGGGGGTGGCATTTGAAGCCATCAGCCATTTCTTGGTACTTGGGATGCAATTAGGGCATAGACTGCTCTGCTCCTGGTGTTCTTATTAAAACCTGAGAGTTTTGAAAACAGAGGTGCCTATCGCCATGACAGCCATCCCCACACAAGCCGCATCTTGGGAAACATTTGTGAACTACAATTCTAAGAGCTTAGTTACTGAATCATGTTTCAGCTGCAGATTTAGGATTATCTAGAGCAAAGCTGCAGCTCTCTCAACATACTAATTAAAATATCAAGAGAATTTAAGTATTAAGGCCTATGCAAATCTAAATGCTTTCAGTAGGAGTGTGGCATTTTAAAATGTATTTTTCATGAAAGCTGAGACACACAGGAAGCAAAGGCCAGAGATAAATTAGGCAAAATACCTACTATGTGCAGGTGTACTTAGTAGGTGCACCTGTGGTCTTGGTGTACTTAAACTCAGACCTCAGAGAATGCTCCGATCTGAGTAATTTAAATGGAAGTTCAGAGAATGTTCTTAAATTATGCCCCAAATGAGAGTCCTAGCAGAGATTCCAGCCCAGGCCCCATGGCAGGCCCCTGTGCTGTCCTCACAGTGAAGGTTTGCTTCCTGAACCACTGTACACAGGGTGCTAAAGGAAGGTTGAGCTTCGTTCCTGCAGCTGCAGTTGGAAACAATGGGTGTAAAGTATTGGGAGAAGTAAGAGCAGGCCCTGAACATAAAGCAGGAGCTCAGACTGCAGTGTTCAGCCTTCTGCACGGCTAGCTGCAGAGATTGTGTATACATGGTAAGTCTTAGTGATTCTCTTAAATGTAACATGATTTTTTTTTCTATCACCGCTATCAGCATCCAAATTTCTGACCCTCAGGACTGACTTCACAGAGGCTCTGTTCAATCACACGAAGAAGCCCGCAGGCTCTTCTGTAACCGTCTTCTTATTTATTAAAATAGATCATGTCATTGTAAAAGGAGCACAAGGCCGGTGAGACGGCTCTAAGGGCCAAGGTGCTTGCTGACAACCTGATTCCATCCCAGGGACCCATATGGTGAATAACGTACTCTTACAAGGTGTCCTTTGACCTCCTTGTGCATGCCTACCCCACCTACAATAATAAAGAAATGTAATTGAAAAATTAAACACAAAGCTAAGCACTTAATTTAGCACCAATTTCATGTTGCTAAAAATAATACAGTATATATCTATAATATAAATATATGCTTTTTCCTTTTAACTTTTGTTTAAAAAACATAGATCTCAAAAAAAGAACTAATAGTAAGTTTATGAATATTCAGCGACCATTCTTATGTGGAGCCTCAATGATCAATTAGTGCTCCCTCATTCTCCTGCGAAGTAGAAGTCACATTGGCCCACATTTCATACCCAAGGAATAAATGCCCAGGAAAGCTAAAGAGCTTGCTGACTGTAACTAACCTCTGCTGACATCATTACAACCAGGCACACTTCCAAATATTTCACACGTCAGCTTACTGTACCCTCCTGAGGCCAGAGCCTGGCTAAATGTCAGCTTTCCAAACCAAGTTTCACCCGCCTCCTTCACTCATCAGAACCCTCCATGGGTGGTGCTGGCTTGTCATTTCAAAGTAGAATTTTTTTTTTCATGGGAAAATGTATTTTGTGGGCAGCTTTTGTCTTAACATATTTCTAAAGGATGCACAACACAGCCAATAATTGCATGGTTCTTTTTAATTTACAGATCGACTTTGTTAAAGATGTCTCAAGTTATCTTTTTGCTTACAATAACCCCAGGAGATAATTATCACTATGCTTAAAATATACCAATTAGAGTAAGGGAAAGGACCAGCCTCCCAACTCTACACCCCAGGCTGAGAAAAGTGCCTCTCAAAGGCTTACAAGGCTTGCAGGACTAGCCTAAGACTTTTCTATGTTCCTACTGCTGCCTCTTCTCATCCACCACTGTAAATGACCAGTGGTTCATGGTGATTCTATTTTCTATACTGGTGTCCAGCAGCTGATTCAGCATAAGAGAAAACATATCACACCAGGCAGAGCTGGTATAGCATCATGCCTCTGTCTCCTCTCCACCTCCGTGCTGCACGAACAGGCAACACAGGTCTCCTGGGCCTTGGTGCGGGAGATTAGATTTTACGACGCTGACAATGTCTCTCTGGAGGGCCGTGTTTCACCTCATGTGCAATGAAAGCCTGTTTACAGGATTCTACCTGGAAAGAACACAGCACGCCTAACTGCCTGGCCGTGACTCACCTCTAGGAGTCTCTCTTGGCAACATCTGTTCAGTTTGCCTTTTCTCTTTTGCATGATGCTTTTAAGATTATATCACAGATCCTCTGAGAACACAAACCCCACACACCGGTGTTCTACCAAGGCATGACGGATAATAAGCGTGGGGGTTGAGATCAGACAATGCATCAGACTCTACCGTTTTTCTCCACAGATTCTTGTCTGTGTCCTTTTAAGAGCGGGGGACTAAGGCTAAGACTTGAATTTTATGCTCTCAGCAACTGTAGACACTTGGTAGATAATATGCCACATTTATAAACTATGGACCTTCCAGAATAACTACTACCTTCCTTTAATATTCATATTTTGCCCCTCAACTTCCAGAGAGGCCTTGGCGTGAGGCTCACTGTCAAGGGCAAGGGCTAGTTTTCCAGAATAATATTCCTCTCCCTTTATGACCATGGTGATTTATGCATTACCTTTGTCATGGGGTGTATTCACTGTGATTTTTCTCAATAACCTCTCTAAAGCTAGCATGAATTATCTTCTGAAAGATTTGGTATGCAGTACAGTTTTACGCACTTCCTTAAGAACTCTGACCCTGTGTAAAACTAATCCCAAATAAATTTTCATTTCTGAACACACTGCTTTGCATATGAAAATTTATCATGGTCATACAATTTCCTTTATGCTAAGCCTTATTTTAGAGGTTGTGTGACCATGGGTGCCAGGCACGAGTGTAGGAATTGTGTCCCGTGCATCTCACAGGCCCCAGCAGGTCAACTCAGCCGACTTCATCTGAGTAGGCTTTAATTAGTCAGACTGTGCAAAATCAACTCCTGGGTCACTCACTAACTGCTATTTAACTTTTCACACATCTCAACCTCTCTGAGTCTCATTTTCCTCATCTGCTAAAGGAGGCCCAGTTCTAATAATGGCACTCTTCTGATGCATTTTGGTGATAGATTAAATAGAACTAAATGAACCAATTTATGGTAAGTGCAGGGCATAATGTCTAGCACAAAGGGATTGCATGAAATTGTCATTATTATTATTAGAGATAGAGTTCCTTAGAAGTTGAATTAATCTCAAATAAGCTTGGGAAAATGTATTTCTGTAAAATCCAGAATTTTCTGTTATTACAAAATTTCAAAGAAGTCACTGAGATGTAGTGGAAAGAATGTATGTATTATGACCAGATGTCCTGTCTCTCAGGCTGTGCTCTTTGACTTATCAGAGGCCAGGGTTTCCTGTTATCCTGAGGTCTGTGGGCTTTTGTTCGTGACAATGCATAATCCAAGTAGCTGCTGCCAGTGTTTGTCATGAGGACAGTGACTGTAGAAACAGTCTCCAGGGCAGAGTTTTCCAATGCTTAACTCCTCAAGCCATTTTTCAAAATACATCACAAAGAAGTCCAAAGAATAATCGAAGAAAACAAATAACAACAGGGCTGATCTCTTGAAGCAGGGATGAGTGAAAGCTCAGGGTATTCCAACCCTACCCTCCTCCATCCCTTCCCAGTGAAAAGGGTTCTTCTAGAGGATTAAACTCTCAACACAGAAGTGATTTGCAGGCCTTGAGGAATGAGGGCCTGCAAATGCTTCTGGTAAATGTCTTTCTGTCTGTGGTTCCCAATATTTCCACACTACTGTGCTTTTCCTGGACTTGAGAAGATTCCAATGACTCTAGTCATGGGAGAAGGGCTGTCTGAGTCTGGTCCAAGTAAGCGCTATTTGGACTACAGACAAGAGTGAATGGAGAGTGGAACACTGAGTCTGGTCAGCTACCATGCTGAAGACACCATAAAATTAGGTTTTGGGTGGTGTAAAGCTGGAATTGTGAAGTTTGAGTCTTTCTAGAGATGAAGTTGCAGCATTTTACTGAAGATCAATTCATTGATGACTAATCCATGTAACAAAGTAAGTAGGGAAAATATAACCAGAGGGTTTCAAATCTGAAGGGGTTTCAGTACTAAGTTACTCCTAAATTGGTATGTTAAGTTCAAGAGGGTCTAGGAGCTTACCCAAATACCACATGTAGTCAAGTTACTTGACTCATCCTGAAGTAGGTTAGGAATCATCCTGCTTACATTTTTGTTGACTTGACACAAGTCATTTGGAAAGAAGGCTTCTCAAGTAATATGATTAAATTGCTGTCAATCCACGGAATCATCTTAATGATCAAAGGATTTTATTTGGGTGTTAACTCACAAGACAGAAATAAGGGATTGTAGCAGGATCCGGGAAGGGTGAGGCAGGGTCTGAACTCTGCCTTGGTCTGTCTCAGCATCCAAAATTCATGAGGTAGAGAGAGCATATACATGTATCCCAGGTCTTAAGGTTCCCTGGTGGCCACACTCAAGGGACAGGTATCTAGCAGCTACCTACTGCGTCACTAGGGGTGGTGCTTCAGGACATGGCACAAACAACCACCCACTACACTTAAGTGAGAAAAATGCTTCAATAAGATTGCCTGTAAGCAAGTCTGCAGGGCATTGTCTTGGTTAATTATTGACATGCATGGGCCTAGTCTGTGGGGAGGGTGGTGTCCCACTCATGTGCAAGCAGTCCCAAATTGTATAAGAAAGCATACTGAGTAAGCCACAAGGTGCAAACGAGTAAGCAGTGTTCCATTCTTGCCTCCAGATGTCTGTCCTGAGTTCCTGCCTTGACTTTCCTCAGTGATGGAGTATGACCTTAGAGTTATAAGCTGAAATAAGTCCCCTTTTCCCCCAAGCTGCTTTTGGTGATCGTATTTTATTACAGCAATAGAAGTCCTGACTATGACAGAGACAATAGTCAGAAAAACTCAATTGTGTTTAAGATGATGAGGTAATCTCTCTGCGGCACTTTCACACAGTTTCTATGGATAAAGGGAAAATAAGTCAAGCAGATAAATACCTTTGTTAAGATTCATTTTTAGTTTTAATTTTCTGTATTTGTGTATCTCTGTGTGGGTATGTGCACAAGAGTGCAGGAGCCTGCAGAGGCCACAAGAGAGCAGTGGATCCCCAGAGTTTCAGTTACAGACACTTGGGAGCTGCCTGACATGGATGCTGGGAATTGAACTTGGGTCCTCTTCAAGAACCGTAAAGGCTCCTAATCTCTGAGCCTTCTCTCCAGCCACATGAGTACCTTTGAAGGAGATGGGTGGAAGATGGCAGATAGGTGGATAATTAGGAATTCCAATGCACCTGGCATTAGTCTAAGTCCCTTATGTACAACACTTCTTTTAGTTCCTACCACTAAGTCCTCAGCATTTAGTCCACTTTTACATATTTACATCACTGGGGATGTTGTGGAGTTGAGAAATCAGTTGTTTATATAAAGTTACCCAGCCAGTGTGGTAGAATGGAAGAGCTTATGCGCATCTGATTCCAAAGACCAAGTTTCCCTTGTTAGTTTTTGAGATAAGTTTGTTTTTTTTTTTTGTTGCTGCTGCTGTTGTTATTGCTTGTGTGTAGGGAGCCGCCATTCTAAGATGGCGCTGGCTTCTTGATAGCCCAGCTGTAAACAACTCCATATTTGGCTATGCTCCTAGGACTACGTGTCCTAAGGTCTGCGCATGCGCGAGTATGGCAATTGCCCTTATGTCCTCAGCCTATCCTGTGGCTCCCCGTCCTTGCATTCTGGCGGGACCCAATCACAGTACGGCACGTTTGCCTGATTCTCTATATAAGCAGCTGCATTTTAGTCCTCGGGGCCCCTCACCTTCAGCTCTCTCTTAACCAAGAGGTGCTCCAATAAAGTGTGATCTGAGAAGAATCCTTGAGTGGTGGTCGTTCTTCCACGCTGGCCGAGGAGCTCGCCGCACTTGTGTGTGTACTTCAGCTTTCCTCAAAGTCAATGATTCTCCTGCCTCCACCTCCTGAGTGCTGGTGTTACCAGTCACACCCAGTCAGAACTCTGATTTCTTTTCTTTTTCTTTTTCTTTTTTTTTCAAGACAGGGTTTCTCTGTGTAGCTTTGTGCCTTTCCTGGAACTTGCTTTGTAGACCAGGCTGGCCTCAAACTCACAGAGATCCACCTGCCTCTGCATCCCAAGTGCTGGGATTAAAGGCGTGCGCCACCACTACCTGGCCCAGAAGCCTAATTTCTAAGAACCACAAGATACTTTCAACCTCACAGAATGTGATTGAGAAATAGAAACACACTGGAATGGCTGAACATGGCCTTGGTGTGATGAGTGACCAAAGCCCCATGTTGAAAGACATTCATTTCTGTATGGCCACTTGCCCAGAGCTTAAATTCTTACATATTCACCCTCTTTCTCTTAGTGTCTCTGCCATGCACATTCTTCCTTAGACTTAGTTTAATCCAGTCACCACCCATTGGCTTGATGTCCATTGGCTCCTCTGTCATGGGAGATACTTGCCTTTCTCTAAGTCATTCTTACAACTCATTCTTAAAAACTGCATGAGTCACATCTATCTCGCATTTACTAGTTTCTTTTCCTGGTGCTTTGACAAAAATACACGATTAAAGCAACTGAAGGAAGTAAGGACTTATTTTGCCACAGTTGGAGGGTAGATAAAGGTTTCTACCTCATGATGGTGGGGTGGGATGGGATCGTAGCTGGACAGTGGGGCAGCTGGCCACATATTCCTTCTCCTTTCCTGTCTATTCAGTACAAGAAACTAACTGCAGGGTGGCGCCACTCACATTCAGTGTGTGTCTTTTTCCCAAGTGAAACTTGTCTGACACAGCCTTCTGGCACCCAGGCACATATTCCTAAGTGAACTCCACTTAACAATGAGAATAACCATAACTTCTCCTACCACAGCCACCTCACTTGCTTCTAGTTCTAGATTCGGCAAGATAGAACGAGGAACACAGGCCAGGCGTTCTCACTCAGCTCCAGGGTCTGAAATGACATTTGGTTTTCTAAGAAGTTGTCAGTGATACCTGGCTACTCTCTAGCTTTGAGTTGGTGTGTCTCACAGGAAGGTGACTTCATGCATGATTTTAGGGACCTGAGCTGCTCAGAGTCCAGGTAGCTCAGCTGAGACAGAGCCTCTGAATAATTTCCCCCAAAGATACTGCTGCCTCCTCCTCTTCCTCCCTCCTCCTTCTCCCCTCTTCTCTCCATCCCTGCTTCTTCTCCTCTCCTCTTCCTGATCTCTTTCTTTTCTTCTTTGAAGAATGAAATGTATTTTAAAAGTTACTTTTTTATTATTTTAACTAGTTACACCTGTTTGTGTCTGAAACGGCCGATCTCCAAAATATATAAAGAATTCAAGAAACTAGACATCAAAATACCAAAGAATCCAATTAAAAAATGGCTACAGAGCTAAATGAAGAAGTCTCAACAGAAGAATCTCAAATGCTCAAAAGATATTTAAGGAAATGTTGAAAATCCTTAGTCATCAAGGAAATGCAAATCAAAACAACTCTGAGATACCATCTTACAGCTGTCAAAATGGCAAGATCAAAAACACTGATGACAGCTTATTTTGAAGAGGATGAAGAGCAAGGGGAACACTCCTCCACTGTTGGTGGGAATAAAAACTTGTACAGTTACTTGGAAATCAGTATGGTAATTTTATAAAATTGGGAATCAATCTACCTCAAAGACCCAGCTATACCACTCTTGGGCATATACCCAAGGGATACTCAATCATACCACAAGGACATTTGCTCAACTATGTTCATAGCAACATTATACATAATAACCAGAACCTAGAAACAACCTAGATGCCCCTCAACCGAAGAATGGATTTTAAAAATGTGGTACATATACACAATAGAGTACTACTCAGCAGTGAAAAAACAATAACATTATGAAATTTACAGGCAAATGGATGGAACTAGAAAATATCATCCTGAGTGAGGTAACCCAGATTCAGAAGGACAAACATGGTATGTACTCACTCATAAGTGGATACTAGATATAAATCAAAGGATAACCAGACTACAACCCACAGCTCCAGGGAAGCTAGCTAACAAGGAGGACCCTATGAGGGATGTATGGGTCACCCTGGGAAGAAGAAATTGTTGAGATCTTCTTGAATAAACTGGGGGTGAGAGGAGCAATGGAGGGTAGAGGATTAGGGATGAGAACATAGAGAATGGGATGGTTGAGGTGGAACAAGGATGGAGTGGAAGAACAATGAAAGAGATACCATGACAGAGGGAGACATCATGGGGATAGGGAGAAACAGGGTGCTACAGAAGTTCTCAGGAATCCACAAGAACGACCCCAACTATAGTGGAGAGGGTGCTTGAACTGACTTACCCCAGTAATCAGGTTGGTGAATACCCTAACCATCATCATAAATCCTTCATCTAGTAACTGATGGAAGCAGATGCAGAGATCCACAGCCAAACACCAGGCTAGCTCCAGGAGTCCAGTCAAGGAGAGAGAAGAGGGATTCTATGAGCAAGGGGCATCAAGATAATGATGGGGAAACCTACAGAGACAACCAAGCCAAACTTGTCAGAACTTATGAACTTTAGACTGACAACTATGGAGCCTCCATGGGACTGGATTAGGCCCTCTGCATAAATGAGACAACTGTGTAGCTTAATCTGCTTATGGGGCCCCCTGACGGTAGGATTAGGATCCATCCCTGGTGCATGAGCTGGCTTTTTGGAGCCCACTACTTATGGGAGGACACCTTGCACAGCCTTGATGCAGGGGGAGGGGCTTGGACTTGCCTCAACTGAATGTGCCAGACTCTGATGACTCCCCACTGGAGGCCTTACATGTGTCCGAGGAGGCGATATGGGCTTGGGTTGGAGAGGAAGGCTGACGGGGGGGGGGGGGGGGGGGGGGGGGAAGGGGCGGGGCAGTGGGAAGAGTGAAGAGAGGGGGATCTGTGATTGGTGATTGGTATGTAAAATGAAAAAAAATCTTAATTAAAGAAAGTGTTTGTGTCTGCATGTTTGTGTGTGTGTGCAGGTGCTTATAGAGGTCAGAGGTGCTGGATCTACCTAGAGCTGGAGTCACAGGCAATTGTGAGCCAATGAGTGTGGGTGCTGAGAACTGAACCCAGGTCCTTTAGAAGAGAAGCAAGTGTCCTTGACTGCAGAGCCATCTCACTAGCCTACAAGGATGCTTCTTGTTGAGGAAACTTTGGTGGGTCTGTATCCTGGTTTTGGGGATGGCATCAGAAGAGATGTCATTTCTTTACTGAGTTGAAGTCTCTGACCACATGTCTCTGCTTGGGACTCAGGGTCTAGAAATTTCCCCTTTATTTATTAATGAACATTTCTCCCATGGCCTTGAAAAAAGTCAGGAAAGAACAGGAAAAGAAACAGACCGTTACAAAACAATGCCATGGCTGCTTCCCTGGGGTGCTAAAATAGGTCTCTAGGATCATAAAATGCAAATGAAAATTGAAATCAGGGAAGATAAAAAAGACAAGTCTAATGTTTCTCACCACGCAGAGTCTCTCATGTATATGTTGTGTTTCTCTGTCTTAAGCCACTGCATATTTGATTGCAGCTCCTGAAACTATGGCTGGCTGTCCCATTGTCTCCACGCTGATGCATACTCATGTTCTTAGTTTTTACCTGTTCCTCAATGGCCCTGCTCAGGAGTTTGTATCATCTTACACACTCCGGTGCAAGTCTCCTAATGGCTCCTGATGAAGCAAATGTGACTTCTCATTGCTTCCAGAGCTCTGAAGCTCTGCTCTTGCTTCTTGCTACGAGGGAAAAATATTTAAAACATCTAATTAAAATTTTCTCCTTAGATTCTAGTTCTGCCCAATGTAGACTTCACATCTATAGACATACATCACTTCAGACCAGCTTCCCAGGAAGTAGATCCTAAGGCACAGGTTAGGGACATGGTGTTTATTACAGAGTGATCCTGAGAGTGGTGGCTGTGTAACCCTGGACACACACACACACACACACACACACACACACACACACACACACACACACAGAGAGAGAGAGAGAGAGAGAGAGAGAGAGAGAGAGAGAGAGAGAGAGGCGCTTGCCTTGAGTGAATATATAGGTCCAGATGGGGCTAGAACGGCCTTTACAATTATTCAGAGTTGGATAGAGGTGACCAGAACTTTAGGTTTCTTATTTTATTAGTCTTTTGTTATAACTCACCATGGAATGGTGAATAAATTTGGGCAAGGTAGTGTTCTGCAGATAAAGTAATCCCTAAAGACTGAAAGCCCTAAAGATTGAACAATATGTTACCATATTGTGGGAAGTACATCAGTGTCCCCATGATCACTGAGATACTTTGTTTAGTCTAGGAGCTAATACTGTTTCAATGTCCACACTCAGCATTGTTTAGGGATGTGTCTACTCATCTCCTTTGTGAAGGCATAGTCAGATGCAGTTAAAAGGCATTTATTATAAGGGTACCACAGCTTGGAATGTAACTAGACACAGAGGTAGGATTATCCTTAGATGGCATCATAGCTCTGAGGGAACCTTGGTCTGTGATTGGTAGTCCAGACCAAAGCAAAGATCCCACATTGGCTGAGTGGTCCATCTCCAGCGATCCTGGTAATCCACACCCCTTGATTTTAGTAGCACAGCAGGGGTTGTGACCCCTTGATGATACCTATGACTGATCCCAGAGTGATTAGCTGGAGTAGCCAGCTTTAGTCCTTGTAGGAGGTTGTCTCTGGAAAGGAGACTGGGTGACAGATCTCCATGACTCACTCCCACAGACTAGACCATACGATACCTAAGTGACTGATGTTATTCTATGATAGGACAGGCAGTGTGCTTTTGGAAGTCCACTATGACCTTCTCTCTAAGAACTCTTTACTCAAACTGAAGCTGCACAAGCTAGCTTACTTATGTCACACACTTACTATATAATCTATCCTCAGGGGGCTCAAGTGTTATGATTGAATCTGAAATGTCCCCAGTAGGCTCATATTTTGGAGACACACTCATCGGTAGGTTGTGCTATCCTGGTAGGCTGTGGAGTCTTTACTAGGTAGGACGTAGCTGGGAGAAGAAGGCCACTAGGAACACGCCCTCAAAGGTTATGCCCACCTCTTGGTCCAGTCACACAGTTTCTGCTTTCTGGTTGGCCTCAGGCAAACAGCTGCTGAAATTCCCACTGCCATAGATGAGTCTTGTGATGGATTTACCACAACGGACTGAAAGCCCTCTAAAATCATGAACCCATATAAATTTGGTGGAAGAAATTTTGAGACAGCATAGTATTCAGGCTGTGGCGGATATTTGCTTATTGCTTTTAGCTAGCTCCATAGTAAGAACTGGGAGGAAAATGCAGAGCAGAAGGATTGGAAAATGTCCAGTCAGGGAGAAAGAAGTGTATTTAGTTTCAGGCTAAGCAGTTATAATTATTAAAGTGATTAATACAATTAAAGAAAAGCCAGGCACTTTGCACTGAGAGACGACAGCAGACACATTCAAGGCAAGACCACATCCATTAAAGGCTCCAGGGTATAAAAATACAAACACATTTGAGAAAGCTTTCATTTAAAAGCAGGGAGCTATAGAGTGCCTAGAGAAAAATGTTTCCAAGGCTTAGCTACCCAGGCACTCAGAGTCCACTGGCGCCATGGTCCAAGGGTCAACAGGGACTTCTCAAGCTGATAGCACTACTTAAAGTCGTGGACACGATGATGGTTTTCTAGGCACACAGAATGCAACTTATAGGGTCCTGGGACATGTACTAAGGTTGAGGAAAAATGTCAATGAGGTCAGACAATATGGAGTCTTGTGACAGACACTGCATTTGGGCTCTAAGCAGGCTCTGCACCCAGAGCTAGGTAAGTGAAGCCAAATTGAAATGGGTGTTAGGATGTTGATGTTGTTGGCATCCTGGCATGACTGCTGAGGAAAGCTGAGGCACCGAGTGGAACTTCCCCAGGAAATATTGCACATACATTGCAAGTTTGTAAGGTATAGGAGAAGAAATGCCCACACTGTTTGAGCTGGTGTCATGCTATCACTGTGTGTCCTGCGTGCCTGGACACAGTGCTACACATAGAGCCTAGCTGCTTCTTTGTATATTGCCATGTGTCCCTCCTACCACTACTGACTGATAGAGTTCTGCTTCCATGCCATCCTCATCATGGGGCACAGGAATATTTCTGAAGTCAGTACCAAAATAAACCTTCCCTTAATCAGCTATTGTGGTCACAAATATGCAAAAGTTACCAACACAGAATAGAACTTGTGGACCAACTAAGCCACACTGTTCCTCTATTTTAAGACCTGAAAATGAGAACCTGAGGCATATTGGTTTGGGTCATTTAGAATAATGGTAGCCAGTGATTAAAGGCACAGACTGGAGCCAGACAGCCTGGGAGCAAAGCACTCCAGCCATTGGCTATCCAAAGGCTAATGCAAATCCTTGAATATTTAAACCCCTCCTCATTATCAGAGGCCACCAGTGCACCCCTTGCTGCCATTGAGATAACCACTTTGAACCCCTTTCATCCTTAAAGGGCTATAGTCAGTTTTCACAAGAGTAGGCACATGCTCCTGTTATAAATTTGCCTTTTATCCCCACAGAACCTCAGCCAGCATATGTCATTGCATCTGAGCATATGCATTCTGGAGGGCACTGCAGACATGCCTTCTATTCCCACAATGTGTTTCCCACTTTTAGGTAGCTCAGTTCATTAACTATATGTTATTTGCAACAAAAAGAGGTTTGTCATGTATGCAAAGTGCATAGTGCTTTTCTCTGAGACCTGCTCTATATTTCTGAGGCCCCCTAACATTTCTTCGCCCTTTCCTCATCTCCAATCTAATAAATCTCACACTCAAACTACAGTTGGTGACTGTCTCACGTGGATTAAGGATCATTTGTGCCTATGTCCATACTCCTTTTTCAGTGCTCTAAGGTCTGAAACATATGTGGATATCTACATTACTTTTTCTATTTTGCTGTTAAGGTTTGCAATTCTGTGTGTGTGGGGTGGGTGGAGAGAGAGAGAGAGAGAGAGAGAGAGAGAGAGAGAGAGAGAGAGAGAGAGAGAGAGAGAGAGAGAGAAACAGTGAAGGTCATATTAAAGAAAGCTAAGTGTTTTCTTCTTCACTGTACCAGAAAAATGTGTTTGTAGCTTGGCTGATGGGCCTTTAAGAGCACCGGAGTATTTTTTCCATTGTTACATATATAGCCTTTTAGACTAAATATTGACAAAAGCCACCTAAGAGAGATGTGTTTGTATGTGTCAAGGGTTCGTGCAAATATACTGCATTATTGGTATAAAATGTTCTGGCTTTAACTTTAAAGGCAGACTCTCTGTCTTTCAGGTCATGCAGGCCTGAGCTGAATCAAGAGATTGCCTGTCCACATTCTATGCTGGATTCTATCTGTGAAAATAGAATTCGAAGCACTAGCAATGTTTATTTCTAGAACACTGGCTTACAGAGGTGCAGCTTGTGAAGCATTTGATCAGTATGTGTAGGGAGGGATCCCTGCATGCATTAGACATTGGCTCAGGTACTAGAGATGGAGATTTAGCCAACTTTGACCTTTGCTCTCAGCTTCCAGAGGTGAGACAGACCCCTGCTTTATTTTAAAGTTGGATATGCAAGCTCTTGGTTAATAAAGGGATTTAGAATTACAGTTAATAATAGATTTCAGTGCTGATTTGTCCTACATGCTTAGGAAATGAATTAAGTAATCTGCTCTTCATTCTTTATTATTACAGTGTAGATGGTAATGCTTATTTTCCAATGTTTCTGTGAATACAAAATGAAACAACACGGCAAAGTACATGACAAAATATCGCTGTTCCCTGACTTATTGTTTTGGATTTCCTCTCTCACTATCCAGTCATTTTGCTTTGTTTTGTTTTCCCTTGTCCTAATTATTAGCATTTTCCACATAAAATTCAGTTTGTAAGAATCTTAGTCCACAGAAACAATTAGTTTTCTAATTGAGAATAGACTCCTGAAAACAAGATAAACATTGGCATTGCATTGCGGACCAAATAAGGGCGTGTACTTTATAACTATGTCATTCTTTTGTGGGTAGAAATTTCTAGATGGGAAGACTTTCCAGCATCTACAGAGAATGGTGCTGAGAGAAAGCCTATGTTTCTAGAAGCCTGTGTATTTGTTGTTGACGTCCCATGCATGCAGGAGTTGTCTGCCAATATAGAGTGACTACCGTGTATCTCTCTTTACAGCATAATAGCTCTGATTTCACAAGAGCTGCCTTTGTCCCTTGCCTCTTTTGAGACCTTGTAGAAGCTTTTGGGCTTGTGGGCATTGTTGGGCTTTTCAATAAAATGTACACAATAGTGCCTACTTTCTAGGCCTATAAGGAAGGTCCCATGAGCACCTGTCATGTAACTCATAGCTCTATTTCCTTACAGCTTGATTCTTCACAGTTCCCCACATGTTCTGGAACTCTCTCACTCAAATCCACTAGTGAGCAACAGCTAAACACAGCAATAGTTTTATTACACAGCCAAATGAGGGTGGCTTGAAGTCATGCTTAATCCATAAAGCAAGAGCTCATCCTGTTGCTTCCCTGATTTCTGTGATTTCTTATCTTTTATTGTTATTGAG
The DNA here is from genome assembly GCF_049852395.1 of Peromyscus maniculatus bairdii. Taxonomy (NCBI): domain Eukaryota; kingdom Metazoa; phylum Chordata; class Mammalia; order Rodentia; family Cricetidae; genus Peromyscus; species Peromyscus maniculatus. The sequence continues at coordinate 36,238,660 of NC_134861.1, forward strand.
AAAGGGCCTTTGTTTGTACTGAAAGCAGTGTGCAGACTCCAATCTCAGCTGTGTTCCTGATGCTCATCCTGCAGCTGCTGAACTGCATGGGCCATCCCTCCTGTTTTTTTACAGCAGCCCTGCCATCTTGCAGCTGTTATGACAGCCTACTGAAGTCATAAAACTACAGCAAAGTACAATTCATTGAGCTGAAAATTCTGGGACCACATTTCTCCCCCGCCCCCCTATGCACCTTAATTTACCAGGCCATGCTGTATCCCTGAGTTGGAAGGAAATGCAATTTTCTCTTGGGTTCCTGCTTAGCTATCCTACTTAGAAGTTTTAGGTTTACATATGCATCCTTAGATGCACAATACTACAATGAAACTTTCTACCCACTCCCACAGGTACTCAGAACCTAACTAGCACAGAGTTTCTAGTACAGGTGCTCACTGGGGAGACAAACAGTTCTCACAGAGCTTTCATTCTCATGGCTGCCCTTCTCAATGAGTTCCTCTTAGGGCTATTCATTGCCTCCTGTGTCCCAGGTCAGGGTCACTTGGTCTATCGGGCTTTTCATAAATTTGAACTTCAAAAGAAAACGGACAGAGTTCAGATTCTTTTCATCCCTCTATGGCTTCCACACTTCCACAGACACTAGGTACATGCTGGGAGAGAGTCTTGAGCCCCAACCTCACCAAATATGCTAGACATTGGATTGGGTAGGATAGCTCCCTGCAGCACGACATTCCCTAACCCAATATCTATCAACTTCTCAAGGCTGAGGTATGTGAAAGAAGGTAGAAGTCACTAGGCAGAAGCAAATGGCAAGTGTTATGTGCAGATGGGAAGCACAGGGATAAAAAGTCACAGCACCTTTAGGGAATGAATATCTTGTTGCATGTAGAATATAAGGTGAGTATTGGGGACATTAGTATCTGAGGCTGAAATGGACATCATAGGAAGTCTATAGAACATATAAAGACCACTATTAGTGGCGTTGGAGTTTATCACTGACAAGTGGAGCTGTGTCACCATGTCCCACAGTGTCTGTGTGGTCAGCATAGACATTGCAGTCCAAAAGAGAATCTTAGGTCCTGTATATCCTGAGATGGTCACACACTTTCAAGACTGGAGAGTGCTGATTTCATTTTGTAAACAATCTTTTAATCCTCAGCTTCTCTTGCCTTTCATGGTTGGGTGGAAAAGCCATCTTAACTTGCTTATAAGCCATGACAATGATGATAATGATGACGACTATGACTATGAGGACTTCCTTAGAGCTTGTCTAAGCCAGGTAGTTGTAGAGTAATAACAACTGAAATCTCAGACACTGTTTGGAGCTAGCATGAGCATGAAGGGAAGAGGTCTGTATGTTCCCAGGTCCATGCACTGACTTCACAGCTCTTACACAGAGTTCCTGTTTAGGGCTCTCTCCCTTTTGGCTGGGCTCTGAGGTTCTTCTTGATAGGATTTGTGCTTTTCATTATTGTAGTTTGAGTCCTGCTAATTTGTACAACTCATCACAGGACAGTGTAACTTATGAAATAAGCCTACACTCTGCTGTTCTTTTCTTATACTCCAGATGACCAGGAGGCTATTTAGAACACATTGTCCATTTGGCTACAGTGTCACTACCTACATAAAATCTTTCCCCCATAATGTCTCTGGGATCTAGCAAGATGAGTGTACATAAATGTTAGAAGGTTAAAGTTGAGGTTTTTTAAACTCAGTAGTTAAAAGCATTCACTGCTTTTGCAGAGGACCTGGATTTTGGTTCTCAGCACCCACATTTGGTGACTTGCAACTGTCTATAACTCCAGGTCCAGAAGCTCCAATGCCTCCTTTGGACACCTTTGGGCACCTGGACCCACATGCATATACCTATATACAGATACATATACATAGTCATAATTTTGAAAATAATTAGAAAAAGAACTTTATAAAAAATGAGGTTAAAATTAAGTTGCATCTGCTGCCCTCTGAGTATAGTTAGAAGAAATGAGGGCCAGGTGAAGGGTTACCAGAGGCCTCAGTTTGACCATGGCCTCCCTGCTCCATTTCTAACTCTCCTTTCTAACTCACTCATCCCAGTGAATGCTGCTACAACCCTCTGTCCACTGTCAGGCACTCCATTCACAGATGTGCATCCAGGAAGACATAGCATTTGCCCAGATACTTTCACACTAGTATCTTCTATGATCCCAGTTCAGAAGCTACGTGTGCTGTTTCTGGGACTTTCCTGTAAGCTCTGACTCCCCCATGAAAAGGTTGGCTAGCATAGAGCACTTTTCTAAGGCTTATTAACTCTGATAAACCTGGTTTTCATAATATACATATCTATGACCTAATATAACATAATGCATGCATATGAAGTTTTATTTATAATATAGTTCTTATGTTTATGTAAGCCTTTATTTTTGTGAGTTCTATCATTCCATAGCTTAACAGGCTTGGAGAACACACTGAATGAAGGAGTAACTATCTTATATTCATAATACCACATTCCTGTCCCGTGTTCAGTAGGCTTCTCTTTTGCTTAAGAGTATTTGCATTTCTGCTAGGGTCATTTCACAAAGAAAAGAGTAGATACTAAGAGACAGCCTTCTGACTAGGATAAGAAAACCACATCTGAGTGCTTCTTGTAAGTTTCAGAGCATGTGTTCTTGTGGTCAACCGCAGCTATCATGTTCCCAAAGCCTTCTTCACGAAGGGATGGCTATGGGAGAAGGAGAAGGCGAGGTTACATCAAATGCTGATGAACTTGCCACTGAATCAGAATCAGACTATGGACATAGACAAAGCATCAAAGTATGCATGCATACTGCAGCAACCCCCCCTCCACTAACCAGGGAAAGTTTAATCAGTATGAATATTACACAGATCTATATAATCAGATCTTAGGCAACTTGCATATGCTAGCCCTCCTTGACAGAGGTGAACAGGTCATGGAAGGGAAGGGTAGAAGCCCAGTACCTCTAGTCATTGTATTGGGCCTGTAGATAGAAGAGTATGTGATTTTCTCTTTAACATACAATTTTTTTCCTTTGATGTCTGCTCAACAAAGTGATTAAATAATGAACGAAAGGAAAGCACTCCACATTTAAGCCATGACATTCAGCTCTTAGTCTCCAAAGTCTTATGGCCATTTCATAATGAGTGCGGTCCCATTTCAAGATTCTTCAAAGTCATTACAGTTCCAATGCTGTGGTTCAGCTCTCAGCTGTGAGACTCTGTAAAGTCAAAAAGAGAAATATGAATTTCCAGTGGGCAATGCCATAGAATAAACACCCCCTTTCCAGAAGAGAGTAACAGGAGGCTGTGACAAAAGAAAGATGACAAACCAGCAAAGGAATCATTACATTCTGCCATCCCATTTCCAGATCTGCAGGATATGATCTCCTGTGAGCTCCATCATACTTGGGCAGCCACACTCCTACTGCAGGGTCATCTTGGCATATGTAGCCTCCCTAGGTCAAACCCCACTTGACACCTGCAGCATTCCTTAGTGCATGTACCATGTTTTTAGCATCTTTCACTACCCTAGGATCCTGATTGCAATTCAGGCTTTATCTTCACATCCCTCCCCCTTTACTTTTGGTTTTCTGAGACAGGGTTTCTCTGTGTAACAGTTCTGGCTGTCCAGTCCTGCAACTTGCTTTTTAGATGAGGAAGATCTCAAACTCATAAAGATCCACATGCCTCTGCCTTCTGAGTGCTTGGATTACAGATGTGCACCACCGCTGCCTGGCTTTCACCTTTGCATCTTTACATGTAGCCTGTTCAGGCCTTGCCTGAAGGGAATCTGACCCTGCTGTGCATGTAGTGGCCTCCTGGATTTTTCTCTCAAATCTTGATACAAGACTAATGACCTGGAAACTTTCACATTCTGCATGCCTACAAAACTTAAAGGGTCCTTAGTCATCCAGAATGCATTGCCAGTCAGGAAAGAAGGGTTTAAACACGAACCCACGATGGACATTTCAGATTCAAGCCATGGCACCTGACTGATAGTCCTGTGGATTTTCACAGAATTTTTGGCCATTATTAAGAATAGTTTATCCAGGTCATTTTCTCACTTTTACATGGATTAATATTTACTGTATTGTTTTTGAACTCTTTGAGCTCCTTACATGTCTTAGATATTAACCATTCATTAGATACATGGCTTTTCAGCTGGCTTCTCCCATTTCTTTAGTTGTCTCTTAGATCTGTTGATTATTGTCCTTGTTGTGACGAAACTTTTTCATTTGGTATAACACCATTTGTGTGTTTTCATTATGTTGCCTCTATTTCAGGGGCTAAATCCAAGAAACAATCATTGGTTTTGTAACTAGATGCTGTGATTTCACATTTCAGTTACTACAAACTAGAAAAAGGCCTTGGCTAGCAAACAAACAAACAAACAAACAAAAAACAAAAAACCCTCACTACCTAAAGCAGGTAAGGAGACAACTGAGGAGCTGGGCTCCTTTCCAAAGCACTGGCCCTCTTCAACAGAGAGGCTTTTGGATCTTCTTCTGCAAGCATTCATATTCACGTAGGGAAGAAATTGAAGAGCAAGCAGATTCAGTGCAGGAGTCCATTCCTGAGCACACTTAGTTTAAGGGCATAGCTCCAGAAAGATGACAGATACATTTTAGAGCATGCTTAGGTCTAGATCATGGAGCTCACATTTGGAAGGTTCAAAGTGCAGACAGGGACTGCTTTGGAGCATTCTCAGCTAATGCTGTAAAGATGGCAGGCTAAAATGCCCCCTGTGTAATCTCAGTGCTCTACTGAATAATCTACAAAATGTTACAGCTGCAGGGGGGAAAAAAGGTACAGAATGAGCATAACCATGGCCAATCGCCCCTAACAGTTCTTATCCTGTTTAGTGGCTTATCAGGGTTATCCCCCCCCCACACACTTTACAATATAAGTTGTTAAAACCATAAACTGATTTTTGTGTGTGTTGTTACATAAAGAGTTAATTGCAGTACATCAGAGACACACCTGTACTTCCCACTTTTGACAATGCCTTGATGGTCATCCCCTGGGGCTGGGGGTCACGGGTTTCAATGTATATTTAGAAATATGGAACATGCGTTTCTCTGCTCTTCTCTGGTGGCTTGGGCCAGAAGCTGTTCCTTTTGCTGTCATTCCCAGTCTCCTGAGTTAGAGACAAAATTAGGACCTCTCAGGATTTTTCTGTAATTGGTATGTACTTCTAAAAACACAGCACAATGAAACAGAAACAAAGACGGAGGCAAAGGGAGCTGAAATCATCGGTTCTCTGTCGATTGTTCTCTAAATTATATGTAAATGAACTCTAGTTTTCTAGGTGTGCATATTTACAACTTTCCAATGGCAAACACAGATATTTCTGGATAAATGATGAAGGAATAAGGGTTTGGGTACTTAGCTGACAGTATGAACAGCTGCTTTCTAGTCTTCACATCCTTAAACATGTGGTAATGCTTTCAACGATAATGGTTTCCAATACATACAGGCTCCAAGGCTTATCTCCGAATATGTAATGTTTCGCTCAACTTAAATTCAATACTCTATGTCCTTTCCCTCCTCCTGTCCTGAAAATAAAGGATAGGAAGTTATGAATCACAGGTTCACCCATGGTTATGCAACAGTAACATACACATACGCCCATGTGCACACAAACATGCAGATACACATTCATGTGCATACACACATATACTCAAATACATAAACATATGTGGGCACACACACATGCACACATACATGCACAAACTCACACACGTACACACACAGGTATACACAATCACACATGCATACACTCTAATGCATACCCCAAACAAACTTTTAATTGCTCTGAAAAGCCACTTCTATCATTGGCTCACCACTTTTGAGTATTTGACATTAGATTTTTCTGATCTAAGACCTAATTATCCCAGAAGTAAAAGTAATAAAATCATCGCAGTGATTTTTACATTTTAACAGCCATCTAATCTCTGTAAGCACATTTACATTTGGTTCTAACTACAGTGGACAGGAAGTTGCCGGTGATGGATGGCATGCCCCTTCTCCTTTGTAGAAGGTGAAGGGTACATGGGGGACAAAAATAAGGGGTTACTGTGACTTGAACATAGATGCAGTTGAAAAGATGAAGGAGGATCTGCCGTGAGGCAACTCACTCACCCCCGAACAGAGCAGCATGGTGAGAATCAATGTATGCATGTATGAAATGAAATGAATGTGGAACAGACTCCTATTCTGAATTTTAAATAATACAACTAGCACTTATCCTTGAGAAGGAAGAATTTGGATAGTGATTTCAAAATCCACAATGTAATCTCAAATAATGCTTATTGTTATTCTTCTGTTGGCTTTCTACATTGCTGGGATCAAATCTAGGGCCTTTTCATGACAAACACACACTCTGCCTTTGAGCTTTCTCCCCAACCTTTGGATTTGTTGTTTGTTTTTAGATCAAAGCTTTCTTGGACCTTGTGATTCTTGTCCCTCCTCCTCCCAAGGGCTGGGATTACAAGCATGAACCACTGTGCCTGGTTAGAACACATTTTAATGCTGCTGCCTAGTTGCTGGGACTGAGGTGGCTTGATCTGTTTGTGGGGCCCCTGGCAGTGGGACCAGGACTTATCCCAGGTGCATGAACTGGCTTTTCAGAGCCCATTCTCTATGGTGGGATATCTTGTTCAGCATTGATGCAGAGGGTAGGGGCTAGGCCCTTCCTCAACTTGGTATTCCAGACTTTGTTGATACCAAGGGAGGCCTTATCCCCTCTGAGGAATAGATGGGTCGTGGTTTTGGGGTGGGGGAAAGAAGGAAGGAAGAGCAAACTGGGGTTGATATGTAAAATGAAAACAAATTTTAAAAAAAGAAAGGAATATATTTGATTGTGCTACCCAGCCATGCATAAGATTCTGGAAATTCTCCAATGCCTTAAATTATGTGCAAAATGTTAACATGAGCATCATGAGAGGCCCATGAATGCTAGATGGATTCTGTTGGGGTACTGGCCATCGACTTCCACCCACATGGTTCTGAGGCCATGAGGTTCCTCTAGCCCTTACTCTGGACCGTATCTTGAGACAATGCCCACAGACCCCAACACTTAGGAGCCCTGCATTCCCTTAAAAGACAACACTAGATTTCTGGATAATAAATGAATGTACACTTGGGGTTCAGGTTTGAATTATTTTTTAAAATTTAATTAACATTTTTTTCATTTATTTTATATATCTATCATAGTTTCCCTTCCCTCCTCTCCTCCTGTTCCCTTCCCCACTCCCACCTCCCATCTATCCCCATCTCCATCCACTCCTCCTCTGTCTCCATTCAGAGAGGGGCAGGCTTCCCATGGGTTGAACAAAACATGGCACATCAAGTTGAGGCAGGACCAAGTTCCTCCCCCTGCATCAAGGCTGGGCTAAGTAATCCAGCATGGGGAACAGGTTCCCAAAAGCCAACTAAGTGCCTGGGACAGGTCCTGATCTCACTGCTAGGAGCCTTATAAACAGACCAAGCTACACAACTGTCACATTCATGCAGAGGGCCTAGGTTTGTCCCATGCAGACTCCCTGACTATTGGTCCACAGTCCTGGTGCTCCCACGAGCCCAGGTCAGCTGTCTCTGTGAGTTCATCTGTCATAACCTTGAGCCCCCTACCTGGTACAATCCTTCCTCCCTTTTTTCTGCACTCACCAGCTAAGAGATTTTCAGAACACTCCTTTTCTGTACCATAAAAATGGAGAGATACATCATGTCCCACTACAGAAGATTTAGTGACAGGGGAACACAGGTCACCCCTGTTCTTTTCCTCCAGCTTTGTGTGTATCTATACTAAAGTCCTCTCATGCCCCTGCACACAGGGATCACCGAGGAATGAATTGTCATTGCTTATGAGAGATGGTCACAAATATTGTGAGCACATTAAATAGGTCATTGATTTCCTTTTGGCTTTCCAGAAAGTAATTCCCACTCTGAATTATTTCCAATGTACTGGACCATAGACATTGCAATTCCAGGCCTTGGGCAATTCCTTTCATAAACCTCCAAATCTGCCATCACAGGTAGGAATCAGGAGGAATCTGCTGCCATCAGTCTGGAGAGGTGCGTGAGTGCTCTAGAGTGGAACAAGCTGCGCTGGAGTTGGGGGTGGGGCACGACTGACAGTTGGCCACCTTTACTTGTGGTCATCACAGCCCCACTTATCATGGGAGGCAGTGATACACCTCAAGGCTTTTCAGACAGCGTCAGAGTCCAGTGTTTCCTGTAGCATCTCAAAGGGGCTAGAAAGCCATATCCACACAGTGGTTTCCTTAGATATGAGCTCCATTACCGGTGACATGGGAGATAGAACATAGCAGAGCAGACTGTTTTCTCTTTGTCAAAGCATTGCTTGAAATGGTGTTTTCTTCCTTCTCCAATGAAGTATTTCTCTGCTTCTTACCACTTTAGAAAAGGTGAAGTGTGGTAAGTTTTCAAAGGTCAGCTCAGTGACGACGTCTTATCAGTACCCCTATGGGGAATTAAACCACAATTTTACAGCTATACCAAGGTCTGTCAGAATGCTCCACAGCATTCTCACAACTCTTCAGAAGTCTGTGATGATCTCAATACAGGATGCATGATTGACAAATGTGAATGGAATGTCCATCAAGTAAATGCCATGTGCAGACACATTTTGGATTTGTAATACAGCACACAAACTGTAAGCATTGAGTCAACCAGAAAATATGTAATGATAGGGAAATATTAATTTTAAAAATATTTTTACTTACCTTTTGAAACTTTATATAGTGTATTTTGATCATATCTATCTACCACTACCTCTCCTAGTTTCTTCTAGTGCTCTTCTACCCAGGTTCACGTTTTCTGTTTTTTTTTTTCAATTGTTACTAATTCTCCCAAGTCTGATTAGTCTTGCCATATGTGAATGGATGTGGAGCCATCTTATAGGATGGAGGTAACCTAATATTGATCCCTTCCCCAAAGAATAGTGACTTTCCCTCTCAGTAACTACCCTTTGCTGTAGCTCTTCCCCAAGGGAGGGGCCTCAGCCAACCCTTCTGTCATTGATGCTGGAACTTTGACTGGCTTGATCTTGTGAAAGTCATGTGTAGGTAACCACAGCAGATGTGGGTTATACTATTGAGCTACCAAGATAAAAACAGCACAAGACTGGAACAAAAATAGACACATAGATTAAAGAAATAGATTAGAAGAACAAGTTACAAGTCTTTGCGACTACAGCTAAATGATTTTTGATAAAGATGCCAAGAAATATACAGTGGAAAAAAGACAGTATCTTTTAACACATGCAGAAAAAAAAGTGAAACTTAGCCCTTACTTTTCACTTTGCATAGAACTTAACTCTAAATGTATCAGTGACCTTAACATAAGACCTGCTACTTTGCAACTCCTGGAAGGAAAAAGAATAGAGTATACCTCAGCTTATAGGCATAAGTAAGTGCTTCCTGCACAGGACAGTGGTAGCACAGCAAATAAAACCAACGCTTACACAAAAGAGCTTCTGAAGGGAGTCTCTACACAGCAAAGGAGAATGTTGATCAAATGAAGAAATGGAGCCCACACATTGCCAGCTACACATCTGACAGAGGACAGTGGACAAGTGCCTAAACATTGTTAATTTTGTCAGTTACATTACAGTAATGTTTCTTGAAAATGTCCCTATGTGTTACCTCTACATATTAAAGTATTTATAGATAAGAAGGCACTACTGGTGAGAGTTGGTTATTGTGGGAGCTGAGTGATATATGGGTTCAAGGCTCATGGTGATATTCACTAGATCTTTATATATTTTTTTTCTTAATTGTGATTTGTAATGCTTGTAATGGCAGCTTAAGACTAAACAACTCACAAAACAAGGCTGGGTTTGACCAGGGAGCAGCTAGGCAGACACAGTCCATACAGTTGGAGTTATGTCCCAGCCTGGAGTGTACATGAGCTTCTCAAGTGAATGAATACAGCACCAAGGTGCCTAGGTGGAGCAGGGATTGTTGAGTCTCTAGACTGCCATGCATGGCAGACTCCTCCTATGTTCTGGGTATTTTACCTCACATGAGTTAACACCAGGCCTGGCCCCAAAGTCATTTCTAAAAGTCATATATTGAATGAATGCATGAAAACTGTTAGACCTTCATGTGCATCAAGGAATTAAGAACCCAAGAAGCAAGTTGCAGGTGAATTCAGAAAGGTGGTCATTTGTCATGGCCTAGAAGCAGGAGGCAAGGCTTTACCAGAGAGTGTGGCTGAGCAGTTACTGAGCAGCGGCAGGCATGACAGACAATCCTTCATACCCTTCCTTCCTCCACTCTCTTGAGCATCTCCCCACCCTCTGATAAGAATCACAGCACCTGACTCTGTTTCCTTGTGACTATTAAAAAGGTAGTCATCTCTCTAGGACCAAGCATGCCTTTAGTCCTTACCATTCTCCTTCTCCTTCTCCTTCTCCTTCTCCTTCTCCTTCTCCTTCTCCTTCTCCTTCTCCTTCTCCTTCTCCTTCTCCTTCTCCTCCTCCTCCTCCTCTTCCTCCTCCTCCTCCTTCTCCTCCTCCTCCTCCTTCTAATTATTATTTACCTTGGACAAGCTGCTTAACCTCTCCACCCTTCCATTTTCTCATTTGCAAACTGTAGCTCACAAAAGCACCTGCCCCAGAAGGATGCAGCTGGGTGGACAGTTTCATAAGGAATGACTGTCACTGTGCTTAAGGCTTAGAAAGGGCTCCACAATCAGGGTGTTGTTATTATTCTGTCATTGTCATTAGAAAGCTGCTCAAGCTTGAGGAGGCTCTCAAAGGTCAATTCCCTTTCCCTCTCATTTCTTTCTTTTTCTTTTAAATAGGAACAATGAGAAGAGATTTCCATTTCGTAGAATGAGAAATGAGCTTTAGATGAGTCAAGGGACATCATACAACATGCTCAGGTCTTAAGTTGGAACGAGAGAAGAAGCACTAAAATAAACAAAACCTCCTGAACCTCATTACCTGTGGCTGTTAGTGCTTAACCCTCAGTACAATACTTGTGCCTTCATATCATGCCCTGGGCTTTCAGAAATGATTCCAGTTTGAAATATGTCATGCCTTGGAGAGAACATCTGCCAGAGGTATTCAGCTATCCTTTCTAAATCTGGCTGTGCATACAATATCCTAGTAGCCTGAGCCACTACAACATTGAACTCCAGTACTCCTCACAGAGTCTGAAAGAAATGAATTCATTGTCATTTGAAATAAATTCTGCCCCTGTCTGGCTTACCAAAAAGAACATACATATAGACAATATGTATAAATAGACATATGTGTGAATTGGAATGTACACATATATACGTACACAGGCCTGCTTGCAGAGACATGAGTACACACATGAACACACAAACACACACAGCCACACACATTTGAAATCATCTGGAGAAGGACCATAGTCTAGCCACTTGGAAACATTTTGAGAAGCGAAGTGAAGAAGTGGAAAGGAAGGAGTTAGGTGACACAGGAGCTTGCTGGCAGCCTCTACAGAGCCATTTCCTCCTCCTCTAGTCATCACAATGCTGACTTGGAGGCAGTTTTGCACCTTGGAAGGCACAGCCCCTTCTTTAGTTATTCTTCAAGACTGTCATCATATGGGTTGGGGGAGGCTTGCTACTCCCAAAACACAGGGCTGAAAAATGTTTGGCAACTCACTGTCACCTGGATCTGGAGGGTGATGGCCAGATTGCACATAGATCAAGCTATATATGATGATTTTGCCTATAAGGGTATCAGGGGACAGTGGACAGTTACAGGAGTATTGGGGGTTGGTTGGCTTGTAACTAGTAGAGAAGGTTTGAACATGCCACTTGCAACTCCCATCTAGAAAGAAAATTCTCAGTATATCTTGTGTGATAATTTTAAATGGGGGCCTGTCACAGTTCTTGATATATATCAAAACTCAATAAGCATTGGCATACACATTGCAGATAAAGTACTATCATAAGTGATCAGTGGATCTCAGAACCTGGAAGAAAGAGCACCATTGATCATATAAACAGGATTAGGTTCGACCATGGAGGTACAAACAAGATGCAAAAGATATGCACTTGAATTCATGGATCTTTCTTTGGGGCAGGGAGACAGGTGGTAACAATTAGTACAAATAAATGGTAATAATTAAGTTGAACAATCAAAATGCAACAAGAGTTCAGAGATGCAGCACAGGGCACGTAGGTAAAAGAAAGGGCTCCCTGAAGGCTGAATCTGCTTTGGAAAGTTCCAATGAGGCTATGGCAAGCCAGGGAGAACATGGGGTGGGAAGTAGTACTGGAGAGTTATTCAAGATCAAGTCACAGTCTCCAAGCTTCCTTCCCTCCATAACAATGCACATGACTCTAAAACTCCCTTCTTGCTCATTTCTGGGATAAATCATTTTGTGTGTCCAGATGCATCATAAACTTATATAGCAGATGCTTCTGATCTGGCCACTGGGCCTCAGGAATGAGGCCAAGAGCTAGTGCCAACTTCTCATTATCTTCAAAATTATGCCCTTTACTCAGCGTGGTGGTGTTCCATGCATGCGTGTATGAGGGAGGGTTGAAGTAGGTAAGAAATAATACAGATCTGCCAACCATTAGAAAATCCAAAAACTTTGGATTTTACAAAGAAAGACTTGCCCCCTGCCTCATTTCAAAAGCCCTTTGGTTGTCTGTATCTTTCTACCCGAAGCTAGTATGTATTGAATAGATCATGTGTTGGTTTTCTCACAATTCTGTTCTCCCTTTCATAATTAGAAACTTGAAAGTATCTCTTTTTGCCAGTTCATTGATTTACATTGCTTTTTATTCAAGTTTTGTTTAAATTTTTATTTTTAATTAAGACATATCATCCACAAGGAAAGCATACAGAAAATTATATAACAAGGAGCTGGCCAGATGGTTGAGCAAGTAAAGGTGCCTGATTCAAAAGTCTAGTGACCCGAGTTTGATTCCTTGAGCTCCCTTAAAGGTGGAAGGAGAGAACTAATTACACAAAGCTGTCCTCTGACTTCAACATGTATACTGGTATAAGCATGGTAAGCATGTGTGTGTACATGTGCATGCACACACACACACATACACACAATCATATATACACACATACATGCATAATAATATAAATTTTAAAAATTAAAGGAAAGCTATATAATAAATGGGAAATGTTAACTTCTATATATTCACAATGTTGTTGGAGATGTGGACTATCACTGGCATTTGGAAGCTGTTGAATGTAAGGCCTAGTGCATGATGACCAATCACCTTTGAGTTTTCCCCAGTGGTCCTAGCTAGAACAGACGACCAAACAATGGGAGAGAGAGAGGGCCACATAATACATCTAGTAAGCAGTCTGGTGACATACTTTATGCAGGTATAAAATGCTAAAAGTTAAAACATCCTTTGAAAGATAATAAAGACCTTGCAGGATGGATAGAGGGGCTTGGTACACTAAATATATCAAACTTCTTCTCAAATTGAGCTGTAGGTCTGATGCAATTCCAATGAGAATGCCAACAGAACGTTCCATAGATCTTGATAAGCTGAAACTGGAAAGATAATTGGAAGTGCTAAGGTCAATAATAGACAAAATGAAGAGAAGTGGACCAGGTGGCCCGACCTTTATGGATCCTATGAAATATCATGAAGTTAGAATGATGGCTAACCATGTTAGCTGGGGACAGATTGACAGTGGTCAGACTGAAGGGCTCACAAATAACCCAGGAATGATGATTGTGGTGAAATTGGTGCTTTAAATTTTAAAAATGGTCCCAGAACTCTGGGTTATCAACTGGGGCAGAAAAGAAATGAAACCTCTACATAACTCTGTCCATAAAAATCAATTCTACAGGGATTAAAGACAGCCATGTGAATGACAGAACAATAAAAGTTTTAGAAGACATCATAGAAGATCTTTTATCCTCTGAGATAGGAAGTGCTTCTTGAGATGAAGAATGTGCAAACGTAAAGCCAATGACATACTAGTGAGGACTGAACTAGAGTTCAGGGCTCTGCACTTCCCTGGTTTGCACATGGGAACAAGTGAATGGTTAGAAAGCAGAACCTCTGGGGAATCACATGAAGTTCCTATGGTATAGGGCTGTGAAAGTCATTAATTCTGTGTTACAAAGCAATTAACTAAAACATACAGATTAATTAGAACTTAGTGAATGATCAAATAGAGACATAGATTGACATTTGGCACAGACATTAAAAGAAAACATTTGAATTATGTAAGGTTAGCAACAGCATGCCTCCTTTTGGAGTCTATAAATACATACACAAATTCAATCAGTAAAACAGAAGCTGAAATGAGATTAGATTTTATAACAATTCTCATCCTAACAAGCATGATGTATCCTAACTAGCCCATGTAGTGCATATGTAAACTTATCAATCACTTTACTGAAATTTTTAATCTTTGCAATATTTTTTCAGTGCTCAGTGTAGTTTAATTTGCCCATTTCTGTTTATAGTGGATACCATATTTTCTATGCATTTTAATTAATCTTTCCTCTCACATGAAATAATGGGTGCATATCAAAGTATTAAAATTAAGATTAAATTTGCCAAAAATTCTTAAGGAACAAATACTACAAAGTTCATTTACTTCAAACCATCAATATGATGTTATATTGGTATTAAAATCTAGATCCTGAAGAAGTTCAGATTTGAGGTTTGAAAATTGAAGATGCTCAACCCATGTTTAACTATTAATTATTTAATTTAGAGATGATGAATCTTCCAGTTAAAACCCAGTTTATAATTGTTCACTTTGGGGAGCTTGAGCTAAAATTGGATGAAAAAACATCAGCTTTACCATTTCAGGATTTCAGAGCATCAGCCATTGAAAGCTTCAGACAGTATCATACCAAATCATTTTCAGTCAGGTCATAAGGAGAGTTTGAAGTTTTAATGTGTGTCACCTAAGATATATCTCCACCACTGGCTTCAATGGAATCCCTCGGGTCTTGGGCTCAGTGCTGGGCTCCCTGGGTCCCCCGTTTGAACAGCTGACTTTGATGGCCTCTTCCTTTATGTTTTTTTTTATATTCACTTGTGCTTTATACCCCTTACTGTCTTCCCAATGGAGCCAGTGATCAAAACTGTGTTCTAAACATTTCCCCTCTCATTCCCCTTTTAAGGTATTTATGTTAAGGGATCACTTGGAGTATCTAAATAGTATCTATGTTGCCCTGTAGAGACTGCTCTGTCCACCTCTCTTCTGGGAACTATGCTGTGACTTACACAAAGCTCAGTGTGATTTTTTTTCATACATGTATGTATGATGATATCAACAGAACAAATCAAAATAGTCTGCATTTTTGTTTCTTCATTATTTCTTCATGTCTGTAGTCTCCAAGCCCCTGTCTTCCAGTTTTTTATATAATATACACTGTGTTATTATGAACTATGATCCCTTACCACTGTGCTGTGGCACACACATGGTCTTTTATCTGTTTGTATACCTGCTACCCTGCCTCCCTCTACCCTAGTTCTCCATCTTTGCCAGCCTCTAGCAAATACCATCCCCATAGAGACTGACTTTCCTTTAGCTTGTACATGTGGCCAAGAACATTCAGGATCTGTGGGTTTGTCTTCCTCAATTCTGAGTGATTCTCTTATGCTCCTCTTGGAGTCTTCCTACCTTGCTTCATACTTTGAGAGCTCTGGCATTGCCTCTTCCATAACTATTCTGTATAAACTTGGTTGGTTTCCCTTGACCAATTGTCTATTTCTTGAATCTTCTGAGTATTGCTTCCTGGAACATTCTAGAAACCTGGGTCAGGGGAGCAGTGGGTACCCCTTTTCCCTTGCTCTTTTCCTGCTCCACCTTGCTGGCTCATCACTTCTGTCCTCCCATAGTTTTTTTAAATGTCTGTCTCATAAGGGCCAACTGTTTCAGGTCTATTTAAAGCAGTTAATATGTAGTTTAGTGATAAGAGTATGAGTTTAAGAGTGACACAAAGGGAATGTTTAAATCAGAGTTGATGAGTATATCATACACTATTATTCACTCAACATTTTATTAATTTCTCTCTCTCTCTGTCTCTCTCTGTGTCTCTCTCTGTCTCTGTCTCTGTCTCTGTCTCTGTCTCTCTCTCTCTCTCTCACACACACACACACACACAGAGTTTCTTTCCAATTTCAGCATTCCTCTTCCTGCCTTAGACTTTCTTTAACCACCTTCCAAAGTTATTACAAACACAAACCCCTTATCAAATAAGCTCTGCTTTCAAGGGAACCAAAGACATAAGGTGAATCATTTGTCTTTCTTCTTTTCTTTCTCTGGAAAGACTGCTTTCTGATTGCATTATTTATTACCTTATTTTAATCTTTTTTGTTCTTTCAAGTTAATTTCTGAGAATTTCCTCTCATCTGCTTTTCTGAACCAGCCTTTCCACAGTCACTAGAAGCATATAAGGATTGGTTTTGGATGAGGTACTTGTTCCCATCTCAGTTCAGTCTGTCATGTTGGGCTGTGTGAGACTCAGAGGCTGCCTTTAGTAGACTCCACAGGCAGAGCATTTGGTTTAAGGGATGATGAATAATCTAAAAGTGCTACTGCGGGACCCACTATCAAACAGGGAAACTGAGCCTTGGAGAAATTAAGTAATCGGCTCAAGACCTCATTCTAATAGCCATGATGTCTGGACCTATAACCAGAACTTTCTTAGACCAAAGTCATTTTTATGATACACCTTAGCATGAGTAGTTGATGTCAGCAGATTAGATGGGTGAGTAATATGTACTCCTTAGTTTAATAGGAATACATGAAGAGGTAAGTTTTTTCATGGGGGAGTTGAGGCTTATGCATTAATTTTCTAATTCGGAGGGCATTTTTCAAGAGAAAGCACAAAAGATACAAACAATAAATTACATTTTAAACCAGAAAAAGAAATATTAGGCAATGCCAAAAGCTCATAAACTAGGTGGTGATGTTAGGAACATGACAGGGTGCATGGTAATTGGAACATCCTGTTCATTCAAGGCCTTCATTTCTCAGTGAGGACATCTAACCCCATCAGTACAAAGGACTATAACCATGCCTGCGAGGCTTCCTGCTGACTAAATACTGTTCTGTTATATAGAGCAATGGTCCTTCAAAATTATAAACAGCACAAGGCAGGACATTTACTGTTCTGAGTGAAAAGGGAATGTATTGCCTCAGTGCAATTGACGACCCCAGTGGGCTAGATAAAGCTTCAGATCTGTCTAGAGTCAGAATCAAATAGCATCACGGATGCCTTCTATCTTTCAGCTGAATCTTTGGTGAGCTGATGGCCTCTGTCAGCAGAACACAACCATGGCAGCCTCCCTCACCTTCTTCAGGTTTGAGGAGGCACAGCATGATAGCTGTGGTGGACATTGATCCAGTGTGATCTGTTATCAGTCATCCACAGACAAACCTGTGTAGCAAGCACATGGAGTGGCCTGTGCCTGCTCTGCTAGCTATGAATAGCATCAACTTTCCCCCAGAATGGGATTTCTATCTTAAAACATCAAGTATTTTTTTATTACAAGAAATGTGTAAACTTGGATGACCTGAGAACACACACACACACACACACACACACACACACACACACATACTTGCATGAGAGAGAGAGAGAGAGAGAGAGAGAGAGAGAGCATATACACAGCACATATCCCTTTGTAGCCCACATACTAATCACAAAAAATGTTCTGCATCATACCTGTTGAAATAAGAAGGAAAAATGCAATCTCCAAGGTATGACTGGAGAACAAGATTGTGATGGAGAAGGCACACTTAAGCTAGACTCAACAAATTTAAGGAAATAATTATAGTGTGTGTCATATCCTAACACTCTGGCATGCAGAATTAAGCATGTTCTGTAGTGATATAGCAGAGTATGCAATGCTGTGTGAAATATAAAAAGTAGAAGCTTAATCATGAAGCTTGTAGCTGGAGAGTCCAAACAACATGTTTCCTTCATACTGAAATTGCTCCCTGGCTTATTTTGACATGACAGAGAAGTGGAAAGGAAGCCTTGACTACAGGAAACAACCCAGCAGTTGATAGGAGGCTTGCTTTACAAAAAGTCACTGTCTTGAGAACAAACTTTGTCACTGGATGTCTGAGCCACCATTCCAAGGATGGAGACCCAGGACTCATCATCTGTCCCTCAAGTCCATCCAAGCAGTCCCTCCACAGGGAATCAAGCTTCCAGAAACTCACATTTAGGTGGGAAATCACATTGGTACCATAGCACAGATGTGTTTAGAAGTTTGTTGGATTTTAGCCATCTTTAGATATTAAAAATAGTTGATGGTGCAAAAGAAATGACAGATGAGATTACAGAAACAAGATATATAACGGAACAAGGCAAACCCAGATTGCCAATTGCTGATCTTGCAAAGAACTGATACTCACTCTTCAACTCTGGCTTACCTGCTGCCTTCATAGTTACCCAGTCCATTGCCTCTCTTTCAGCATTGCATCCCCCTTTCTTAACAGTGGTCCTCTACCACACATCAGTGCTCTGCTTCTTGCCCTGGCTCTTTGCTGTGTTCTCCTCTCTTTCATTGCACTTGTTTAGGGTCTGACACGTGAACTCAGCAGTGCATGTTTCTGTCATCACTGGATGAGGCATGGTACCCAGCGTAGCACTCACATACACTGATTGGCTTTGCGGTAGGCATGGGACAAGTGCTCTAGCTGCTGAGCCGTTTCTCCAGCCTCAAAATGGCATTCTTAAAACCTCTGTCCTGTGCTATGTGAGAGATAGCCTTCCTTGCAAGTCTGCCAGCTTTTACTTGGCTCCTTGTTATCAACCAGGCTCTCTGCTAAGCATGCTAAGAAAGCAAGGGTGAGCAGAAAGCAAGATACATGCTCTTGTCCTCATGTAGAATAAAATGTGGTGCTATAGGAACAAATATATAAATGGGCTGATTAGTTACTTAATTCAAATAAGATAAAATCAGCCTGGAAAAGATTAGCAAGTGATTATTTTATAGATTCAACTGGAAACTTTATCTGTTCCCACAAATTGCTTTCCTCTTCTTCCTATACAGAACACAGCCAAGCTCAAGTTCTCCTGCACACATCTGCTCACCCTGGTTTCAAGGAAGCCGTCTGCCTCATCCTTCTTGTCTCCTGGATGCTCAGTTTAGCAGTGAAGTTCCTTGACTCTGCTCTCACTACCCTAGTCCCCACTCCCATGTATCTCATCTCTCTTCACCCACTGATACAGTCCTCCTCAACTCCCAAGTCTGGGCTCAGGCATCCCTCCGTCTCTGCTTATGTGAATGGCATGAACTTCCTCTGTCTCTCTGAAGCACCCCATAAAACATTTGGTCATAGACTTGGTCGAGGATGGTTTATGTGTGCATTTCTCCACCTAGATTGCACGGTCTTTGGAGTAGTGCCTGAGGCTCATTCATGTTATATCCCGGAATCTGGCCTGTGGCCTGTCACTTGCTGCTATTCAAAGGCAACTGACAGTAGAATTTGCTAGCAACAACTTTTGTCTGGCCCTGTGATTTCAGTCCAACTTCACGGTTCTCCCAAACTTTAGTGATGGCCCAGAACTTGTATCACACTTTCAAGGGCAGACATGGGAGACCGAGTTTCACAGAAGAAAGACAGAGGCAGTGGAGCTGAATTCAGCGAAGTGGGGAAGGACCTACATTTTAATGTATTCATTTGTTTGCAGAAAGCCCGAGGCCAGGATTTTCAAGCGCCAGGTTGAAGAACTTCCTTGGGACACTAAACTAAGAATGGTGGCAGCTTGCTTGGAAGGCAATACAGTAATGTGGTGTTAATTAATGACATCTCTCCACCAGGGAAAGTTGCAGCATTTGGAGCCAGACAGATGGGAATTTAACTTTTATCTTCTCCACCTGTGTAACCTTGGAAAAGTTACTTGGCTGTGCTCAGCCTCAGGATTGGGCTCATCTTTAGAGGAGGGATGATGGACCTTTATCAGAAGTCAGTTTAGAGAACTGCAAGACAGGATAGAGAGCACAATGGACGTCACCTAGAGAGCCTTGTGTTTAGGACTTAAGGTGGGAAGGAGCCTGGTTAGAGGCCTTTTCTCTATGGCACTCATTTCTCTCTCTGTGCTAGACACTCATGACCCTGTTGCATTCCCCACCAAAATCAGTCAAGTCATTGGTGTGGAATCAGAGTCTATGCAACCCTGTCCATCCATGTGAGCAGTTCCTTGAAACAAAACCTCACCTCACCATACCTCACCCCACTTTGTAACTTACACCAATGGCTCCTGGAGCGTGGCAGAAGCGCAGGCAGAAAAGCTTGAGCCCTAGCCCACAACTGATGCATTTCTGGGATGATCTCAGGCAATGCTATTATCACTCAGTGGAGAGGTTCTAGAATCTTCCACTGGACAATGGCCTTCCTTGGTCAATTATTGTTAACATTATTATCAGATTTCTTATGCCAGGTTTTTTGACATGATTCCTGATGTCTTTCTCCAGTTATGGCTAAGCCTTTGTATTTTCTTCTGGTGCACATTAAGTTCTGACCCCTGCTTACTTAATTCCTATCTACTAAATCACAAGTCAGCTACCTTGGTGACAGTCACCAGGCCTTTGCCAGCTCTGTACTGATGGAGACCCCGTGGTTGTTACCATTTCCAGTGTACTATGTATTTGTTCCATTTCTGGGTCCTCAAGTTTATATCGAAGTCCTCAGATATAAAAGTGCTGCTTATAACTTCTAGAATGAAAGAAGAGAAGTTCAGGCAGAAATGTCCCATTCCTGCCATGTAATTTCTAGATGAGCTTTTGGCATTGAATGATCCACAAACAATGAATAAGCATGGCTAGGCACACGCCTTTGAGTACATCTGATGGCTGGTGATGTGGGCTGGAGAGGATGCTGGCTTTAGGGGCAGGGAATTAGAAATGATAGCTTTGATGTCTCCTACACAACAAGGTTACATATTTCCTATAAAACAGCAAAATGCCTCCTTCCAGGGGACCTAGGAGAATAAATGAAACAAAAGCAAACAAAAATATCGGTTATCAGCACATGCTCTGAATGTGTTGAAGTATCACACTGTTAATATAGACAATATGTGAATCAAAAATTAAAATGAAATAGTTAAAAAAAAAACCTGATCCAAAACGGAATCTAAGAAGTTTACACAGTAAAATATCTTTTCCATGACAGTAAGGCATTTCAGGACCTCCACCAATTTGTAAGTTCTAATGAGTAAGCTGCAGAGATCAAGAACTTCCAGAGTTCTGTGTGTGGAAGTGAGATCTGCTCATGGATGTGAGAGGGACCTTCCTGTAACAGAGAGTTCAGAGAATACAGATCCATTTCAGGCCCTGGGATGACATCTTCTCAAACAGACATGCAAGATTTTAGCGGTCTGTGTACTACTTAGATGTCTCTGCCCTTGGTATTCAGAGGTGGGTGGGTCTTGCTTTGCCCTGGTTCCAAATGAGCCACGTCCCCTGTGTCCCAGGCACCATCTCCAATGAGAATTGACTTAATCACATTGATTCCCATGCATAGTTAAATTCTTGTATTTTTCCTAAATTCCCTGGTCTTTAGTTGCCTCTTATGAAATGAGCATAGTAATACCTGCCTGACTGACATAATTTAGTTTTCAAAACATAAACCAGAGAGCCAGGTATATGGATTCTGTTATGATTCAGGGAATTTCTAACACTCTTAGTCTTTATGAAATGGAGGGCAGGACCTTTTCATGGGCATGCCCTACATATCCTATAAGAGCAAGTGGTCTCAAAGCACAAGAAGCAGGACATTGATGTAAATATCAATCTTTCCACCAATGCCTTATCTCATCCCAAATAACAACTCTTTTGAACATAACCTAGTGAGTTCTGGAAGTGGGGCAGACATTTCAGTAGATAGATTGGGACCTGTCCCACTGTATAAATATCTGGAGCGAAGGATTCTGACTCCCACCCTGATTGTGCTATGGTGGAAAGGGAAGAGAGAGGCTGGAGTTCTCTGCTCTTCGCCTTGGGCAGGCTCTCAACTCTCTCTAGTAACTCTTACTTGAGCCTAAACCTTCAGATTTATCTGGATATGAAGCTCTGCTCTTATGGAAAAGATATCAGACTGTGTTTTCTAAGAGGATATCACTGATTTGCAAAACTCCCTCTTAGGCATCAGCTTCTCCCCCAGTTAAATGAGGTTCTGGGTATTAATTAGAATCTATTAAATACCTGTTACAATTGAGCCCTTGCCATATTGGCACAGTCCACCCTTCCATGTCTTGCATTACAGAGATTGGAACTAACTTGTAGGGAACTTGATCTGTGTCAATCTACATTTTGGGCATGGAGCTTAGGCACCATCAGCCCTACATAGACTGGTTCCCTAATCTACATAAGTGTGTGTATAAAAACCATCAGCTCAGCCTCTGTAAAATCCTGGCCCAAGATAAATGCATAATTAAGTTTCATCCCTTTCATACTTGCTTCTGGGTACAGGCTGTTCCTTCCTGAGGCATTCTCAACTGCCTATTCCCTCCTGGGTATCCTCCAAGGAATATTTCATGCATCTATCTTCAAGCACATACAGAATAAATATCCTGGCTTACAACACTTTATCCTTACAGGACAAGGATGCCCAGCGGGTCTTATAGAACCCTTAGAGGGACCAGTAGTCATGGTGGTACTTAAATATTGTTTCCCAGTCTTCAAGAGAAGGTAAGATCAGCAAAGAGACTGGTACCAGACATTGACAGAAAGCTGGAAGTTAGAACCAGCAGCATGTATGAAGACAAAGCTAGGCTATGCTTTCAGAGCTAAGAGGCAAACTGAGGGTGTGAGTTGGGCTGAGTATATCTCGCAGGGATCTCTAAACAGAACCTACAGAGTACATGCATATATTACGAAAGGGGATTATTGTCTTGGCTTATACAATAGGGCTAGGCTTCTATGAGGTTGGGATGCTTTAGTAGTCCCACATGGTGAAGCTGGAGTCTACTGTCAGCAGATGATGCTGGTTGCCATATAGTCATTCATGCATGCTACCTCCTGATTTCTCCTTATTTGGATCTCCAGTCTGGAAAAGGTGCCACCTCCATTCTGTCACTTTTTCATACATCAATCTTCTCTGCAAATGTCTCCATTGACAAAAATAAGGATGGCAATAGCCCATACCTTGTTGTTGTGGAGTATTAATTTAGGATTCATTTATGCTGTGGAACATTTGTTTAATGATGCAAAGATGTGCTGCATTTTTTAAGTTGCATTTATTTAACTTTGTGAAGTTGTGTTATTGTGTCTGTCTAAAACACATGATTAGTCTAATAAAAAGCTGAATGGCCAATAGCAAGGCAGGAGGAATCTGGGAAAGGAGATTGAGGAACAAGAAAAGAAAAGGAGGACATCAGGGGCCAGACACCCAAGCTACACAACAAGCCACAGAGTAAGAAGTAAAGAAAGGTATAAAGAATACATAAAGATAAAAGCCAGAGGCAAAAGGTAGATGGGATAATTTAAGAAAAGCTGTCTAGAAACAAGCCAAGCTAAGGCTGGGCACTCATAAGTGAAAATATGCCTCAGTGTGATTTATTTAGAAGCTGAGTGGCAGGCCCCCCAAGGAGTAGAGATTAAAATCAATCAACTATACCTTGTTGTACTGCTTTGAAAACTGAGCAAGTTAGCATGATGTGCACTAACTAGTTAGTTCAGAGTGAACTTTTTGTGGTACCTAATTTTGTCATCTAATTTAGCTACACATTCACCCCTCCTCTGGCTGTGCATTCTTCAGAGACAGACACAGCGGTAGAGCTCATTGAAGTGAGAGAGCATGCACACTGAAGGAAAGCTTGCAGGACAAGGTATTGGAGGCAGGGGAGAGTACAGAGCTTGGCTTGCAGAGATGATCAGCAGGAGTCTCTGACATATATCCAAGCTTAGCTTCATTCTGTTCTGAGTGCTTACAGAGAAATGGATTAAGATTGCTACTGTAATTCTTGTCCATATCTCATGGATAGGAGGAACGACTATGAGTATGGGTTGGTGCAAAGGTGATGGCATGTTATTACAAGATTTAATGCTGGAATTATACTCCAGGGATGAGCTAAAAGCTAGCAATAGGGCTGGCAAGATGACTAAGTGGGGAAAAGCAGTTCATGTTAAGTCCGAGGACCCAAGTTTGATCACCAGCATTCATATAGTGAAAGGAGAGAAAAGATTCCCACAAATTTTCCACTGACATCTACATACTTTCTTTGGCACACACACACACACACACACACACACACACACACACACACACACACACACAGAGTAAATGAATGAATAAAAATAAATGAAGTTGATAGACTCATCTTGTCCCTGTAACACAGACATATTTGTTGCTTGGTTTGGTTTTACTCTTTTTCTCTTTGGGGGCCCACCATCCAGATCCCAGATAAATCACACACTGAGGCTTATTCTTGATTACAAATACCCGGCCTTAGCTTGGCTTGTTTCTTACCAGCTTTTCTTAAATTATCCCATCTACCTTTTGCCTCTGGGCTTTTCCCATTCTTTTACTTCTGTAAGTCTTACTCTTACTTCATGACTGGCTGTGTAGCTGGGTGGCTGGTACCTGGGTTCCTCTTCCTTCTCTGGCTACTTCTTTTCTTCCTCTCAGATTTCTCCTTCTATATATTCTCTCTGCCTCCCAGCCCTGCCTATCCTTTCCCTTGCCTCACCATTAGCCATTCAGCTCTTTATTAGCTCATCAAGTGTTTCAGACAGGCTCAGTAATACAGCATCACAGACTTAAACAAATGCAACATAAACAAAAGTAACACACCTTAATATAATACTCTACATCCATTTTCAGATTCTCAGGGTTTCTTGACATGTAAGGCAAACCATCCACATCAGGACAGACTCATCCTATGCTTTAGAACATTGTTCTTATATTTTGCTGGGAATTTATTAATAAGATCATCTCACTTAGCTCTGGAACCCTCATAGCCAGTCTGTAAAGCAAGGTATCAGTCACCAGGACTGGATTTCTAGCAAGTGGGAACTGATCAGTGTCATATCCCTCGGTCTAGGACCAGCACTGAATACACTTACTGAAAGATTCTAATCTTTGAGAACCTCTTGCATTGTACCCTGCCTTGGATGATATTCCCAAGACTAGAAAATCCCTGTATTCCTTGCTCTCTACCCTGAACTGCTATGTTTCTCTGCTGGAGTCTAACTCTGGTTCCCTGTTTGTGCCACCAGTGTGTGGGTCCTGAAGTCTGGGACAGATGTGATTAAGGAAAGTATTTGGTGCTCAAAATGTTAGCTGCATGAATATATGGATGAATACATAGGATAAAACACTCTTTCCCCCGGGGCCAGTCATAGGTTCTGCCAGCCAAAATAGTAATACTCTTACCTCAATGAGTTGTCTGTCGCAATTATTTCTCCTTCAGCTCATCTCAGAGAAGAACTCCCAGGCTAGACAATTAGCCAAGCCCCTAGTTGTGCCACAATCTTGACCTCTGTAGCATATTAAGATGACAACTCACTACTTTCATTTTTAAATATGCATCCTCTCATCATGTACCCCAGCCCCACTATAAACTTGATTATGGACCAAAATGCAGATTTTTATTTTTTTAGCTCATCGTAACATCTTAAGTGCCCAGCCGTGAATGAGGCTAGAACATAGACAAACTGAAAAGTATTTGCCAGATGAATGAACACATGGAAAGACCCTGTTTACAATGAACATATTTACTGCACTCTCATAAAAGATTGGAAAATGATTGCAAAGCCAATAGCTGGCTTTTATAGATTCTCAAGGTTGTCAACAAAGAAAAATCTGGGGGAGAAATGGCTTCAGAAATGCACAAGAGCTCTCTAGCCATTGTTGCAGAGGACATCCAGTTCATCAGACAATTAGACTCCCGTGTTCTCTTTCAGCAAACAAGCTTCAGAAAAGAGTTGCATTTTGATATTTTTTTCCCTAGAGCTGATTAGTGAATGCTTACTTTAAAAAAGAAAAATTATTCAAATGGAGGCAGTTTTGTCCCTCTAAAGTACTTGTTTGTTGTGATATTCTTCTTAATTGCTGTCTGGAGACTAGAGGCCTTGTCTAATAAATGGAATGAGGTGCACTCACCACTGTGTTAGGTGTACTTATTACTGCACATCTACCAGAAAGTGATAGAGTGAGACTAAACCTCGTCATGTTTCCCTTACTGTTGTTTTTCTTTGGGACATGAGCTGAACTGTCCACTTCCTGCATGCACAAAATGTTGGGAAGTGTTGTCAGTGGTAAATATAAATTCCAAATATAGACTTCAACATTATGGGGCAGGTGGAAGGAGCAGGGGTCAAACACTTAACTGTAAAGAGAATTCTCACACCACAATGGTCTTCTCTATGGTATGGTGTATTAGCCAGCATTCTCTAGAAGAACAAAACAAACACAATACGTATGTATTAAAAGGGGCTTTATTAGGTTGGCTTAAAGAAGCATATGGCCTGGGTAACCAAACAACAGCTGACTTCATGCTGGAGAGGTTGAGAACCTGGCAACTGCTTGTTCCAGGAGGCTCAATGCCTCAGCAATACTAACATGGTGTTGAAGGCCTGCAGGATTCCTGAAGAGCCACTGGTCATCACTCCATGATGAAAGCCTGAAGAAATTGGGTTCTGATATCAGCAAAGGAATGTGACAGTGACGGCCATGGCAGCAGCAGAAGCAGCAACGGAGTAAATGAACTTGCCAGGGGACATAAAGACAATGAGGGAAAAACCTACAGCTTTTCACTGGGGCCTCCTTTATCTGGTTGTCATCAGAAGGTGTCCCACACATTTAGAGTGGATCGTCCTACTTTAAATAATCTCATCAAGAGCTCCCCCACACAAGTGTGTCCTTACTGTGTGCAATGTATCTCTTAGTTGATGCTAGATTCAGTCAAGTTGACAGTCAAGATTAACATCAGATATGAGGCAGGTTATCTTGGTGCCTATGCTTGGTATTATATGGAAATTACCTACCCAAGAATATAGTTGTTTCCCTTTTAAATCCTATGCAACATTGAGGGATTTGCATTCATTGGTGTTTATTGATCTATGCCACTGTTTTGAATTGGTATCTTAGTTGGAACATAGCCTTTACTTCTTTTGAAAGACTTAAGAATAAAACAATAATTTCAGCAAAAATCATTGATTCATTTCATGCTTCAATATCTAAGCATTTGTTCATTCAGTCAACAAGATTTATTTTACAATGCATGGCCTATGAGGAATGGTGTCTACCTTACTGAGAACTGAGAACCCTACCTGGCAGAGTGGCCTCGAGGTTCAAGGTGTCCCTCATCCCCACATGGGCATCCTTGCTCAGCTCTTTCTCACAAATCAGCAGACAATGGGATCACTATGGGGCTGCTCACTGCTGTAGGAAATCTTTTTTCACCAAAGCCTTCCATCAAAGATGGAAAGATGGGTGACTGAAGGGACCTGAACTCAGGCAGAAGAGACATGCAAGCTGCAACTCTTTGTGGCACATGCTTGGAAGGAGCTGTGTGCCCGAGTACACAAAAAAGGACATACTCAAAAGCTGAGGGAGTAGGGATGAGAAATAAGTTGCAAGGTAAGCTGGGAGTAGAGAGACAGGTTCTAGTGAGTCTGGTAAAGAAGAGGAAGACAAGAACTCAAAAGAGGGGATTTCAGAATGTTTCTGACAAAGGATTTCTTGAACTTTAAAAAAAAGGGGAGAACTTTTGGTAGTGACTGGAGGATAACAGAACACAACAGAAGTTGAAGGGTAAAGACTGGGGTGAAAAAGCATCAACAGAGACAAGTGCAGTAGGCAGGGTGATGGAGGGGAAGAATGGGATAGAGGAACATCTTGAATTAAGTTTGTAAAACATACATGTGGAAACCCATTACTTTGCATCTAATTCCAAACCAAAAGAAAATGGAGAGGTGGATAATTGGCATACTTTTCATTAGTTGAACAAAACCATGCCAGAGAGACACACAGGGGATGACATTCCCCCTGCCTCTCCCTTCTGGATTTATGCCTTAACTTCCACATGGCTTAGCTCCTTTGTGCCCATGGGCATACATTCAGGAAGAGCATCTTCGCACACATTACATGTCCATCTAGCTTTGATGGAGCTCCCACTAGCTATCTGCTGAGCTTGGCTCCTTGGCTTTTCTGTGAATTCTGTACCTTTTGTGGGAGGTGGTGAAGAGTCTTCTACACACAGGAAGCATGTGGGCTAATTATGCTGATGCTGCAAGATGGGAAGGCAGATAGGCAGTGGCTGTTTGTCAAGTTGACAGCTGGAAATGAGAAGGCGAGGAGGCCAAATGTTCACTGGGACAAGAGCATTTTGATGGAGAAGTTGAACTGAATTAAGTTAATGAGGATAAGAGGTGACATTAGACATACTGTGTTCTTAAGTATTGTCCTGCAGATCCAGATAAAATTCAGAGTTGACTTAAAAGATACCAAGGAAAGAGATAAGGTCTCTAGGAAGCGTCCATGCTTGCTATCTGCACATAACATCATTTTATCAGCACCAACTCACTTGTAAGTCAAACTCTGAAACTCAGAAGCAAAAGATGCCTTTTCAGACAGCTTAATACCATAGGACCCAATTAACCGGGGACAGACTGAAAAGGGAGATAAAATAATGTATAATGAGATCATCAGGGGTATGCAAATGACATCTCACAGTCTGCTGATATTGTGATAGAAAATATTTATTCGAATCATTATATTTTCATGTGGAGCATCAAAGGGCTGCCCTGGCCCAGATCACATGTAAAGTCACCCTCTGGCTATAGATGTGACAGGCCCAATTAGATTCCATTGTCAGAGGTGTTTGACCCAGGAAGGCCTGCAGGAGCCTAAAGGTACACCCAGTCCCTAGAAGATGGGCCAAGATTCTGAGCAAAATGTTTGTTGTTGCAAATTTTATTGAGCACAATGCTGCAGAAAGAAATTACTGAACGGAAGAGAAAAACAATGATTTCACACATCTTTAATCATCACATTCTTACCAGAAACAAACTACTGTCTTCTTTTCAAATTCCAGGAACCCAAGTCGGACAGGGATGAAATGGCTTACTCACTCCTGGGTGCACAGTGGAGAGGAGAGTCAGGGGAACATTATCTGAAAGTCTGAAGCAGCTTGAATACTTCTGTGCTGTGCTGTAAGAATGGGTGTCCCATGGAAAGGCACATGACCTCGGGGCATGTATCTTGCTTCTTCTGGAAACATATAATGTCTACACAGTTCCTGGCTCCTTGAACTCTAGAGGATATTATTATTATTATTATTATTATTATTATTATTATTATTATTATGCTGTTTGTGCTGATTTGTGCCTTATACAGAAGTGCTGTGTGTTCTAGCCCTCCTCTCCTAGAGATCTTGGTCAGGTGCATCTAGGTTGGAAGGAGATGTACAGCAGACCCAAGTTGCCCAGGAGCATTCTGGTTCAATTCAGTGTGTGTGTGTGTGTGTGTGTGTGTATGTGTGTGTGTGTGTGTGTGTGTGTGTGTGATATCCTCCCATTCAGTCCTTGCCTGAAACCAAATGCCACTCCTTCCCTGTGCTTATAATATTGCCAACTTTGGAAGAACTGGTTGATACTTCCAAATGATATCCATAACATTTCCTTTCATTCCTCCAAGCCCCAATGACCAAAGGAAGGCTTTTGTGGTTTTCCAGTTTTGATCATTCCATATCAGTGTTTCAGATGCATGGTGACTCTACACTAATAACTTGCCCTGTTCTCTGTCTCAGGTTAGAAACATTTAGGTTCTTGGGACAATCTATGATTTTAAATGAAATGTACTTATTATGTTACAAAGAGCACCACCCTGGAACTGTTTCTTTGAACTGTTTCTAGTGTTACTGGAAGTTGCCAAGCTAAGAGGTAGGTGTAGACATCTGCTGACTTCTGGTGAGGCTCTCATGCTACTCCAAACCCATGGTAGAAAGTGGAATGCTGTGGTGTATGGGTGTGTGTGTGTGTGTGTGTGTGTGTGTGTGTGTGTGTGTGTACAAGGCTCAGAGGTCAGCCTTATTTATAACAGGCTAATTGCTAATTTCGATTTAACTAATCCAGTTCTTTAAGAACTTCATTAATCTCCAAAGAAGGTCAATGTCCCATGACCTTCTCACCTCTTGATAGCTCTAAGTATAAATGGCCCCACAGTGATAATCAAACTTTAGCATGGTTTTGTAGGGAACAGACAATATTCCACCCACATCTTATTCCACTAAACCCTTATGAGTCCATCTTTTCCAGTATACAGAAATCAAATAATTCCTAGTTCAAGGTGATGGACTTCTATTGGGGTTTGTCTATAGATGTCTCCATTGCAACTCCCAGAGCATTTGAAAGAGAACATTTCCTGCAGCAGCTTTACTAAAGTGCAATGACAAATTCACTACCTATTCATAATAATGTTCAATATAACATGTTGATTTAGATCTGCATTCTGAGATGATTGTCACCATCAAGCTAACTAAACATATTCATTGCCTTACTCATATAGTCATTGTGTGTGTGTGTGTGTGTATGTGCAATGCAAGTGCATGTGTTCATGCATGCATGGATGCATGCACTAAGGACATGTAAAGTGCCAGGCTCAGCAAATGATGCAATACAATATTACTATCTTCAGTTGCCATGTTGAACATTAGTCTCTATAATTTACCACCTTATAACTGAAACTTTACACCATTTAAGCAGCATCTCTGGATAACCTCCATCATACTATTTGCTTCCTGTTATGTAGCCATGTTGTCCTGGACTGTGCAAAGCCAGTATATGTGCATGTGTTTGCTTGTGGGACACTGGGCTAGGCTTGGCCCACAACCTTTGTTAAAATTAATGTTTCAGTTAGCATGTGACATAGTAGTTTTCACTATGGTATTGTCATACATATAAGTCATTATACTCGGTTCTTCACCATCTCCCTTCCATATGGCTCTGCCCTTATCCTGCTGGATTCCTTTGTCTCCTCAAGTGTCACCCCTCTGCTTTCACAGTTTGTGTGGCATTACTGTTTCTGTAACTTAGCCCCCAATTTAAGTTCTTTTCTTCCCCTTTTCTAGGCCCTTATCATGTGCTATGCACACACACACACACACACACACACACACACACACACAAACCTAGATTCTACCTGTGAAAGAAAATGTTAGGTTTGTCTTGATGAGTCTTGTTTGTTTTGTTTAATATAATGATCAACATTTCTATCATTTTCTGAAAAAGTCACGATTCAATCTTTATAACTGAGCAAAATTCCATTTTATGATATGAAAATATCAATTAAAATATGAAACCTTGGCCCATTGTCTCAGGGGTTCTATTGCTCTGAAAAGGCATCATGACCACAACTCTTAGAAAGGAATTATTTAATTCAGGTGGCTCACTTACAGTTTCAGAGGTTCAGTCCATTGTCATCATGGTGGAGAGCATTGCAGCATGAAGGCAGACATGGTTCTGGAGTAGTACCTGAGAGTCCTACATCTTACAGGCAACAGGAAATCGACTGACATGATAGGAGGTATCCTGAGCAAAGGAAACCTCAAATCCCACCCCCATAGTGACACACTTCCTCTAATAAGACTATACCCACTCCAACAAAGCTACACCTTCTAATAGTGCCACTCTATGAGATTATGGGAGCCAATTACATTCAAACACACACACACACACACACACACACACACATTTTTATATTTTACATTTATTTATTTTTATCATGGGGGTGAGTATGCACATATGGATGTCAGAGGACAACTTGTGGGAGTCCTTTCTCTCCTACCTAGTAGGTTCTGTGAACTGCACTCAGGTTAGTAGGCTTGGCAGTCAGCAGTTTTACCTACCGAGTCACCTCCCTGACCTCATACTTGTATTCATTTATCTGCTGGTGAACTTCCAGGCTGGTCACATTTCTTGGCTAATGTGTATAGTGCCTCACTAAACATGGATGATTTGTATGCTGGGTCCCCGTTGCTGCTGTGACCCCCACTCCCAACTATGATGGATTGTGAGCTGAATTGTGAGCCAGAATAAACCTTTCTCTCTCGAGTTGCTCTTGTGGGCTTCACAGCCACAGGAAAAGAATCTAAGACAGAAAGTTAAGACTCAACCGCAGTGGGACAAACACTATGCTCTGCAGCTTCTCCTTGGCATCTGAGTCTGGGCGGCATGGCCTTGGCTCCGGGAGCTTGAGGTTGCCCTAACCTCTAATCCATCTGTCTGGAGCAAGTCTATACTCTCACTTGTGCCATCTGAACTCCAACCTGGAACTTTCCTCTTCCAAAAATTCTGTAGTCTTGGTGTCCTACAATCCGGGGCCTCCACTTAAACTTAGCTTTCACTTTTACATCTTTGCCCATGGCCTCCTTGCTGGGATTTCCATCCTGACACAGATTGTCTAGCATTGGCTACTTGCTGGAACCTTGGTGGAAATCCCATGAGCTTGTAACTCTTCTGTTTTGCATGCTTATAAGATCATGCAGTGTGACTTCCTTCTACCACAGCTGGAAGCCTCCATGTCCCTTTGTGACTGACACTGAAAGATCACTTTTCTAGGTAGTGATTTCCAAGTAAGGGAGATCTTCATCAGCAATCTCCATTCAGGCCCCCTCTCAATCAGCTTTACAGTTTTTCAAGCTGGAGCCTTTGGTAAGCAGGGTCTTGCCCTCAGGATGCCTTTCCTATTGCCTCGCAGTACAGTGGGATTCCCTTTAATAAACTCATCCTCTTGAACAATTGCAGCTGTTCTTTCTGAAGCAGGCTCATCTGCAACAGTTTGTTTGCTCATGCTCCTTTCGTTGCTAAATTACCCTGTTGTCTTTCTCACTGGAGACCTCAGTAAGAGAACTGAGCAAGAACCATACCCAGCCTGGCATGATTCACTCCTTTACTTTTGAATTCAGCCTTCCTTCCACATATTGTCAGTGTATGGGTGGGGCACGGACATTATCTTCAAGACTGTAATGTGAAGCTGCTTGTCCAATCCCCAGTACCATCCTCACTCTCCACTGGACAGTTTATAAGCTGGCCTCTGCTGTCTGCATCTCTAGCACCATTTTCTCTTGTGGGCCCATTAAGTTCTGCTTTTAGTGCTCAAAAGCTCCTCTAGACTCCAGGTACAAAACTCACTCCAAATTCTTCCCACAACCCAATTCCAACAGCCTACAAGCTGTATAAGAGTCACAGCAACCACTTTCTGAATTAGTTATTTCTTGTTGCTCTGGTGAAATACCTGGCAAGATGCACTGAAGGAAGGAAGGTTTATTTCAGCTCACAGTGTGAAGACATCGAGTCTATTATAGCAGGAAAGGTGTGGGAACACCAGCATGTGTTCCTAGTCAGGGAGCAGAGCAGGGTGGATGCTGGTGCCCACCAGAATTCCTCATTTTCATCTTTTTATTCAGCCCGGGACCCCAGTTCATCAGAGGGTAGCAAACATATTCATGCCCTCCTTATTAAACCTTTCTGGAAACTTCCTCAAAGATAAATCTCTCAAATTCAGTTAAGTTTGCTTAAATATTAACAATGAGTGCTGAATCTGATCACTAAGCTGCTAATATTAGAAGCTATAATTCAGTGCCTTCCAAGGACGTTCAAGTAGGTGCCTTTCCCTTTCCACCATGGAAGTGCATAGCAGTAAGATGCCATTGATGTAACAGTTGTTGAGCTTTTCCTTTATTTTTGTCTTGGGGGTGAGTATGCACATGTGGAGGTCAGAGGACAACATGTGGGATTCTGTTCTCTCCATCCCACCATGTGGGTTATAGGAATTGGACTCAGGTTGTTCACCAAACAAACCTGCCAGTGTATTGATCTTCATCCTCCTTGCTTCCACAATGGTGAGAAGTATATCTGTGTTGTTTAGAAGATGCCCAGTTGATGGCATTTTTGTTGTTGTTGTTGTAGCCTGAGTAGACTGAGACAAATGGAATTACAGAACTTATCCTGTTTCTAGCATCCTCTGTTAGCCAGAATCAAACCTCTTTTTTTTTCAGCTCTGATCCTCTGGACCTTCAAATTTGTCTTCATTTATAGCTTGATATAGGTTTTCCCATTTCTTGAAAAAAAAAAAACAGCTTTGAATTTTCTCTTTTTCTGGCTGCTGCAGAGATAAGCCAGTGAACACATGGCAATATTTGGAAGTCTGATCCTTCTGCCCATTGTAAGAGCTACTCTGTGTATTTAGGATTAGCATCGGTGTACCCACTCAAGTTGCATTTCCCAGGTCCATAAGGAATAAGCTGTGTGCATACAGAGTGAGAGCAGAGCCACCTCTAACCATAGCATTTATCACTGTCTACACCTATTCTGAACTATCAACAGGAAACTTATGTTCTTATCACTTACACAGTTTTTTTCTTCACTAATGTTTGTTTCTTCCTTAACAAGGTGAGAGAGTGTTTGTAAGGGAGAAAGATTCCATCTTCGCTGCTAACATAGCTTCTTGCTTTAGTTGTTACTAATTTCAATGTGTGAAATACTCAGAAACCCAGAGATGCAAATACAAGCCAGAAGACAACCTGTGATGGTAAGACACCTTCAAGTTCTTTGACAGTCTCATTATGATGTGTGATTCTGTGCTGCACCCAGCATCTGGACTGGTGTGAGTAGCTGTTTCTTAGCCAATAGAATGCAGCTGAGGTGGTCTACTTGGGGCCATATGATTGAAGGTGAGGGAGCACTTACTGTGTCTCCCAAGACTTTATAACCTTGGGAATCCTGAGCTTTGGTGTAATCACCTACATTGCTTTAGTGCTGCCATGTTGTAAGGAAGCTCAACTCATCCATGGAGTTATAACTTACAGAGAAGTCTGGAGGTAGAACCATCTAAAGAGCTAACTTTTCCTATTAGTTCTTTGAGAATTTCATACAGTTTATTTTGATCTTATTCAACCCCCTCCCCTAACTCTTCCCAGAAATAAACATGAATCTTGACCTGGATGGAGTGGATCCAGACCTAGAGTTTCCTTCACATGCACAGATGCATATGGAAGACTGAGTGATACTGTGTAAAATGATTTTTCAGTTACACTCTGAATTTCCAAAACATTCCTATGAGGAAGAGTTGGGCAACTGCCTCACTTTGCAAAGAATAAGCCCAGAGTTCAGAACTCAACAGACTGTGTAGGATGAACATTGGCAGAGAATAAGTTGAAGAGAAGTATGCATTCTCTTTGGATTAGAAATGCTCTTGGACCATTTTCCAAGTTGGTATATCATTAGTATTTACTTGAAAGAATTTATTTATGAGAGTTATAGAGGTAGTTATTTTGACCTCTTATGAATATTTTTGTAATTAAAATTATTTAATACATTTGATGTTAGGTCTAGGCTAGAAATCTATTGGATGCCTCCAGGGATCTGTGGTTTCTATTTTAGAAAGCTAGGAGATGATTTGGAAGCAAAGAAAACACGAAAATGTGGACTAGCAAGACAATTGTGCTTATTAGCTCCTTTAAACAGAAATATTAAAACTTTATTAGGGAATCAGTTCAAATTATTTAACTTCTGATATTTCTTCTGGCAAGACTCTATACAAGTTAAAAATAAAGGTTACATAATATAGAGTCAAATGTAAACACAAATTAATTTCATTATCCCCAAATGAACTGTTACCAGAATTGTCAACTAAATACCCATTTCTGTGTATAACTGCAGGAGAGCAAAGCTAAATCAACACTGAATCTTATTTACACACACACACATACACACACACACACACACACACACACACACACACACACACACACGGTGAGAGAGAGACAAAGACAGAGAGAGACAGAGACTGTAAAACAGAGTTCTTTTTTTATGTTCTTATGCTTTTTAAAAGTAAACTTTTTTGAAAACTTCATGTATTTTACAATGTATCTTGGTCATATCTATTCCTTATGCTCCCATTCCAACATCTTTCCCATTTTTTTTCCAATTTTATGCCTTTTTTGATGTTTTTTTTTGTTTGTTTGTTTCTTTGTTTGTAATCTACCAAGGCCAATCAGTGCTGCCCATGAATACACAGCCATCCACTAGGGCATGAGTAACCTATCAATGTCCATTTCCACTCAAAGTCAAGTGACTCTCTCCCTCCCTCATCAGCCATCAACTGATGTGCTCCTTAGTTAGGATTAGGACATTGAGAGGCTTCCTCCATTCTGGAACTTTTAGTGCTTTTGGTCTTGTGAGTCTTTTTCATTAGACCAATTGGTGTGGGTTCCTTGTCTTACGGCCATGTTGTATCCAGAGGCCAGCTTTTCACAAGACTCTTCCCAAGCATTTTACATACTTTGCAGCTCCCTCTTCTGTTACATTCCCTGAGCCTTGAGGGTAGAGAATGATACATATGTTTATTCTCAGCATTTCAGACAGAATCCCTGCATTAGCCACAACTTCTACAATAAGAACCTTCTCCAAGAAAGTCTGGGAGCAGCACAAATTCATGAATGCAAAGATAAATATTTAGAAAGATGTTTGACAACATAACAACTTAGTAAAATAATATCATAGGTTCTCCTCTAGGGCCAGTGGCTTCCCTAGCTATGGGTTTTGACCATGTTTATAGTAGCAAGCATTAATCCTGTCCCATTGATCAGGCCTCAAATCCAATTTAGAGAGTGGTCAGTTGCCCTCACAACAGTCTTGCCACTATTTTACCAGTAGATACATCTTTCCTAGAAGGTCATTATTATAGGAAGCAAGGTTCATTTCTGGGTAAGACCACAGTTGTCTTTCTTTCCCAGCATCCTGAATAGCATTTTCCAGCACTACCAATCAACTAGAGACTGGATAAAGAAAATGTGATATATATATATATATATATATATATATATATATATATATATATATATTAAAATACAACCCAGATACTAAGACTTATGAAATCTAATATGATAAAACAAAAACTATCACATCAAAGATAGACAAGACAAACCAATAGAAAGAGAAGAGCCCCAGAGAAGGCACAAGAATTGGATACCCGCTGGTCATATACTCAGGAATCCCATAAAAAACCAAAACTGGAAGCCATAACATATACTCAGAAGACCTAGTACAGACCTGTGCAGACCCTGTGCATGTTGCTTTAGTTGCTGTAAGATCATATGATCTTTGCTCATGTTGATTTAGAGGGCCTTGTTTTCTTGGTGTTCTCCCATCCCCTCTGGCTCTTATATTCTTTCTGTCTCCTATTCTGCAGCATTCCCTGAGCTCTGAGGGGAGGGATTTAATGGAAACAGCCCATTTAAGACTGAGTATTCCATGGTGCCTCACTCTCTTTGTAATGTCTGGCTGCAGGTCTCTATATTTGTTCCCATCTGCTGCAGGTGGGAGCTTCATTTGTCTGATGATTGCTTAGCAAGGCGATGATCTGAGTATAGCAGAATATTACTAGGAATCTTTTTTGTTGTTTGTATTTTGAGACAGTTTGTATTTCTCTGTGTATAACTCTGACCTGGAACTCACTGTAGACCAGTCTGGCCTCAAGCTCACAGAGATCCGCCTGCCTCCAAGTGCTGAGATTAAAGACGTGCATCACCACTGCCAGACCATTGGGAGTTTTTTTTTTTTTTTTGGTTTTTCGAGACAGGGTTTCTCTGTGTAGCTTTTGTGCCTTTTCCTGGAACTCACTTGGTAGCCCAGGCTGGCCTCGAACTCTCAGAGATCCACCTGGCTCTGCCTCCCGAGTGCTGGGATTAAAGGCGTGTGCCACCACCGCCCGGCCGGAGTCTTTTTTCACTGCATTTTTCTTTGTTTTAGACCAATATTATTTGGTTTTACCCTAGGTCCTCCAGCCTTTAAGTCTCAGGTTCTTGGTCACCCAGACTGGGTTGGGTATGGGTTCCGTTTCATGGAGTGAGTCTTAAGTCAAATGAGTTATTGATTAGTTACTCCCACAAGCTTTGTGTCACCACTGCCCTAGCATATCTTGCAGGCATTATACCATTGTAGAGAAAGCCTTTGTGGCTGACTGAATGCTTAAGTTTCTCTTTTACTAGTGTGCAGAGTACCTTCCTGTTGCAAAGACACTGGGATGTAAGGGTGAAGGCTCTGTATAAGCACTGGCTTGACCTCTCCATTTTCAGTGAGTTGTGTAGGTGCTGTCTTCAACAAAGAGGCCTTGTCAGTATGTGGAGAGCAACCTATCGTCTTGGCAACAGCCTGAATTGTTTGAGGATTCCCATGGGGCTCCTTTGGCCAATTAATGAATGAACAAGTAAATGAAAACCTAGCCACTAAGGTAAAAGTTAACAACTGATTTTTTTCTTAATATCTTCTGGAAGAGGGAAAATAAGTTTTCTTCAATAGTATGACACTAGGTATATTAACCACTTCATGATAGGCCTCAAGTCCAGGAGCAGTTGTTGATCAACATATAAAGGACTCCAAAGTTTTTGCTTTTATTTGGTTACAGTTTTTTTTTTTGTGTGTGTGTGTGCTTGAGTTTCGTTGGGTATGGTTTTATTTTTTTCTTAGTTTTGTTGTTGCATTGAGATTTTGTTTTCTCAGAAAGAATTTAAAGTTGGGTGAGTAGGGACAGGGAGAGGATCTGGAAGGAATTGGGGCAAGGGAAGAATATGATCAAAATATATTTAAAATTAAAAGTTATTGTAAATAATATGTATACATGAAATATGAAATTTGCAAATAAGTGGACAAAACTGGAGAACACTATACTTTGTGAGGTCAGCAGAGCAAAAACTGCGTGCTCTCTCTCCTACATGGATAGTAGCTTGTACTTTTGTTTTGTGTGCTTGAGAAGACACGGGGAAGTCAGGAAGCTAGTGGCTAGGAGGGTACACTTGGCGAGTGGTGAGAGGAGATTAGAGGATTGATGAAAGTAGAGAGAGGAATGTCGGGCCAGGTGTGTTCATTCAGGAGAGCAGTGAAGGCAATGAAGAAAGAAGGGGCAGGGAAGGGTCACCAAACTAAAGTGTGTACCAAGAACGCTACATGGGATCCTACGGTCTGGAAACCCAAGAAAGGTTGCAGTAAACGGGAAAAAATAGAACACATGTAGAGTGGACTGAGTGAGAAATAGCCCCCAAAGGTTCTGGAATTTAGACGGTTGGTTCCCACTAATTGGTGCTATTTGGGGAGGTTGAAGTGACACAGCCTTGGTGGAGAAAGTGTGCCACTGGGGACGGGCTTTGGGATCTCATAGCCTCACCTTACTCGCAGTTCCCTGGCTCTGCTTCCTGCTACGCTGTTCCACCATGATGAATCGACTGAGTGTTACCTGGGATCAGTACATTTAATTCGTCTCCTCCCATTTGTCTCGTTCAAAACCTCCCTCTCTCCCTCCCTCCCTCCCTCCCTTCCTTCTTTCTTTTCTTTCTTCCTGCCATGATCTTTCCCAGTTCATAAAAAGAGGTCTAACCCACCTGTTCCAAAAGGAAGAATGTTTAGAATTTGAGTCTACACTATGCTCCAAAGCTTTCTTTTCCTATAAGCCTGGTCCTTACTAAGTCTTTATTGCCATAGAAGTCCAGAACAATAACATTTTAAAAAAAGAATGATAACGTTTTTTAAAAAAAAGAACAATATAGCAGGATACATACCTAAAGTATTTCACATTTAGAATCACAGGCGTTTTTAAAACTTGCAAGGCAATTTGCAAAGTGAATACTGGGTGACATCTTTACTTTCAGGAATTACTAAATGACAAGTAGACACTAGTTCACAGTATCTGTATTATCAAAGAAGATGGGAGCTGGCTGAAAACAAGCCCACATCACTGTAACAGGAATCTTAAAAGTTCTTATTAATAAAATCAAACCTGAGCCAGGTATTGGGGTGAACTGGAAGATCAGAGAACCAGAACAAGCCACAGCTACCTCACCTCGCCAGATCCTCAGCTGGTCTTGTTTCCTCAGACTGGAGGCCTCTGAGTCCTCATCCAGTTTGGGTCTCAGCTGAACTGCTGCTCAAAAGCCTGAATGTTTGACCAGGCCAAATGCTTAACCAGGCCAAAATTCTAGTTCCTGGTCCTCAGGTCTTATATATCTCCCTGGGATTAAAGGTGTGTGTCACCGTGCCTGGCTGTTTCCAATGTGGCCTTGAACTCACAGAGATCCCAGATGGATTTCTGCCTCTGGAATGCTAGGATTAAAGGTGTGAGTGCCACCATTTTCTAGCCTCAGTATCTAGTGGCTTTTCTGTTCTCTGACCCCAGATAAGTTTATTAGGGTACACAATATTTTGGGGAACACAATACCACCACACATCACTGTCTTCATGACTGCTGCTGATTTCTCAGCATTAAAGCCTTGATGTTTCCATCTGATTTAGAGGATGATAGAAATCACCTCACCTATTGTTTCCAGCACAATAAAGCAAAATCATCCTTCAGATAAGAAATCCCACCCTTTTTCATAAGTTGCCCTCTTGGTAAATGCCTCATCGATTACCTTCCTTAATTAAAATGACTCAGAAGAGCCATATGTTTTTATTTTCTCAGTCTTATCCGGCTTGGCCTCTGCTCCATCACTGTAGAGAAAGAGCTTTGGTCTGGGGTCTGCCATGTCTGTTATGTTCTCTGGCTGTATACTTTTCCACACTTCTCAAAGGTAGAGACAGTTACACCTACCTATCTTTCTAAAACTTTCTACCTGTTGTTATAGCACAAATATTCCCTTGTTTTCATTTTACTGAGCTACCTGTTCAGGCTCGTGTTAATTTTTTTCTTAAATGTGGAGATTCTATAGCCATGGGCTATTTTTACCATTAGTCTTCTAATACCAGAGAATCCCAGACGGCCAGATATTTTTTACACCGTTCACACTTGATGGACAAGACTGCCTATCTCCTCACTACTACTGTCTTCTCCAGACTCATATGGTCTGCCACCAGCATGCCATCCCTACTTAGATACTTTAAAGGCATGTCAGAACACATCTGCTTATGATAGATCCCTAGTCTTTCCCTTGCTGGTCAGTCACACAGCTTCTAAATCAGGTATTTTATCTTGGAGGCAGGGCATCGCCCTTATTCTTTGTCACTTCATTCATCTAAAGAGCTGGCATATCTTTCTCCAAACACTGGTTTCTTCTCTCCCTTAAACATGTGTATATCGATGTCCTGTCTTCTACTGAATCAAATTAAGACCACATTTGCAGATAGGTGTCCATAGATGTGATCATTCTAAGAGAGTCATCACTGAGGGCTATCATCCATTATGTCCAGTTTCCTTATAAAAAGGAAAAAGTTGGAGACAGATACACATAGAGAGAATTCCATGTGAAGATGAAGGTAAAAGTAGGCATATTTAGAAGCCAATGAAACAAAAGATTTCTACCCACTAGTAACCTGGAGCTGGAACAGAGTTGTGGAAGAGTCTCTTCCTCTAACGTTGAAATAAATCTTCACCTTGGTGCCTTGATATCTGCCTTCCCTTCTGTGAGACATTACATCCCTCTTACATCCAAGTTAGCTGGATTCTTTCAAAACCTTTGGATGCAGGTCTACCCCTGGCCTGTTTCTACTCTACTCCCTATTTTTTCTCTATGGTGACTATTAAAAGATCCAGCTCACAATGAGTCCACTTCTTAAATTAGATGTCTTCTCATTGTGTTTATAATAAAATTCAAGCTCACTGTGGTGATTTGAAAAAAAATTCATGATTTGTTCCACCTAAATTCTGAACATCATCTCATTTTCCTTAACTGACTGGTCAATTACAGTCACCTTCTGGTGTCTTTTGTATACTACTGAGTCACTTCTTGCTTTGATAGCTCTGCGCAAGCCTTTCCTTCCTGCCAGATCACCATACAGCTTCTTATTTTCATGCTTTAGCCTTCTGCTTAAAAGTTGAAATCCATTATCAGAGGCTCACCTGTTCCCTATCTTAGCACATCATCTTTATTTCTATTTCACTATTACACCAAATGTTTGCTGACTTAACCAATTTTTAAGTTAATTTAAGTGCCTATTTAATGCTTATCTCTCTAACACATCAGAAGTGTCAGAGTAAAAGTGTTCACCTCGATAGTCTTAGTGTATTTGCAGTGTTTGACATAGTAGCACCGTAGTTGCTGAATACTTTGTTAATGAATAACTAAATAAATGGCCACTGACATAGGGGAAGAGGAAATCTTCTGAAATATGGAGCATCCGCAAGCTGGCAAAACCAACTATTTTCACTGTGGGTAAGCAAGGCTGGAAGCACGTGGAGCCTAAAAGGCTACTTCTTCAGGGAGGAAGAGACATGCTGAGTGAGGACTTGCCTGTTGGTCAGCACAAATCATGAGGGAAATGGTTGGAATCTAGGGAATTTTCAAAATAAGAGTCCAGAGGAAACACTGATGAACTGAACTTCGATGATATTAAAAGAAAAAAAATCCTGCAGGATTCTAAGGCTCCTGACCCAAGCCACTTCATGAATGAAGCTGTCACTTACTGAGATGGGGCTGCCTAAGGGGAGAAACACTGTGCCAGGAAAGAATCTCCATTTGGTTTGGGCCTTGTTATATTAGAAATGTCTATTAGCCCCTGTGTGGAAATGCCACAGAGGCAGTCAGCTATTCAGTGTAAAGTTCAGTGCAGAGGTCACTCACAGTAATGAGTGAATTCCCAGCTGTAGCATATTATTGCTGGATTCGGCTTTAGGGTAGTCTACTGCAGTCTGCAACTACCTCTGTCTGTGAGCATGCTGCTAATCCTCCTTCTAAGTTAAATGTGCAATCACATCAGGTCCAGGGACGACTTAGATCCCAACAATGTTATTGACATCCTGTGCAATGATGAGCGTTAATTAATTAGTTAAAATATATTAATTAAATTGACTAATTAAAATGGAACAAAAATGATTTTATATTTCTACAATAGCTATTCCACGATGTGGGAAGAAGAAATACTTTTCAAGATGTTTCTTGGATATTCTTTTAGCCAATAGACATTTATTGAAACTTTATTGCTTCTTAACCACTGACTGTACCCAGCTTATGCAATAAAAAAATGACATACAGTCTCCAGGCTTAAAGAATTTAAAACCTGTGAAGATACACGATTGTAGCTTACAGTCCTTGATGACACCACCATAATGTGTTTTTCTAGGGTTCCAGAAAGAAAATTGATTCACACTGTCAAATTATTTCACCCATGGATCATAAATAGTCCCTTCTTATATACATAAACTTAAAAACTGGTGTGTAGAGGACATTGGCAAACTAGATCACAGCTTCAAATTCTGATTTTCTATTTAGCTCAAACTCATGCCTATGTTTATCTGACCTAGCTTGACTCTCTCCTAAGATTGATAGCTTTTGAATGTGTTTTGTTCCAAATTGCTCATAGGTATTTTGGAAAATTACGGGTTTATTAATTCTTTATTGTACTTGTATCAGTGTGTTGGTATTTGCACTTGTGAGTGCAGGTGCCCAAGGTGTTCAGATGAGGGCATTCGGTCTCCTGGAGCTGGAGTTACAGGCAGTGGTGAGTGGCCAGAGATGGTGCTGTGGACCAAATTCAGGTCCTCTGCAATACAGCCATCTCTCTGCCTCCTTTTTGTAAATATTTTAATAAGTATCTACTAAATTTCTGTATGGGAGCATTTGAAATATTAAGTCTTCCTGAGTGGCCTTGGAGAAGGTACACAACCCCAGTGGCCATC
Source organism: Peromyscus maniculatus bairdii (assembly GCF_049852395.1). Taxonomy (NCBI): domain Eukaryota; kingdom Metazoa; phylum Chordata; class Mammalia; order Rodentia; family Cricetidae; genus Peromyscus; species Peromyscus maniculatus. Next base: position 36,282,230 of record NC_134861.1, read on the forward strand.
TTCACCCAGCACCTGTGAAATAGGAAGAAAGATAAGGTTTGTGATGCTAGGGCAGGGAACTGTAGGAAAGCCAATGCCCATAGGTGTTCTAGGTGCTGTGGTAGCTTGGCTGAGACTGTGGGTCTTTACTGCATTCATTCAGACCTTCCTATGGGCTGTACTGGTTCATTGATCCAACAAATGAGTGAATCTTGAGTGATTCTTTGAAAAAAATGGCAGTAAGTTTACTTTTACTTTCTGGTAAACTATTTTCTGTACGTGTGACTTAATCTCCCAGATCTCTTTAAATTATCTTCCTTCTAAAGAATTTACTGGCAACAATTTAAACACCATTAAAATGGAGCAATGCAAAATATCTATGTTTCTCAATTTCAATTCTTATAAACCAACTTCCACTTACATAAAATAGTTAAAATTTTAAATAACATATTACTAAAATAATTTTTCAATTTCTAGTTGATGCATTCAAAATTAGAATGGAGCATTGGCTTGATTAAGCAGGTTGAGTTCCTGAGGTTGTGCATAGTGGAAAACCTGAGGGTCAATCTTGTGCCCCATGTGTTTGGCTGCTGTGTATGTGTCCATATTAGTCCATATTACACGTTTATAGTCACCTTAGTTTGACAAAGAGAGAAAGTAAGGATCAGAGTGGCCACACTCCAGGACTTAAGTCATATGAGTGGTAAATGAAATAATGAGAAACTAGGGTCCTTGATTGAGTCTTGTTATCCTTCTGTGCCATACTGCATCATGATCAACATGTATCATGCAATAAATTGGTATTCACCTAGCTTCCAATGTTTTGTGGCTTTGCTATAGGCACTGAGAGAACAAAGGAAGTAGACTTCAAGACTGCAGTGAAGGAACTAGAGCTCACTGTCCCCAACTTTCCTGAAGGGTTCAACCTTGGCACTTGAGACCCTACTCAACTGGATCATACTGCCAATGGGAAACAATTCTATCATTCAAATTCTATTTGTACAGCATCATTGGCTTCTACCCATCACACGTGTGGAGTTTTCTAAGTTGTAGCAATCAAGATGTTTCTGATAGTACCACAATGTCTTCTGCTAGGAAAAGCGACTGATGCCTGGAACAAGAAACACATGAAAATATTTCGCTCTTGAATTATTTGGCTAGGGCCTAACCATGGAATTTATGCCTCTAGAATTCTGAATTCATCAGAATATCAGAAAAAATTTAGTACCAGCTAAAGGCCACTTCCCCCAGAGTGCCTTTTTTTTTGCCCTTTAAAAAGTTGATTCGGTGTCTTTCTTCCTTCAGTTCCTCTGCTTTCCCTGGAATAAATTTTGATGTGCCCTAAGCTCATGATCTCCTAGAATTCTGCGTTCCTTGGTAAATCAAGTCATTCTTCCTCAGTGGGAAGAAATAATAGGATTTCAATCAGGGCCTGTACCCCTACACATTGTTGTGACCTGGTGTCCAGCTGGCCTTACTGTCCCATTTCCTTTCCTTTGTAGATTTTATCACACTCCACAATGAAGGATGGTATGAATCTGATACCTTAATCACTTAGCTAATCTCAGGATGTAGAACAGGGCTATTGCCTGCACATAGGTTTAATCAACTGCCTTTATTTTCAAGTATAGCACCCATGTTTTGGGTACTCACAGGCCACAGGTTCTGAAGGATGGTGACTGCTGTAGCTTGAGATTCTCTGGCTTCAAGACCTGTTGGCCTGCTCAGGGACAGAACAAGGTCTGATGGTCGGGCTCTAGTTTGTAGCCAACAGTGGATGGGACCTGATGGGTGACAACCCAAGCTTCTCCATCCTTGAGAATGACATAATGTTGTGTGATCTCCAGGAGTCCTCAGTGTCACTGAGACCTGCTAAGGAAGGTACCTGTGCAGCCTCCTCCCATTCTTGTCACATCCTTGACCCCGTGTTCATTTGACAGGGCTAACCTAACAAGGTACTACAAGCTGAGAGATTCAACAAAGAGAACATAATTCTTTCATAATCTGAACCTTAATTCCTTCTGAAATCACTGTCTTCTTGGCATCTTGTCCTGTTTTTGCATATACTTCTTTCTGGACACATGCCTGGGTCCTAATAAATGCCCTTCTCTTTGGATGATCCCAAGCCTACTGGACCAGCCTAATGACCCTATTTTAACTAATCACCTACGAAAAGACCCTGTCTCTAGATGTGATTGCATTCTAAGGCACTAGGAGATGCATCACCAGGGCACAACTCAACTTCTGATACCCACTTACCTGTTCTCTGCTTTCACCTCTCAAATTAGTTTCTTATTCTCAGCTCTGTGTCCATGTGTTCCCAAGGGCGCTGACTTAAGGCGGCCTTGCTTTGGTTTACTTTCTCCACCTTTTGCAAGTGCATTATTGTCCTGTTGGCACATCTTCTAAAGCACATAATCCCTGTCATACACATGAATAAGCAGAGACCTGAGACACAATTCTTTTCTTCAATAGTGGGGATGGAGCCTAGGCTCTTGGGCATGCTCAGGAAGAACTCTACCCCAGCTGTCAATTGTTAAATAGAAGATCTAGAACTGAGACTATAACACAGAGCCACGTGGGCTGAAGACAGCATCTTCTTGTTATGATTTCCTGGTTCTACTTTATGTTTTCTGGAATCTCAAGGTTCCTGGAAAACCCAGGAATCTATCAACAAGAGTCTCTGTCTCCTGAAATGAACTTGCACAAGGTACCCACTTCACCAGCTGCTTCAGGTCCCTGGATCACTAAGAAGGGACACATAGGAAGGCTTGCAACACTGTACTCCTGCACTACAGACCCACTTAAACACTGGCTAGAAGCAGACACTAAGTGCTGCATCAGCCTGACCAGAGGGACATGAAAGGTGAATAAATTACTGTCCTCAATAAGCCCCTTGTAGAAAAGGCCATGCAGACATTAGTGCAGAGAACAACTGTATTTCCAGTATGGAAAGACAGTTCTCCTTCATGGGGGCTTGGAGCTGCTAATTAACAGCTAATGTTTTCCTTTCAGGCAGGGCTGCATATGCAGTATTAGGATTTCCCAGATCATTAATGTATTTAGATGTTATTCCCATTCTTCTTGATAGACTTTATGTCTACTCCCCCTGATATTTCATGATAGCAACAATTAAATAACAAATGATTATAATAAAAATAATAAGAATATTAATATCTATAAAAATGCTTTTGAGATTTTTAGGACTGTAGCTTACAGGCAACTTATTATTTTACTTTTATATAGAAAACCAGAGTATTGACAATTAAGTTGGAGAAACTGCCTGAGGGTTTCTCAGAGGACTCAGTGTGTCACATGACTATGAAGGTCACATGAGATTTCCACGAAGGAACAAATGGCTGAACCTTTGGAAGTAGATTGAGAAAGCAAGAAAGTGATTTTTCATGATATAGCTCACAGTCTGCAGGTCAGTTCTGCCCCATACCTGGAGTGACTTTTACAGAGTGTGCGTGGATGCTATAGTGGACAGACAGGGTCGAAGAGGGAAGGTGGAGCAATCCTTCATGATGGAGCAGAGAAAGCCGTCCTCTTCCTGAGATCAGTTAAGGGGGAGAGTGACGATCATGTCACAGTACTGTCAAGTGGAAGTGCACTTCCTGTCAAGTGGAAGTATACTTCCTGTCAAGTGGAGGCTAGGAATTCCAGTATTTACGAAATTAAAAAAACAACAACAACAACAATAGCTATACCTAGAAATGAATAGACAGGTAGGGATAATTTAATAATGTGTTTCATGTTCCTAATATACTCAAAATATGACCTTTCTGTGTGTAATCGATATAATAATGTGATATTTAACACATCTACTCCTTACTTCATATTAAAACATAGTGTGTATTTTACACCTAATAACACAGCTACATTCAAACTAGCCACATTCAAGTATTAAGGAGTCACCCGTGGCTGGTGGAGAATGGACGGGAGGCATATTACTAACCTACTGTCTGGAATGGTCTCTCTCATATGTGAGAGGAAGCACTTCCTAAAGACCTCAGGCAGAAATCTTCAGGTCAAGGAAGAACGCCAGGCTGCTCCTCTTGGCAAGAGCTGGCTGAGAAGCTCACCTGCGGTAGGTAGGGAGTGAGGGGCTGGCTCTAGAAATATGCAAAGAGCCTTCTGGGTTTGCATCCAACTCCTCCAAAGCCCCTCTGCATCTGAGTGCATCAGAGACTCTCTGAGGCTCAGTTCTTCCCCTGCTCTGTGGTGGTATCACCCAACTCATCATTCTTCATCTCTAATTCCCCATGCTTGATGTGAAAGATGAACTGAGGGCTAGATCTGCTCACAAGTAGCTGAGTACAGGCATCCTGTCATTGAGCATGCTGGTGTCAAAGTGAGGGTCCTTCCTCATTATTGCTATGATGGACTGTCCAAAAGGAGAGGTGAAACTAAGGCTGGTGATGTGGACCATCAGACAGTTAATCGCTCAGAACTGGAAAAAGTATGTAGAGTGGCTTCCGTCTGTCCCCATCTGCCAGGAGTAGAATTGGCAGATTGGTCCTCAAAGCTCTAACTTGAGCTGCCACACACGACAGCCACTGTTCAGGGAATTCCAGAACACAGTCTTCATCCTGGGCTATTACTCTTCCCTATAGTGGGAGATATATGATTAGAATACAAACTTCACCAAACTTACAGAGTCTATAAGAAAATAAATAAATTTTATGTAAGTAATTATGTTCAGGTGTAGTATAGATATGGATACAGATATAGATTTCATACAGATTAATATAGGAAGACAAAGACACAGGAAGAGAGGAGGTAAGAGTGGAGGATGACTTTTAGCTGTGTGGCCAGGGAGCATCTCGGAGAAGGTGGCCTTTGGATGGAGAGGAGAATAAGGATGAGTGTAGGTGTGGGTGAGAGTGGTCAGGGAGGGTGAAGTACCTGAAGCTAGCCAAGTGAGGAGTGAGCAGGAGGGAGGCAGCAGTCACAGGACACCATACAGTGTGGCCTGAAGGAGAGGGTGGGTGCTTATGCTTGATTTAGTGCCACTGCATAGGACAGTAGCATCATGCAGTACTCCTTTGAGAAGCCTGAGCTGGCTTCTCTGAGGAGACACAAGTATGAAACCAGTTCTTCAGGCTTTTGAGCATCCAAGGGAGAGGCAATTGTGGTGATAAGGGCAGTGAGGCAGGAGAGAGCTGAGAGACCTCAGATCACACGGAAAAGAGACCAGGCATGAAGGAAAGAGCGCAGAGTTCCAAGTGAGAAAATCAGATTAAGGCTTTCACTCTTTCTTTGCAAGCTGAGAAGTCAGGTGACTCAGCCCGAATCTGAGGCATTGGTTCTCTGTCTCAGCTGAAGGTCGGAGTTGTCTGTCACCGTTTTGACTTGTGTGGCTGCAAAACAAAGCATCAGGTGTTTAAAAGAATAACTCGGTGGTTTTTTTTTTTTTTTTTTTTTTTTTTTTTCTGATTGTGTGGGTTGAACATGTAATGTGTGCTGTCTGAGGAGAAGTGTCCGGAACACTGAGGTGACCTGAAGGTGGGGCTATAGGCCACCGTCTGGCAGATAGCTGCTACTGCTGTCAAATACTCTCCATCCTATTGCACATTGTTTCTCTGTGGCTTCTTAGGTCCCTTCTCAGCAGAACACTCTACACCCAGAAAACTGCTCCAAGCACAGGAAACAGGAGCTTCTGGGCCCTGAGACCCAGCTGTGAAGTTACAGTGTTGCTTCTTACCATATTTCTGTTGTGAACCCCAGAGACAGGTGAAGATGGCCATAGGAATCCCAGGAAATACAAGCCCAAGCTGTGAGCTAGATATGGGTTCCTGGACAATTCCCAGCTGTGTAGTCCCGACAATCCACCAAACCGCTCTGCGCATTTCACTCTTTACACCAAGTGGGAATCACAGTTACATCAGCACATAGGGAGCCGATGGTGTTGGTTTTAAACAAGGTCTTGAAGTTCAGGGAGACTTCAAACTCATGATCAAACTCATCCTGCTAAGTGCTAGAAGGACAGGCATATTGCACCATTCCCAGTGCACATAGGTATTTTTGAGGATACAGAAAGCTCTACTCATTTGAGGGTTCTCTTTGTGCATTTTTAATTACTTATGGTCAAGGATAGTCTGAAAATACAGTGAAATGTAGTAAGATATTTAGAGAGAAACACTCATGGAGGGAGGGAGGGAGGGAGGGAGGGAGGGAGGGAGGGAGGGAGGGAGGGAGGGTGGGAGTGAGAGAGAAAAAGAGAGAATGAGGGACAGAAAGATTTTTGGGTTAGATCATTTTAATTGCAATTTTTATTTTATAATTGCTTGACTTTAACATTAGTTGGTGATCTCTGTGGTGGTCTGAATGAAAATTGTCCCCTATGGACTCACACATTTGAACATCTGGTCCCCAGGTGGTGGCACTGTTTGGAAAGACGGGGACTTGCTGGAAGTGTGTCATTGGGATGGTCTTTGGGGTCTCTAGTCTTGCCCTGCTTCCTGTTCTTTCTCTCTGCTTTCTGTGAATATGTGAATGATGTGATCAGCCACCTTCCTGCCACCATGCCATGCCTTACTTGATACGATGGAGTCTAACTCTTCTGGAACCATAACTCAAAATAAGCTCTCTGTTCTTTAAGTTGCTTTTGGTCACAGTATTTTATTACAGCAACAAAAACATAATAAATTCTTTTACCATGCTGAAGTAACAATTTAAACCCAGACACATACTTTCTGGAAAGAACACAGCATGCATAAGAGATACAGGATTGGGTGTTCCTTGTGGTCTTGGGGTGCCTCAGGAGTCTTGGAGTACACCTCTCATAGCTAAGAGCAGACTACTGTATTGTGCAGTGGACACTCAGAGGGCTGTTGGCACTGAGTGAATGCACTCTTGGCAGCTGGCTTTGGTGGAGGGGTGGGTGGTGATCTTCACAAAGCACAAGCTAAGTGAAACATCTTGAGCCATCAGAGAAATGCAAATTAGAGGTGTTTTGAGGTTCCACCCACCCCAGTCAGAATGGCAACCACCAAGGAAAGAAATGCTGGCAAAGATGTGGGGAGAGGGAAACCCTTATTGACTCTTGGTGGGGGTATATGCTAGTGTAGCCACTACAGAATTCAGTAGGAATAGTTCTCAAAACACTAAAATGAGAACTACCATATGACCTAGCTACACCACTCCCAAGCACAAGTACCCACTTCCCTGCACATTTATGTTCATCACAGTTCTAGCCACACTAGCTGGGAAGTGGAATCAGCCTAGATGTCCATCAACAGATGAATGGATAAGGAAAATATGGTACATATGCACAATGGAATTTTCTTCAGCTGTAAAGAAAAATGATACTATGAGACATTCAGTAAAAGAGATGGAAATGGAAACTATTTTGAGCACAGTAACCCACAATTAGAAAGACCATTATCAGAGATTCTGTGTCACCTGTGGATCCTAGCCTGTAACATTAAATACATGAGCCCAGGTTGGAGAAGAATGTGGGTAAAGGTCAGGAAAATTGAAAGGAGGCCAGGGAACTGGAAAAAATAACGGGATTGTGTGTGTGTGTGTGTGTGTGTGTGTGTGTGTGTGTGTGTGTGTGTGTGTGTAATAGTATAACACAGTAGATGTTGAAATACTGAGGGGGCCAGAATAGAGAAGGGAAATGGGGGACAGAGAGATGAAGGGAGATAAGGAAGTGGGAACTAACCAATATAAGACATATATAAAGGTACATGGGGAAAATAGTAATTTAAAATTAATTTTCTTTTAAAAAGAGAAAAATAAAAAAGAGCTTGGATTCAATAGTAGTATCCAAAGTCCAGTATTAAGGCTTTCCTGGCAGCTAGATATGCTGATATGACACTAAAAAACTCATCCAAGCTGCCGTGTCACCGTGTTTATGCTTGGGAATGCCTGTGAATGCGATAGTTGCTATAAAATCACTTATAAGCAAGCCAGAGACATTCATATTTGAGTTATCATTATAACTGAAATTATTGGAATACCAGCAAAAAAAGGGGACCCAAAGAAATGATAGCTAATCACACAAGGAAAGTGCATGGGATGGGACAAGAGACATTTGACTTTAAGCTCTTTAAGTTTCTGCTTTGCATAGGTTCACATGGCTCCCAACATGAACTTTATTCTAGCACCACTGCTGTAATCTGCTGCTGCTGCTTGAGACACAAGACTCATAGCTTAGGGACAGGTAAGATGACTCACTTAGCATCATCCAGGAAATGGGGGGAAAGAGCAGAGTTCAAATTCTAGCACTTTAGCACCAGAGGTCAAGTCCTTTGCTATGGTCATGCTGACTCTCTGGTAGGGTTTTGAGACTAGAGATTTTCTGTGTCTTCTTTTGCCTCTCCCCTCAACCACCTCCACCAATATTGACCACAGGTCACTAAAACTCTGTAGGCCATATAACTGACTTATTTATTTATTTATTTATTTATTTATTTATTTATTTATTTGGTTTTTCGAGACAGGGTTTCTTTCTCTGTATAGCTTTGTGCCTTTCCTGGAACTCACTTTGGAGACCAGGCTGGCCTCGAACTCACAGAGATTTGCCTGCCTCTGCCTCCTGAGTGCTGGGATTAAAGGCGTGTGCCACCCCCCTACCCACACCACCCCCCGGCCCATAAAACTGACTTCTATACCAGAAACTAACAAAACATATTCTGTTTTTCCTAGGACTTAGATGATCCATGACTCTTTCTGTTTATATTGTCAACCTGATACAACCTGGGAAAGGAGAAACTCAGTTGAAAACTTGCTTCCATCAGAATGTCCCGTGGGCATGCCCATAAATGATCATCTTAATTTTCAATTGACATAGGAGGGCCCAGCGCACTGTGGGCAATGCCATCCCTAGGAAAGTGATCTTGGGCTGTGTAAGAATGCTAGTTGATGAAGCTAGAGAGTGAGTATTTCTGCATGGTTTCTGCTTCAGTTTCTGCCTGGCTTCTTTTAGTGATGGACTGTGACCTGGAAGCATAAAAGGAAATAAGTCCTTTCATCCCCAAGTTGTTTTGGTCATGGTGCTGTCACAGCACCAGGAAAATTAACCAGAACAATCTAGTTATTCTGTAGTCTTGGAGTTTACATCTGTCTACACAGAGATTTTAGAAGTCACTCTTTTGCTCTTTGCAGAGTTGGGCAAGCGCCTTCATGCTCTTTAAGAACTTGTGTTACACAGAGCGATATCAAAAGTTTTTATTCCTGTTTTTCTAAGTGATAAAGGAATGTGTCCTATTTGCTGAGACTTAAAGTATCTGTGGTCTTGAAGCAAAGTCTCCAAATTCAAGTTAGTGCTCTTCTTTGTGTTCTTAGGCCTATGTATAAGGCATGAGTATTTCAAAATGAATGATATAATGTTCCAGTGGCCTATGTGTCCATAAACCCTGACTTGTCTACAGGCCTTTGAGCTTGGTGTTTCCTTCCCTTCATAAGTGCTGTCCATCAGTATGGATTAATACTGTCCCTTTGGAAGATTCTCAGAGCTCATCCTCCGGTATCTATAAATGTGGTCTTATTCTTAAACTGGGTCTTAGCACACTACCAAGTTTGAACTAAGTTTAAGGTGGGCCTTAATGCAATGTAGCTGTGCCTTTACTTAAAAGGGCATTTGGACAGAGACACTCAAACAGATAATGTAAAGGCATAAGGAGAAGAGAACTGAGCACACTGTGGGGGAATTAGTGCCACCCTAGGTAACATACCAGGACCAGGCTCTCTGCAGCAGAAGTACCCACTCTGCCTGTACATCAAGCTCAGACTCTAGCCTAGAGGACTGTGCCAAATGACCTTTCTGTCTCTTATGCCTCCATGCTGTGATGGGCAGAGACAGGAGGTCACTAGGCCTTGCTGGCTACCAGGTTAGATCCATATTCAATGAGGGACCCTGTCTCAAGGGAATAAGGTGGAGAATGATAATGCAGGATACCTCTTCCTCTGGCTTCTGTAAATGCACACCAGTATGTGCTAGTGTACACATATGTGCATATACCACACACACATGCATGCACGCACACACAAACATGTGTTTGTGTGCGCATGTGCATGTGTGAATAAAAATGCAGTGAGTCTCAAAGAAGTATTACAAGTAACCTTTTGAGAGTTGCCATCACATTTTCTTTTTGACTTGATTCATTTGGGTACCGCTGTGTCCATACTTAAGAAATCAGCCAAATACACGTGTTGTATCCATGGATGTGTGCATCCACGGCACCCTTTCATCTGCAACTGTGGACTCTTTGACTTTCAAGTGTGCTGATTCCAGGACCTACTAAAAATAAATGTTTGCCTTATTGACATGCTGGCTCATTTTCAAATTGCTTTTTTAAAAAACACCAGAGTCTTTTCTGCAGCTGAGGTTTGTGTAACCTTTATCGATCTTATTTTACTTCTAATTACACATGTTCTTCATTTGTAGCTAACAGAGGCTCTTGTCACCGATCCTGTCAAATTTGATCCATGACACTTTAATTATTGTAATCTTTTTTTCCTGCAGCAGTAGCAAGGGTTGTCCATATACATTTTTGTTAGCCTGATTCTTTATGTGAAGAAAGGATAATTTAGATTTTAAGGCGATGGCTTCCAGCTGTGGTCTCTATACACACTCTTTTGTGTGTCTTTGTGTGTTCAGAATAAAACATGTGGGTACACACATGTGTCTGAGTGTGCATATGGAGGCTAACAGACAACCTTGGCTGTCCTTCCTCAGACACCACCAACTTGTGCTTTTTAGACACAGTGTATAGGTCTGTTAAGGGGGCTAAAGTGTAGGTATGAGATGTATTTGTGTGTGTACATGAGAGGTGAGGCAAGGGGTCAATAACTAAAACATCCTCTGTGCTTCACAGTCCTTTGTCTGCCACTAACTATGGATCCTCAGACTTATTTATCTTTCTACCTGGTTTTCTAACTTAACAAGATAATTGATGAGGAAAACAAACAACCAAAATAAAGCCTTTTAAACTACTCATCTTATATTCTTTAATGATATATTAAAAGAGTCCTCTCTGTTCTGTTACAAAGCATGGACCTCTTTGGCTCTGGGTGTGGGCATCTTTATAGGATCCTTCACAATTGCAAGGCTTGTCTTCCCTAATCTTCTGTAATGTTGGAGGTCCGGATTGCTCGGGGAAAGGTACTGATGAATTTCTGGAGGGCTTCAGGGGAAAGGGGGAGGGGCTAAAGGATTGAGAGTTAGAGCTCCTTTAAAATGGAGGAAATCATGCCAACCTCACAGTGTTCTGTACACAATGCAGCTCACCAACAAGTCCCAAATGTTATCAGATATGTTCACATTTTGCTCCACATCTGGCAGACTTCTCCACAGTCCTGATCTTCTGCCAGCCTTCTATAAAGGAGAGTGTGGGGTTGTAAAAAGTAGGAACAATGTTGCCTTGGTGGACTTCAAGATATTCAGCCTGATTTTATTTGTGATTGAAGAATAGAGAGCATATGCTTTACTGTATACCTACCTGGCCTTTCTGTCCACTCTCTAACTGTATCCATCTCTCAGAGCTCCAATGACACAAATATGCTGTATCAATGAGGATCTTACCTTTGGATGATTTGGGTCTACATGATAGGCAGCAATGCACATGTTGGTGAGCTGAGGATAGGTTGGGTGTTTTTTTCACTTGACTTTTTCTCTCTATGTCCACCGTGGTCAAGTTGAAATTATTTAAAATTCTTTTCAGGAATCCTTTGCCAAACAGCAATCCCAGGTTCCTCTCCCCTCTCTAGGGTCCCTCCAAACCTAGTAGTGGAAATGTACCATTCTGCCACTCATGTCATTTGCTTTCTCACAAACCTGCCCAGCCCTTTGTAAATTGTTTTCTATTAGAATGCTATTTCTGTCCCCTAGTTTGGGTATGCCTTCCTATGACTAATGTAGAAGAACTGTTGCTAGGAGAAGAACTCACACCCAGGGCCATCCTTTCTTGTCTCCTTGTTTCAAGGTGGGTCATATGACTTATTTGGACCAAGCGAAGCCTCTTTGGAGGCTGTTCCATGTCAATCCCATGTTCTGAGTCATTTCCTGGGCCATTCTCCAGACTGTGGTTCATGATGCTATCACAGGTTATGGAAGGAAGCATCACAGGTCATGAACGCAGGCTAACTCCCAGAGTCTCTGTGTTGAAGGAAAAGAGCATAACCTGGAAGGTTAGTGAAAAATCGGATGTGTGATATGGTGAGCTGTTGAGCATTGGCACTTCCTCACTTGTCTCTCCTGAGTGGCAGAAAGATGCTATTTCTATTGTATTTGCTACGTTCAGTTTCCTTGGATACAGTACTTCTGATCTCTATACTACAACTTTATTATGACATTTATTGACACATTGTGGATGAGGAAGTGAAGGCCCAGCATGCTACTCCTAATTCACATTGCTATTATGGACTGAATTGTGTCCTCCAAGGACTCATATTGAAACTTCACTTTCTAGTTCTCCAGAATCTGAATGGGTTTGGAATAGTCTTTAAAAAGGTAATTAACATTATCTAAAGCTATTGTGTTTTCATCATATGCTTGGTGTCTTTATAAGATGAAAATGTTGGGATGCAACAGCTACAAAATGAAGACCCTGTGAGACTTTGAAAACCCAGGAAGAATAAGGGCACTTATAAGCCCTTATAAGCCACAGAGATGACACAGAGAGAGCAAAGTTTGGCCACATCTTGATTTTAGACTTTCAGCCCAGGAAACCACAGGAAATCAATGCTGTTGTTTGTGCCTCCCCAATCTGAAATATTTTGTTATGATGGCCCCAAGATACCAAGGTGGCATCATAATCAAGAAGAAATCTTGGCTGTACCCAGCCTCTAGAGCTAGGAAAACCTACACCTTCAGACCTGGAGGAGGCATTTACCCAGGAATTCCATGTATGGAGGAAAATTGCTGAACAGGTTGACATATGAACAGGGTAGAATTCTTTAGTTCCTATTTCTCCTTACACTCCCTCCCCCCAGCCCCCGGCCCCTACTTTCTATGCCAGTTCTCTTTTCCACTGTACCTTGGTATCTTAGTTAAGGTTCTATTGCTGTGAAGAGACACCATGACCATGGGAAATCCTATAAAGGGAAACATTTAATTGGGGTGGGTTACAGTTCAGAGGTTTTGTCCATCACCATGGTGGGACATGGCGGCACACAGGCAGACATAGTGCTGGAGAAGGAGCTGAAATCACTGGCATCTTGATTCACAGGCAACAGAAAGTGAACTGTGACGCTGGGCATAGCTTGAACAAAGAAGACCTCAAAGCCCACCTCAAGATTGACACACTTCCTCCAACAAGGCCACACCCACTCCAACAAAGCCACACCTCCCTATGGGTTTATGGGGGCCAATTACATTCAGACTATCACACCTAGGGTAATATTTCATGATGAAATCCTGTCGTTAGGGTCTCCACCTCTTTATTCCAGATGTGGGAACTTCAGCTCTCAGAGGCAAAATGATTTCCCAGAAGTATCAGCATGCTGTCCTGCAGTTCTACCATACTGCAAAGGAAATTGGAGCTCATGGAGGAGATGCTAAGTGGCTTGCCAATGGAAACCTAAAACCTGATCTTTTGACCTTGGTGTCACGTACTGCCCCACAGAGTAAGCAAAGCAAATCATTTTGCAAAAGACGACACCTTCTAGGTGCTATGAATTATACAATAGCTTCATATTACAAAGGATCCTCAAATGTTTAGAGAAGTGAAGGAATTGATAATGAGTGATGCATGAACCTCTGCCAGGGTCCAGGGATATAAAGGAGCCAGATTTTGACAGGTTGAGTAATGCACAAAAGAGGGTAACAGTCACAAGTCCTGTGGGGAGGAGAGGGGGTTGTGGTCAGGGATGATGCCCCAATGCCTTTGCTTTTGAGGCAGCTCATTTGAACAATGTTTGGATAGGTCTCTGGCTTTCAAGGTCTCACTTTGCATTCAGCTTTAGATATCTTCCCCTGGCATAAAACATTGTTACCTACAATTACAGTGAGCCACCCTGGGGTTATTCTAGTTGTATGACCTTGGGCAAATCTTCCAATCTCCCAATGTTCAATTTTCTTTTCAATAAAACAGAAGCAATCAATACATCATAAGCTTGATGGGAAAATTAAACATTTTAAATGTCTAATATGAATTTAAGTTATCATACATGATGCATCAATTTTGATTCCCCTGGCTTCACATCAATTTTTCTACCCCTGTAATGTGCATAACACTTCAGTTGTTGAGCTCTCTAGGTAGTTGTTGGGGTTAAATTAGGTGATGTGTTTACAGGCAACTAAAAGATTTTAAACTGTTAGAGTACGTGTAAGTTTATAACAGTTACTCTTTCTGCTATTTTGTCTCCAAACACTGGACGTGAACGTTGTTCACTAAAGCTTATTGAATAGAGTTCTATTAAATCAAACTCCCTTGTTTAAATTTTGGTATTTTCTTCCAACAAAGAAAAGCCCAAATTTGTTCTAAATCACAATAGTACAGTTGTTAGCATTTATGATTTTGAGAAAGGAAGAAGGATAACTTAAATATCGATTTAAAGCTGCAACGCCAATTTATATGTAACAAATGGACACGATGATCCATGAAAAACATATGCTGCAGATTATCTGTAGAGTGACCACTTACCAAATACAAATCATCATGCAGTCAAGCATAAAAAATAGATTCATTTTCAAGACAGGCTGCTTTCAATTTTTTTTTTTAAAGAAAATACATAGGAAAACCCTTGTGTGTGTGTGTATGTGTGTGTGTGTGTGTGTGTGTGTGTGTGTGTGTAGGGATAGGCACATGTATGTGCAGGTGGGCATGGTTAGAGATGAGAGACAGATACTGGGTGCCCTGCTCTATCCCTCCCCTCTACTACACAGAGGTGGTCTATCACTGAGCGTGGAGCTCACTGTCTTTTGGCTAGGCTCTCTGATCAGAAAGTTCCAGTTGATCCTTCTAGCTCCACCCTCTTTTCCTAGCACTGGGTCACAATGAGCCCAGCAACAGTCAGCATTCATATAAGTTCTGGGATATCTTAATTCAGGTTCACATTCAGGCCCACATGCATGTGCAGCAAGAGCTTTTACCCATTGCCCCACATCTTCAGCCCAGGGAACCTCTTCTGAATATATTCCAGATGGTGATAATGGGATGGACCATGTGAGTCTGAAGTACACATTTCTAATCATTCCATTCTAAAAGAGAACATTGTTTCAAGGAAAATTGAACAGCTCTCAAACAATCAAAGCAGCAAGAAAGTAGATAAAGGCACAGTGGGAGGTCCTTAGATCTCAGCTTTAATAGCAGGATGCTAGAAGAAAGTCTGATGAATATTTACAATTTTCTGAAGCATTTCTTAGCTGTCTAGATGATGTTTCTGGTTCACACATTAAGGTTCCTTAGCCTGATCCTTGCATATAAACATTAGGTTGTGATCAGGAAGGACTTCTGGGTAATACCTCAAGTCAGCCTTATGCTAAAAATGATGTATAATTTCAATTTTCATTAATAACTGAGAAAACTACATCTCAGATAAGGATGCTTACATGATAGATTAGTAGTTCAGATTTTTCAGTTCCCCAGTTTATTGTCTTTGAAATCCATGATGCAGCTAGTTTCCACAGTGCTGGAACATAATAGGCATACTGCTAGAAGGAAAAGATGTCATGGATCTCAGATCTCATCTAGATATGAACCTCCAAAACCTATAAGAAGGAATAGCCTCACAAGTTATACACACTGCTGTAATAGTGGCACAGATGTTATGAGAATAACAACCACTTTATACTTGGTTCTCACTGAATCTAATTAAGTCCTATCCCATGAGATGAAACCAGTTTCTGGAATGGTTAACTGGGTGGGCCAAGAGCATGTGGCTAGATAGATCATAGGCCTCAGAGGAGAACCTATTACTAATATTCTCCCAAATAGACATAGTATTAAAATGAGTTCTAATGACTTATTGCTATACTCACATATATCAGTGCATCTCTCAACGTTCATCAGGGAAGCTTCTTCTTGTAGTAGATGGCAATTAGTACAGAGAGTCAGTCTCATCTGGTCAATGTTCAGAGGATAAAAGATTGTGCTCAGCCCAAAGTGGAAAACACATATCACACTCTTCCCATCAAAGCTCCAGGAACTACAGAAGAGGGAGTGGAAAGACTTAAGAACCAAAGATGGAGTTTCACATCAAGAAAACAGTATTTCCAGGATACAGCAGGGCAGTTGCATATATAAATGCACAGACTGTGACAGTATGCACAATACCTGTGCAGAACCTAGAATGGAGAAGGCTAGGTTTGTGTGCATGCAGAGCTGGTTGCTGATGCATAAGAGAAAAAGAAAAGATATAGACCATGATATAGATAAAAGATATAGGCAGAGATAGACCATGCCCAAGGGGTGCCTCGTACCTATTCCTTGTGATCTTGCTTCCATGTGGCCTTGGACCTCTTAATGGGCTTAGCTAGTTGTTTTATCGAATGAATCAATAAGATGATGGTTAACTTAACACAGTATGCAGCACATAAACCAGTACTGCAATGGCATGACCTTGCCTTCCCACCTGCCCCATTTAATGCAGAGTTCTGAATCCCTGTTTAGCCTCCCCCAGCTCCCCACAGGGAACCACAGTAAGATCCTCTCACCTCCCTTGGTGAACAGGACATAAAACTCAACCATTTGTGAGTAGATGAAAGAGAGGCTCACACTCCCAAACCAATGAAAACACAGAAAGTCACGGTGTTTGTTCTTTGGAGCACAGGATGAAGCTTGATCTTTAAATACAAGCTTTTTTTCCAGTTAGAAACATATCCAGATAGGATGAAAGCTGATATTTTTTAGCATGAAGGACTAGATCAAGCCTTAAACATGTGTACTGAAAAGAAAGAGAAATAAAAGGCTCTCAGGCACTATGGGGACCTTTGGCACAAGATAAATATATACATTAATTTCAGCTCCTGTATGCTTTTTATTGAGGTGACAAGCTGTAGGTAACAGTCCACAAGGCAAATGTAGGAGCTTCCTGAGTTGAGTAATAATATCACGCTGTGAGCATCAAAGCCATTTGATTGTCCTCTGTAATGAGGAAAGAGGTCACACAGCCAGGGGTATCCCCCAGAGAGTCACTGAAAATATAAGACATGGGGAAGATCGTTAGGATGCTGGGGATTGCCTTAAGGTGAAACGTAGGCAGAGCCCATTTGTTCATTCTGCTAGGTGCTTCTATTGACCACACTATGGGCATGATGCTCATGGATGTAGGTGAGAGACTTCTGTTCTGCAGTTAGACAAGACTTCCAGAGGAGATAGCTTGGTTGCGTCCCCACACTCAATTGGTAATTCCTCTGATAGCACAGAGTAGGGAAGAAATGATTCCTTCTATGCTGAAATTACAAAACAAACAAAAAATAGAAACAAAAACAAGAACGAAAAGCTAGATTTGGCAGTTTATAACCTGGTACAGAGTATCAGTTTTACCTGTTGAGCAATGCAGACTTTGGCATCAGAGAAACTTGAGTCCAATTCTATTCTTGTTTTCTACTAATTCCCTGCACAGAACATAGTGCTGCCAAGAAAGGCAAAACTTGCCGCCAAACGGTCTCTGTGAACAGGTATGAAGAAATAAGTAGCAAAATTGAAGAATTAAGAAAGCCTGTCACATATAAGGTGCAACACATGTGATCTTACACTTCTGTGTGGTGATATGGGACACAGGGAGGTGATCTTCATCACAACTATGGCCAATGTGTCTCCCATGTATCCTTCTCTATATCTAGCATGGCCAGACAAGAGAAGTTTTGGAGGCAGGGGAGAGAAGAATTCTGATTATTAGTAAGATCTTGCTAGGAAAGGGAAAGATGGAAAATCTGCATTACCCATAGCCGCCCAAACGCTATCCTCCCTACCTCTTTCTCCTTTCTTTCTCTGTTCTCCAAGGGTCTTCTCAAAGTCATTGATTTCAGGAGGGACTCTGCTTCAAATTAGTCTTCAAAGGTTGCTCCATCTATGTGGCTCTCCAAATGACATCTCATCACTGTTGTTTTTTTGCCATGATTAACTTTTTGTTCATGCATTTAACAGTTTATAATAATGCCACACTGCTTCTATATGTTCATTTTTGTATTACGCCTTTTATTTTTCCAGCATTAGTGATGTAAGATTGACAAATAAAAATCGACTGTACTTAAGAAATAGACATACTTTGATATATGGATACACTGTGAAATTATTGCCACAATCAAGCTAATTAACATATCCATCATTTCACATGGTTACTTGCTTTTTATAATGAGAACACTTGAGATTTACTCTCTTAGCAAACTTCAGGAATATAATACATTAGCTATACACAAGCAGCACCAGCAGAAGACACAGAATTTTGCTGGCCCTTTAGACATCCTTGTGTCCTCTCTCTAATGACATGCCTCTGGTGGCTCAGTCCTAGGGGTGTTTTGGAGACTCAACCTCAGTCAAATCACTCCTCTGCTGCTTCTGTCCCATAATTTATGGCTGTTTTAGTATTTTACTTCAAGCAAGCGTGCATTACTGACTTATTGAATAACATAATACTCATTATGCTTGGTAATATAACTATGAATAGGAACAATACTGTTGCCATTAGTAGCCACTCATGCTCCTTTTTATGTCTTACCCACCCAAATATAAACTCCACCATTTTCCCTCTCCAATTAGTCCCCAGATGTAATATGATTTCAAAAAATAATTAATGGATGCAGGAATGAATGATTGGAAATGCCAAGATTGCTCCGTGGATTGCTGCCTTTTTTTGTTTATTTTATAAAATCACATAAAATCTCAGCTCCCAAACACAGGTAACCTCTGAAACCTCCCTGCCTTCAGGCTCTGCAGAGGTGAGGAGGTCTCTTTCCTTATGAATTCTACCGTGTTAAGTACCTGTTCGAGGCATATACGTGGGTGATACAAGCAGCCAATGGCATCTGATGCTGGTTGAGGACTGGGTCCCCTGAAAATCTTCCCATGTCTGCTGTAGAAATCATTGCTCAGTTGGACAGTACCTATGGCAACCCTCTCTTCTAGGGCCAGTCTTCACTAGGCTCAAGCGTGTAAATGGGGAAATATTTCCAATAACACTGACCATTTCAAACACTTTGCCTTATATCATATAAATTTTAGGATTATCTACTTCTCCAGCATTATTTTCTTCATTAAAGGTGGGCAGTGGTGATGCACATCTTTAACCTCAGCACTTGGGAGGCAGGTGATCTCTGAGTTCAAGGCCAGCCTGGTCTACAGAGCAAGTTCCAGGATGGCCAGGGCTACACAAAGAAACCCTGTCACACAAAAACAAAGCAAAGCAAAACAAAACAAAACAAAACAAAACAACAACAAAAATGTGAACCTGTGCTCCAGCAAAAATGGAGTCCTGTGAGATCTTCATATATGGTTTCTAGATAATTATTTTTGCATCATATTACATTGCTCCTCTTCAGGGTTTTGTGTTCCTTATTATGCATGTGTGTGTGTACATGTGCACATGAGTGTGCAAATATGTGCAGAAGTCTGTGAGTCTGTGGATGCAATAGGTGCACTTATGTGTGAAGGACAGAGGTCAACTGTGGATGTCATACTCAGGAGCTACCTGCCTTGGTTTTAGTATTATTACTTGTCATATGACACTCCAATTAGGCTAGGCTGGCTGGCAATGAGTCCTAGGGATTCTTTTGTCTACCTCCCCAGAGCCAGGATTACAAGTCTGTACCACCATGCCCAATTTTATTTATCATGGGTACTGGGAATGAAAGCCAGATCCTTATGCTTGCATAACAAGCACTTTATCAAGCCATCTCCTCACACTGAAAATTTATAAGCATCTAGAACCTCAAGATTACACCTTGTTGATCTTATATCTATGGTTGTCACCATAGTAGCCACCAAAACCCTCAAGTGTTCTAGGTATGTAAACAAAATAGCAATGATGCACATCCTAGTCCTTTGCGCCTCGAGAGAGAACACCAGTCTTGTTAAGTTTGTCATACGATAAAAAATGGTTTCAAACTGACCTTTTGAGAATCAGACACTAAACTTCCATGGATGATCCCTTTAAAGTATAAAACCAAAGTGTCAATGTTCCTAGTTGACCATCAGCCTCCTGTTGGTCGTTTCTGTCTGTTTCCCTTTCTTCAACATCAATACTTGTTACAACAAGAAAACCAAGCAGGAGAAGATCTATAGCTCAACAGGGTGGACTAAGCGGTGCTTTCCACTTTAAGACAAAGAGTGAAAGCAAAGCATTCAATATTGACTCTCCATCGGCTCATCTGTTTCTAACAGGCCATCAGGGTGACAGATACAAAAACAGTTGACCATGAACAACACCTCCTGCTGTCTGAGAAAGATGCCTCTGTGCATGTCTTTGTTCAGAAACAGACAGGAGTGTGACATGAGCACATTTTTTCACAAGTTCAGTGCAACACAGCAGATCAAGAGCTTTCAAACAGGCTCAGCACACACTTGTGTTTACTTTGAAGGATAGAAAAAGGCCCAGTGCTTCATTAGCTGTATGATGTGAGGATGCATTGAAAAGGCCCGTGAAAGAAAGTGAAGGGACAAACTGTGTGGATCGAAACATGTTAACAAAATCATGGCAAAATTTAGAGAGACGATGTCAGGGGCAGAAACTGATGGCATGTGTTGCAACATGCTGGAAATCATTGGCTTCTTTGCTCAGATATTGTAGATATCAACAAGGAGACAAAAAATGACCAGAGTTTTCTAAGGCTACATGGAAAGAAACATAGATTAGAACTCAAGAACCCAAATTAGTCCTGGTCCAATACTATGTCTGGTAGGCACAGTATTCATGAATACTAAGGAATTCTTTCAAGGACTGCTAGTTTGGACAGCCACCATCTGAGAACTGAATCCTATTCTCATTATTCTTCAGGCCATTTCTTTCCAAATTATCCTTCTTCCATGGATCTAAGTGGTGAAGATATTTTAGGTCATAGGTGAAATGGAATCAACCTTGTGTGTTCAATTCTGAAAGTAAATGGGAAGAGCAAGGGCTGAGGATCAGAATACCAACAGTGTGAAATACATCTGCACAGAGGGTCAAAAGCAGCCTTGGTTCCTTGAGGAGGTATGTGCCTTTGTTGGAAAGGCTCAAAATCACATTGTATTTAAAGAGTTTATATAGTATTCATGACATGTCCACCTGAGTAATTGTACTTACATGTAATAAACAATTATGTTTAGTGGCAATGTTTGCAGAGGGAATTAGCATCTTTCTGGGTTTGTATTGTAATACCTGGTAAAAGGATCATGAGATGATTACACATAATTCTTTTTTTTATTCTCATTTTTTTCCTAAAGGTGAGCATTGTGATAAACTGAAAATCACAAATCCATGTTGTGGCTCTTACCCCGTCAATCAGTGAACTGTGAGTGAATGAGAAGTGAACTCATTACTCCCACTTCTCTCAGATTCTGCTTGTGAAACAGAGGTGATGACATTTCTTCTTCACTAATCCATGTCAGTCTGAACTTAGTGGTTGCATAAAATATCTAAGTGTAGACTTGAACTCTTAGCTGAGGAACCATTCACTCTTTTACGTAGTCTCTCAGGTATAGTTATATATAGGATGCTCTATACTTGTGGGACTTACAAACAAGTGAATGATCCAGGTACCACTTGAGATCTGGTCAGGATGTGAGAAGTCCCAGAGGGAAACGTGGTTGAGGAATTCTACAGGCTAGAAGAGGCTTCCTGAAAGGAGAGACATGTATGAAAACACTCAGAGCATGAGTGGAAGCAGTTAATTGAACAGAAGCTTGGGGTCACAGGAGAAGGAACAGCCCCGGGTGGAAAGTGTTTGGTAAACACAGAAGCAAGATAGCATGCATTGGTCCAGGGAATGGAAGGATATTTGGTCCAGTTGCATGACAGATTTTAAAGTGAGAAACTACACAGCTGCTACCTGTGCTCCTAAGCCATCTCAGTTTAGAATATCTTGGAGTATTTTAAACACATATGCATTGTGTCTATCTTTGGGAACCACATGTTAACTAATCTGAGAACTCAAAAGCTGAGTCAGGAGCAATGTGTCTGACAAATAGTCATCCAAGATCATTGATGGGTGATGTCGCTCTATATGCTGTGAATGTGTTGCTCTGATTGGTTGATAAATAAAATGCTGATTGGTCAGTAGCCAGGCAGGAAGTACAGGTCTGATAAGCAGACAAGGAGAATTCTGGGAAGGCTGAGTGAGGAGACACCAGCCTGCTGTCCAGGGAGCAGCATGTAATGACATACAGGTAAAGCCATGGAACACGTGGCAACATCGAGATTAACAGAAATGGGCTAAGTTTAAGTGTAAGAGCTAGTCAGTGGTAGGCCTGAGCTAATGGCTGAGCAGTTTTAATTAATATAAGCCTCTGTGTGTTTACTTGGGTTGGAGTGGGTGCAGACTGGGTGGGACACAGGAACACTTCAGTTATAGATTATTATTTTTTCTACCCTAACAGGAGCACCTTCAGTTCTTTTTGTCCATGTCTTGATAGTTTTGTGAAAAGTTTCAACTACCCCAATGCCTATGGCATTAGTCTACCTTCAATAGCAAGCATCTGAGGACATTGTGTTGGGAGGTAAAGGTGAAGTATCAAAGCTGTTATTCAGGAACTAAAAACACCTTTTTGGTAAAAAGTTTTATGGCCACCTTCAACTTTTTTCTTTGATTTCCAGCTGCTATGCAGAATGCTAGAGGGACACCAGAGAGCACATTGCTCTGGCTCTTCATGGTGGCTGAGCAGACCACATCATCTTTCCTTCTGGTTCAGGTTAATACAGTCTTTAACCTGTGAGGATAATTCTACTGGAGTTGGAAAACACAGAAGATGAGAAAATAGTGTGGATAACAGTTGCAGCTTTCTGAGTCTCAGTTCTCTGAGTTTTCATTAAGAAAATATGTGGGCCAATTTTCCCACTGAAGAATGACTGTATTCTTCCCAGAAGGTTCTATTCCATAGGCATTAAACACTAGGAAGTCCAATACTCTAGGCCCTTTCTGCTGTGTGTTTTTGTGTCTGTCTGTCTGCCTGCCTCTCTCTCTGTCTCTCTGTGTGTTTTTGTTTGCCTGCCTCTCTCTCTCACACACTCTCTCTGTGTCTCTGTCTCTGTCTCTATCCTGTCTGTCTCTGTCTCTCTCTTTCCTTCTGAGTGGGAATTACAGGGTTTTACCATTGACACCATTGAGGGTTTATGGGGGAAATGATGGCACATCTACCTCAGTCTGGTTTCTTGCTCCTCTCTTATCAGTGAGAGGTCCACTGGCTACCTTGTTTTCTATTTTACAGTACATCTTACAGTATCTCTTGATCATTCCTGAGGTGATCCATGAGTCCATTCCTTCCTCCCTCTCCTCATTTTCTTGAGTGAATTTTTGCTATCCTTGCAGAGAACCTTCTTTTGTGTTCTTCAGGTACAGCTGTTTCTGCCATGTTTAGAGAAGCTACTCTAATATGAATCTTAAAAGGTCTTATTAATAAAAACAAGCCTAGAGCCAGATATTGGGGTGAACACTGAAGGATCAGAGAGACAGAACAAGCCACAGCTACCTCACCTCACCAACTTCTCAGCTGATCTTGTTTCCTCAAACTGGAAGCCTCTGTGTCCTCATTCAAATAGATCTCAACTGGACTGCTGCTAAAAGCCTAAAAGCTTAACCAGACTAGTTTCTTGTCCTCATACCTTATCTACCTTTCTGCTTCCTACTATCACTTCCTGGGATTAAAGGTATGTGTCACCATGCCTGGCTGTTTCCAGTGTGGCTTTGAACTCACAGAGATCTGGATGGATCTCAGCCTCCAGAATGCTGGGATTAAAGGTGTATGTGTCACCATTTTCTGGCCTCTATGTCTATCTAGTGGCTGTTCTGTTCTCTGACCCCAGATAAGTTTATTAAGGTGCACAATATATTGGGGGACACAATATCACCACAAACTACTCTCACTGAGAATGACCCATGATGGCTAGGGTTTGGGTATGAGTTATATGGCCCAAGAGGACCTTTACCTGGAACAAAAGCATTCTTCTCTTCTCTCATTTTTGTAAGAGATGCTTTTTATATCTTGGTCAGTTTAGATTTCAAGCTCCAAAGATGATATTACTTGTGAGGACCCTTGGCCTCCTGAAAGTTGCTGAAAAATAAACATCCCTTTGTTCCTTAGGGACTCCTCAGTAGGGCCACATTGGCTGAATCTCAATCCAAGCCAACACTAATATCTGGAAAACCCAGAAATGGGACCTGTTACCCAGGCTGATCAGGCCCAACGGTGCCTGGATATTTGGAGAGTTGAAAATTAACACAGGACTATGATCTCCTGACCTTTGGGAAGTGCAAATTTACCTAACCAAAGCCTTACAAATATGTCTCCACTCTCCACTGCTGGTGTTACAATTTGTAGATGTAACCTGGGAGTTCTCAGCTGAGCTGAGGCAAGCTTCCCAGGCCTTGCAACGGGCACTCCAGTGGTTTACAGCCTCCCAAGCTGGTGTATTGGGCATTGAGTGTTAGGAAGCTGTTTCAGACACCTGAGCTCTTTCCAGCTTGTTCTGAGGTGTGGGAATGGTAGGGTATGGTTTGGGCCCTAGTGGACAGAATTTGAATTATAGGAAATGTATCAATCACTCTCCCTGCTCCCAACATTATTATTGCAGAGTGAATGAAGAAACTTCCTTAGATAATGAAAAGGTGAAATTAAAAGGGAAAACAAGAAATCACAATTTTTAAAGCAATACATGTTTGATAATTAAAAAGGGAATTGCCACCAGGCTGTCTACTGTGGGTACCAAGGTATCTACAGCAACATCTGCCCTGTGGATCTCTGTGTCTCCAGCACTCTTTCTAGTAACCCTTGGCAATGTTTTCTAATGAAAATTGTCTACTTTGTACATGATGTGGACAATAGCAAAATACTCATAAGAAAAGTAAAACCACCCCTGCTTCCAACGTATTTATATAAAAATGCCTTCGATTTTGTGTTATGTTCTTGAACTTAATAAATTATATTTTTAAATTTTGCATCTCAAAATGGTGGCAAATACAAGAGTTAAAGCCCACCCCAACTAGCATGAATTAGTCATTTGCTGTGTATAAGTATTTCAAAACATGTTATATTCATCATAGATATATATGAAGTTCTTATTTGTCACTAAAATGGCAAATGAGTAGGCCAGGGTTTTTGCTTCTGTGATAAATGCTTGGCCTAAAGTCAAGAGAGATTGATTCTGGCTAATGGTTCCAGAGATGCCACTGCTTCTGGACTGTGGTGAGACAGAGGATCATGACCCCATGGGGACCAGAAGAAAACAGCAGGGGGACAGAGACAAGGTGACCAGCAAGGTGACAAGGAGACAAGGGACCATAGTGACCTACTTTCCCCAACTGGGCCTCACCCCTGGAGGTTGCCCCATCTTCCAACATAGAACTTCTGTCTGGAGACTAAGGAGTCTGTGCAAGAATGTTATACTCAACTCACAACTGAGGAGAAGGCAAAGAAAAAGACTTTTCAAAGTTTGTGATCTAGGGCCAGGATAGCTGTGCAAGGGAGTTTCCTCCAATGGAAAGAGTTGAAAGCTTATCAAAGGTTAGTCTTACCCATAGACAGCAAACTGCCAGTGTTAGCCTGGAAGCTGCCTGGTCACTGTTTTCTCTTTCTGCAATGAGTGCGGGGTTCTGTCCTTATATCTTAGATGTGTGTCATTTAGTTTTTAAGTCTTTGGAGAGAGGGACCATGTTGAGATCTTATGAGGGAACCATCATGAGATGGGTTCAATGCCACTTCTAGTTTATTTGGTTTGTTCTTTGTGGGGGCAGTAAGCTGTAGTGATCAGAAAGACTACATTACATTATAGTGTTCGGTACAAAGTTGTTCTCCCTAGAGTCTTAAGAAAAATGTTTCCTTATTGCGGGAAGCTGAGTGAATGTGTGTTATTGACAAGGACCAATCCTTAGACCCAGGGGAACTGGCAAAGCCTTCCTCTGGTTCCTTTGTGAATGTTGACAGAATGCACAGAAAACATGGATCCCAGCATTCTTTTCCAGGATGCTTACAGAGACCTCCTATGGAGTCTAGCTAATGCCTTCCCTGTGGTTGCATAATAAACCCACCGAGGTTCTGCGGTGTTGCTCCACCCGATCCCAGGGTTTCTGTACTTATGTCTGTCTTTTCTTCATCCCTTCTTTTTCGTTGTCAGGTTTCCAGGAACAAGCCTTGATGGACATAGAACTGTAGAGGATTGTCCTTGCTTAGCCACATGACATGCTTTGGTCAATGAAATTAGAGGAAGCACTGACACACTCCCCCGTGAAACAGGGGCTAAGAAGAGAGTCCCTGAAAGTGCCCCTGTCCTGCCAGCTCTCTTGCTCACCTGCTTTCCACCTTGCCGATGTCTCATTTTAGAAAATCTCTGCCGCCAAAGGTGGTGCATGCCTTTAATCCCTGCACTCGGGAGGCAGAGGCAGGCGGATCTCTGTGAGTTCGAGGCCAGCCTGGGCTACAGAGTGAGTTCCAGGAGAGGGGCAAAGCTACACAGAGAAACCCTGTCTTGAGGGAAAAAAAGAAAGAAAGAAAGAAAGAAAGAAAGAAAGAAAGAAAGAAAGAAAGGAGGGAGGGAGGGAGGGAGGGAGGAAGGAAGGAAGGAAGGAAGGAAGGAAGGAAGGAAGGAAGGAAGGAAGGAAGGAAGGAAGGAAGGAAAGAAGAAAAGAAAATCTCTGATAGTCCTGGGGTAAGGAAAGGGGCCAGGCCATCCTGAACGAACCCATCTCTTAGAACATAGCCATGCTTGAAATGATGGGGAAATAAACAGTAGTTGTTGTAAGTCACAGAAGCATTGAGGTTCGGGGTTATATCATATCTTCAGCAAACTTCTGAAAATTCAGAGAAATTAGAGGGACCAGTGGGATGGCTCCGTGGATGGAGGTGTTGCCTGTACAAGCCTGACAACCTCAGTTCAGTCCCCGGAATATGTGACAGAAGGAGAGAAGCAATGGCAGATAGCTGCCCTTTGACCTGCACGTGTTCACCCTGCCAGTTGTGTGCCATGCATACATACATACATACATCATACCTTGCCACACTACATCAATAAGATACAGACTTTAAAAGGTAGGAAGGAAAGATTAAAAAAAAAGTGGGCTGTAATCAGTCTTTGAGAGCTTCAGCAACCTGAAGAGTTACTTTTATTTTTATTGTGTTTGAGCTAGGTACCACTTACTATTTTTAATATGGCCAATGTACAAAATATGAAATTACCCATTTTCATCATTTTTAAATATTCAGCTAAGCAGCATTAAATACATTCACCAAACTTTGTAAAGATTACCCCTGTCCACAGCATTTTTATCATACCAAATGGAAATGCTACACCTAGTAAAAATCATTGAATTCTTTCTAAAAGAAAAAAGGGCTGTTCACATACTTTTTGAGTGGTTAACATTTTATATGTGTGCCAAGGTGGCTGATTAAAATATTTTCATTGATGTTCATTCTGCACTTCCCCTGACCCTGATTCAGACTGTGAAAAGAATTTATTTCTGAGATAAAAACACATTCCCAGCCCTTAATGTCAATCTTTGTCCTTTGTCAAGGTCTAAACTCACTGGAAAGCCTCCCTGGGGGAGACAAGGGGAAAGTGAAGCTTCAGGGACCAGGAGAGAAGGCCAGGAAATAAACAGAGAGAAGAGAAGGGAAGGGAATGCCTGACTTGGGTCTGGGAGGGAATGGCTGCCTTGAGGATAGAGGAATGGTCTCTTTCCATGATAGCCAGGCCCATTTTCATGTTTCCAGTGAGCATGGCAGCAGCTGATAGCCCACAGAACCTGAACTGCCAGGTAGCCATCAGACATGCAGGAGACATCAGTGGAGACAACACAGACCTCATGGCAAGCAGGATGGCCTGAGGGTCAGAGGCTCTGCCTCTTTTTCTAAGCATCACTTACAACTTAGAGTGGCAGATGACAAAGTCCCCATCTAGCTGTGGACTCATTTAACTCAACTTGTAGAGGTGGAGATGTATCAGGAACAGGGAGATGACTTACAAGCTGAGCATGATCATTGTATCTGTCATTTCAGTGCTGTAGGGAGCAGATACTTGAAGATCAGAGGACTTCCTGTCATTAGTCTAGCCCCGGGTTCAGTAAGACCCCCTCCTAAGGGAACAAGATAAAGAGCTACAGAGTAGGGAGTGGGACATCTGGACACAGAACATCCTTTCTTCTTCCTGTGCTCATACGTGAGCCCCTGCATGTGTATAACACACACACACACACACACACACACACACACACACACACACACACACACACCTCAGTAGAGAAAAAACACTTAGTCCTTGCATCCTTTTCTGAGGATGGTTTATGAACATCATTTTTCATCAGGGCTAAAAGCAAACTTGAGAGTGTTGGGCAGCTTCAGTAAGGCCATTCTTTCAGAGGTCAATGCAGCTGGTCATGCAACACTCCAGACTTCTCAGAACACAATCAGAAAGGTTCTTCAGTGCATACATGCCTACTTGAAATGTCTTTTAATTAAGATTGCTATCATAAGGACACAAGAAGCTACCCAGGTTGTTGTTATTATTACTATCATCATTATTATTATTATTATTATTATTTTATTACTATTATTATTTTGACACATGGTCACAGGTAGCCTAGGTTGGCCCTGGAACTTGCAATGTAGCCAAGGATTGCCTTGAACTTTTGCTCCTTTGCTCCTCCTCTCTCTACCTTCTGAATGTTGGGACTGCAGGCACATAGCACTCTACCCAGTTTATGTAGTACTGGCGACTGAACATAGGATTTCATGCATGTTAGAAAAAAAACTCCACCAACCAAGCTACATTCTCAGCCAAGACAATCGGAAATAGAAACTGACAAGCACACTGTCTACAACTTCATATGTCTTTCAATATCCACAGTCTTGTGGCCTAGGGAAGATGTATTCTTTATTTTAGATTCTGTCTTCAATCAGCTTCAGCCAGTGATTTGCAGAAACAAAATGCACTGATTGAAAAGAGTTAAAGGAAAGCATATTAAAAGCAACACATTGTGATAGCAACTGCAGCTAAATAAACCCTAAGAGAAGTGGTAGAAAGGAAAGAATAAGAAGCTAAAATGGACGAAACTGTTGAAAAGTTGTAACATTGAAAAATACCCCAGAGAGTCCAATCTTAGTAAAAGACAAACACTGGGTAAATGTAATCAAGAAAATTAAAATATATATTAAGTACATATTAGATATCAGAAGAGTGACCCCACAAACAAAGCATTTAATGCCCTAAGAAACAAGATGTGTGGAAGGAGCCAAAACAGTACTGATGAAATATCCCATAGTGTGGCGGATACTGGCTTCTTCACCATCCTCTTCACAGCTGGGTCCCTGAAGGTTGAGTTCTTCCTGCTCTATCCCACCAGCCATGACCAAACACCATTCAAAAACAAACACCATGCTACCAGCATTTGAATGGCTGTCACTAAATATGTCAGTGAGGTTTGTCTCAGCTCATTTAAACCTGAAAATGACTGAGGTAAATGGAAACATGATTAGGAGAATCACAAGGCTTGTGATTGGAATCCACTATAAGAAGTGATTAATATGGGAAGGTTTGAGAGCTATTTAAGATTTAAAGGAGGTGCAAATACATACATTATTGCACAGGATAAATAAATTTTATCTCCCTTCAAATTATAAAGCTAACAGACTTTTTGAATCAAATATTGATCTCTTTTTCCATCTATGTCTACATCTACCTATTATCTATCTGTCTATCTATCTATCTATCTATCTATCTATCTATCTATCTATCTATCTATCTATCTATCTATCATCTATCTATCTATCGTCTATCTTAGTTAGGGTCTCTATTGCTGTGATGAAACATCATGACCAAAGCAACTTGGGGAGAAAAGGATTTATTTGACTTAAACTTTCATGCCACTCTTGATCACTGGAGGAATTCAGAACAGGAACATAAACAGGGCAGAAATCTGGGGGCAGGAGCTGATGCATAGGCCATAAAGGGGTGCTGCTTACTATCCATGGTTTGCTCAGCCTGCTTTCTTACAGAACCCCAGACCACAAGTCCAGGGATAGCACCATCCACAGTGGGCTGAGCCCTTGTCAATCACTAATTAAGAAAACACCCTACAGGCTTGCGTACACACAGCCTAGTCTGATCTTGTGGAAAAAATTTCTTAATTGAGGTTCCCTCCTCTCAGATGACTTTATCTTGTGTCAAGTTGACATAAAACTATCTAGCACAATATACGTGTTATAAATTTATGCCAAATGAAAGACACTTTGTTAAGTAAAACCTTCAGAATTTTACTGATGTGGGAGCCTAGTTTTCAACACAGATTCTGCTTTTCTCTGATTGGGGGATCTGAGATGCCTTCCTGAGATGTGACTCAAGGCTGATCTCCTTGCTTGCCTCTACTGTAGCAATTACATTTCTTTTGAGCCAAGTTTAGGTAGAAACCAGTGCAGTAAATGATCATTTTGATTTATTTAAAATAGGCATGATTTATTATTTCAAGGTTTATTTAACCACTCAGAAATCATAGGCTGTGGTTATATGTTATATTATTTTCATCCCTGTAAATAATAAACTATCTTTCTTTACTGTTAAGTAGCTTGTGGTCTGGTTGGGTAGGCATGCACTAGCCCACAGTTAATCACTTTGTTAGCTAGCTGGCAGATCTTCAAGTTCTTCTAGAAGACAAAAAGGAAAGAGCTCTTGTTCCTTTACTCTATTCATTTTCAAAATGATGTGGAAAATGTTAAGTGGAACATGGACCTTCAAAGTGATACTGTTCCCATCTTTGAACAAAAGTGGAGGTTTATACCAAATATTGTAGATATATTCAATAGGAACAACTAGTCCAGAAAGTAGGTCTCACAAATTCAGTATTTTGTGATATTCACAAAATGTTTCTAAATATTTTGAAGGCACTGAGCCTCTTCAGAATATTGATGAAGTTCTTGGACCTTCTATCTATGAGTGGAAAGGAATGTACACAGTTTACCTCATATAGCCATATAGATATTCAGGATTATGTGAAATATGCATTCAGTTCTGGGGACAGCCTTGAGCATCCTGATATATGTCCTTGGAAACCCTGGTCATCCATGATCCCTTTCTCTAAGCAATTGTGGATACAATTAATTGTACAAGTGGTTCTTAAAACTAGAAATAAATTTTAGTTCTTAAGATACAGTAGTACAGTTTCAAAATGTCTAGTTGGAATGACTTAGGAGAAATGGTTTTAAATAGTTTTCACATGACAGTCTTGTCTCATCTTCTGAATGGGAAAAGTCTTCTTGTTTCCAATGAGATGAAAAAAGTGTTCTTATTGTTTTCTAAAATCATTATATCCCAGGACTGTCTCCCATAACCTGTCATTTGAAGTCTCTTTGATCTATGTGATCATTTAAATACTTCTAGAATAACAATATTCTGTTTAGCGATTAAAGTTTCTTTCTGAATACATGAAATAAGTCTATATTTCATTTTCCAATATATTGAAGGAACTCGGTTCTCTTTTCCCTTTTGATCGAATCAACTGAATTCTCAAAGAGAGCTGAGCAATTTATTGTTCCCATATAATTCTATCTCTCTCTGCAGAGATGGTGTGGCAATTATCCTGATTGGAGATGTGCCAAGAGTGTACTTACATTGCACTTTAGTGATAGTTTGGAATGAGAGTTTTATTTTGTAGAATGTATAATAGCATCACAAAATTATTTACTTCTTTCAAACTTTTTCTAGTATTGTACACCTGTGAGATTGAGTGACTCTCTCCCTCCACCTATCTGGATTAAGATATACAGACTCTGGTATATCTGCCCGTGGTCAATGCTGCTGGAGCCCCTGCCCTGCAGACAAACTGGAACCTCCAGGCTCATGACTGTGGAGCATAGAGCCCAGCATTTGGAATTCACTGAAGGGCAGGCACTACTTCTAAGGAAGGCTGTGTCAAACAGGCAGAGAAAAAAAAAGTTCTCCTGGCTGCAGCACAGAGACTGGCCATGCTGAGGAAGAGATGGGGTTCCTGGATTCTGTGAATAAATGGAGCAGACAGAACACATGAGCTGAGAAGCTTCATTGACTGATGGTAAACTCAACAGAATTTTCTGTCTTGAACTATTTGAATTTAACAGCAGTTGCAAGTGTGTGCCTTGAATGAAGAAGGCTTGAGAAGAGGGGGAGCAGGAAGAGGGAGCAGAGGAAAGAGGAGGGAAAATTGAATGTTTCCCAATGAAAAATCCCCAAAGAGAAGAGATTGAATTTGAGGAGGAAGAGGTGTTGGTGCCCCAAATCATTTTAGGAATTTAAAAATAATTACTTTTTGGCTTTCTAGCAACTGTGCAACCCAACTTGTTGACAGTGGCTATGGAATACTGTGGGTGGATTTTTGCATGTATTTAATGTGCATTACATGTGTTCTTCCTTCTGGATGTATTGTTCCATCCATTCTTTAGAAGGAGTTGTTTCAAGACCAACAGCAGAATTGTTAAAACTGTCTTGTTGCTAGTTCTGTCTTTGAACAGAAACAAAAACACTGGCCCTTTATTTGACCTGGGAGTGTGAAGCTCCTGGGTAATGACAAATTGAAGTTTACTCCCTATTCCAAGTCCCAGGAGCTTAGGTGCAGGGTCACCTTGATCTGAAGACAGTTTTTCAGCTGCAAGTGTTTGTGGTTAAGTCTCAGTTTCTACCTCCAGCCCTTTCTTCTTTCTTCCCTCACCCTTCACTGGATACTCACAGTCTCCTGTGGTATACAGAGTACCCCATGGGAGAGCCAAGCAGCCCCTGCTCCTGGTGGAACAGTGAATTTGGGGATATTTGACCCATTCCAATGGTGACCTAAGAATCTGGCCCACTTGTGTGCTATAGTCTGCATGGCACATTCCAAGTGTGTCCTAAGCCTCCCCTCCTCTCCAAGACATCTATTGTTCCTAGTGTGAACTTCAAGTCCTTCCGGTTCAGGGTCTTCTTATTTGAGTGAGTCTAGGTACCACAGAGTGCTTTGGAGAGTGGAAGGGATTGCTTTGCCGAAGTCCTTGAAATGCTTGAGTTGACTCTGTTCATCTACTTGAGATTTCTGATTCCCAGTGTCAGAAACCACTTTGCCTTTATTTGCCCTTTCCACCATCATAGTGAGTTCGAATAGTGTGTGAACAGAGTCTGTGAAAAACAGACTCTGAGTCTTGCCTGTCTTTGTTCCAATCACAGTAGGGGGCTGATCTTCTGGCCAGTCATGGTTTCTTTCTAAAACTGTGGTAAAAGAAGACAGACTAGTAGAATTTGTTTACGTTTAAACTTATGTACTTCTTGCTGGGGAGGTGGCTTAGTGGTAGAGCACTTGCTTAGCATACATAAGTCCTTGGGTTCAATCCACACACATTGCCCCCTCCCCCTGCCACTTCCTACAAATAGAAAAAAAAAAAGATAAAATCGCATATTCTTTTTTTCCAGTTCTTTTTTAAAAAATTTTATTTTATAATTTAATTTAATTTTACATATCAGCCACGGATTCCCTTGTTCTCCCTCCTCCCGGAAGTGAAGTGAAACATGGCTGCTGTGGGTTTTTGTTTTTGTTTTTTCCTTTTTCTTTTTTCCAGATCTGAGGACTGAACCCAGGGCCTTACGCTTGCTAGGCAAGCATTCTACCACTGAGCTAAATCTCCGACCCAAAATTGCATATTCTTAATGATAATCTATATAATCAGTGTTCAAAACTGTCTGGAAGACGGCTAGATAGAGCATAATGCAACAGACATGGGCATCTAATGAGCCTCTTCGCCTATCAATTGAATGCTAAATCTTTCATGAAGGGATTCCTATGTAATCACCCAGTGACCCTTGGAGTGGATAGATTGTTACACTCTCCACAAATGAGAGAGCTGAGGTTTGAGAAGGGAACCCTATAACATTCAGGGTTTCTTCCATGTGGCACCAAATGTAGGTAATAATATGATATGAGCATGGAAAACCCCAGGGATTATCAGTTTGGCCTCACACAAAGAAAGCTTCCAATTGCTAGAGCTGTCTGGGAAAGTAATAAGCTCCCTGCCCCGGGAAATAATTTGTAATCCAAGGCTAGAATATTATTTGAAGGAGCATTATAGAGCAGTTCAAGGACAAGAATGTTAAATGTTTGAAAGAATCCCCTCTAATCCCAGAGTTGCCTCATTGCTGTACATCATTATGCATGTTTCCATATGCTCGGATCTGTCAACCTAACCACTGCTGTGTGTGGAGGCTCTGTTTGGTTTGCTCACTCACTGCCATGTATCAGGCTCTCTGTTGGGGCAGTTTCACAGGAACAGAGGACATTTAGTTGGTTTTTATTGTTGTTGTTGTTTTTTCTTTCAAAAGAAAACCTGAGTTTTGTTTAGAAATCAAAAAAAAAAAAGGGTTCCAAAGTAAAGGTCTTTGAGACTCCAGTACAAACTAGAAGTATTTAAAGAAGCTACCTTGGAGTTCCCTTTGCGGTTCATCATTTTTGTTTTGGTAATTTCTTCTCTCTGACTCTCTCTGTCTCTCTCTTAATCTCTATCTATCTATCTATCTATCTATCTATCTATCTATCTATCTATCATCTACTTATCTTACAGAAGATATCCTGCCCACCAGCCCTGCCCTTGACAAAAGACACTCTCAGAAGGTACATTTAAGTGTCTATGGGAATATTTCTCAAGCCCAGACAGAAGAATGGCTAGAGGCCAATGCTCATTTGAGGGGTTCTTCCCTCCTCATTCTTCCTGGCTGGCCCATTGCCATCCCCTGCAAAGGAAGAACCTCATTAACAAGCACGCTAATGCATGACTGGCCACATTCAAGAAAACCCTGAACTGCCCAGCCCTAAAGAACAGCCAGGAAGTACCCCTGTATTTCACAGAACATGATGATCACTGTGTTCTTCCTGAAAAGAAGTGCGTTTCTCAATGGTTCTGTTTATTTCACAACCTTGAATCCATCTCAGTGAGTGAGCAAGGTCTCCCGCACAGTGGCTTTGCTTCAGACAACCCTGCTCTAAAGTAGATACGGTTTTTCAGTTGTCCTTTTCACAGTGCTGACTCCCTCCCATGACTCAAGCGCTTACTGTAGATCACCCAGTTCCTGCTTAACCATTTCTG
Organism: Peromyscus maniculatus bairdii; assembly: GCF_049852395.1. Classification (NCBI taxonomy): domain Eukaryota; kingdom Metazoa; phylum Chordata; class Mammalia; order Rodentia; family Cricetidae; genus Peromyscus; species Peromyscus maniculatus. The sequence goes on from NC_134861.1 coordinate 36,317,356, forward strand.
AACTGGCTTCCCTCTTTCCCCAGTTGAAGAAGTGATAATAGGCAATGTTGGCAGAGCTCAGACCACCGATCACCACTGTGGCAGTACTTAGGATATGCCTCAGTTTACTTTTATGCTTCTGTAAAGAGTACCTGGGACAGGGTAATTTTTGAAGAATGGAAATGTTTTCTTCAGAGCTTTGAGGCAGAAAATTCTAGTGAAGGTGGCAGTAGAGTTAAATTCTGGGAGAACCAATCTTTCCTCCAAGATGGCATCTTGAAAACAGCCTCCTTCAGAAAGAAGGGACATTGTGTTCTTATATGGCCGAAGATCAGAAGGCAGCAAAGCCACCACAAAAGTTCTATTAATCTGTTTACAAGGACAGATTCTTCAAGGCCTGAAATGCTTCTTGTATCCTCACCTTGAATGTGTTGTCTTGGGTATGAAATTTCTCACACACAGATTCGAAAAGTAGTGGAGCAATCCAAACCAGCAGCGTGCCTATAGTTATTGACACTTGCTCTAGGGCCCTGTGAATAGGTCCATTAGCCCACTTAGAAGAGAAACTTAAGATCTATGTGGATCGAGGGCTTTTCAAGGCTTTATATAATGATTGAAAGTCAGCTTTTTATCTGACTATGCTAGATTCCAAACTGTTCTGCCCTGCACTGTCTCCTGTGATCTGACCTGCTGGCCTGACAGTGCAGCACAGCATGTTAAGACAGCTGCTTCCTGTGTTTCCTTTCTTTTTACATTTGTTTAGCCCCTTTTTGAGAACATCATACATAGATTCTCCTATCTTTGTTCCACCCCCCAAATTCATGGTCTCTTCTTTAGTCATGTACATCTGTACATACAACCTTCTGAGTCCATTTAGCATTGTTAATATGTACACACATTCAGGGCTGACCACCTAGGATTGGACAACCCATATGGGAACTTGTCCACAGTGAAACCTGATTCTCCGTCTTCCACTAGTCATTGCCCACCTGTAACTCTTCATCAAGAGGTGGAGCCTTTTGCAATTCCTCACATCATCTTTGGCATATCAACTGGTATTGTCATTTTGCAGGACTTGTACCTGCAATCTATCATATTGTTGGAATTTCATGGGTGCATTTTACCCTTTGTAGTGGTGCTTACATGTAGGGCACTGCCCTTATATGCAGTTCTGTGCAGATGCAATCCAATCCCTAATTTATGTGTGCAGGACACGGTATTTATGTGGCGTCTGGCACTGCTGTGGAAATGATGGTTTCTTTTCAAACTTTTTTTTCTCTTGGAGAAAAAAATCTCTGCTGAAAACATACCTGTCAAAATATCTCATATGCTTAAACATGGGGCCCTATATGTGCACTTTCCTCAATGGCTCTGAATAAGAATTCCCAGGATTATGATTGTTCACTACTCGGGCTTCTACCGAGTATTGCCTACAGCTATGGAGACCAGAACTAACACACTGCACTTTAAATGGCATCAAAGCAATGCTATTTTAATATTACCATTGTCCTACTTTCCTTTCTGCGGCTGTGACAAAAAAAATACTGACAAAAATTAACTCAGGAGACAGTGTATATTTTTTAGCTTTCAATTCCAGATATCCCTCAAAGCAAGGGAGTCAAGGAGGCAGGAAGTTGGAATAGCTGCTCACATCACATCCAGTCAAGACCAAAGAGAAATGGATGTATGTGTGCTCAGTTGGTTGCTTGGTTGTTTTCAGCTTGATAGATCCACTCAAAGAATAATTCACAACCACTTCTCTAGGGAATGGTGCTAGCCACAATGGCTTGGATCTTCCCACATTGATTGATTTAACTGAAGCAATCACTCACAGACATGCCAACAGGCAAATCCAGTGTAGACAAGGACTCATGAAGGCACTCTTTTCAGATGACTCTAGGTCAGTGGTTCTCAACCTGGGGCATATGAGCCCTTTGAAGGTTAACCTAAAACTACCAGAAAACACAGATATTTATATTACATAGATATTTATGTTATGATTAATAACAATAGCAAATTTACAGGTATGAAACAGAATAGAAAACAATTTTATGGTTGAGCATCACCAGGACATGAGGAACTGTATTAAAGGGTCACAGCATTAGGAAGGTTGAGAACCACTGCTCTAGGTTGTATCAAGTTGATAATTAAAGCTAACCATCACATTCATTATTGCTGCAAGTTCTTATGTCTTATTTATTTATTTAGAGTAATTCTACATTCATAGAAAATGTAAGACAAACAAACATTCCAGGAATTAATAAGTAAAAGTATAATAGATTAGAAGCTCACACCAAATATTAATAAGATGTGTGACTTGCCTTAGTAGACATAGAAATTAAACAGCCTAGGAACAAAGACTTCTATTCTATACATCTCTCCTCTAGCTTACTTAGCCTTCATGAGACTGCTGAAGTTCTGTTATCCTTCTTCATATACACTTACTATCTAGAAGCCCTGAGGTTTCTGTCCTGTCATAAGATTTATGGAGCAAGAGATGTTCAGATAAGGTTTCCCCACCTACTCAAAAGCACTATGTGAGCTTTGATGAGCTCCGTATATGCTTCTGTTCTTGAAAATTTCCATGGTGAATCACTGTTATTGAAAGAAAGTATATTGCCTTCCAATGGTTCCTCTGGGCTGGTAAGAGTAGGTATATTGTCATAGGAAGTTTACTTGCATTAGCACCATGTGTGCTGATTTATTTCTCTGATGACTTTTTAATGTGTTAAACTCAGTTACATTCCCCAACTATTTACACAACACTTATCTGGGTATTGATGTAAAATTATTTTGTAAATGTGCTTTAAGCCTAGCTTAATGAACTTTAACTTTCAACTTGACATAGCCTAGAGTCATCTGAGATGGTAGTATTAACTGATGGATTGCCTAGTTCAGATTGGCCTATGGGCATTGCTGTGGGGGATTGTCTTCATTATTAATTGCTATAAGAAGGACCAGCCCGCTTTGGGCGGCACAGTTCTCTAGGTAGGTGGCCCTGTGTTATATGAGAAAGCCAACTAGCCATAAGCCTGCACTAGCTATTAATCAACATCCTCTATGGTTCTTGCTGTACTTCTTGGTTGAAAGTTAGTTCTCTGGCTGAAGGTAATGCTTTATGGAAGAGCAGTTTCCCTGCCTTCAAGTTAATGCTTGAACTTATGGCCCACATTCCCTCAATTGTGACTATACCTGGATGTGTAAGCACAATAAATCCTTTCCTCCCGTTTTGTTGCCCTTTGGTCACAGTGTTTGTCTCCACAACAGAATGAACCTAGAATACAGGCATTTATCATTTATTTCAAGTTGATCAAAAGAAAGATTGTCATGAATGGACCTGGACTTAATGGGTCATATTCTTTATATGGTTTGTGCTTGAAGAATTCGACCTTGCTATCATCTTCCCTGTTAGTTTTTCTTTTCCTGAATTATTTAATATATATAGAAAAGATAGTTAACCTCTTACGTTTCTTGCTTATGAGAAAGGCACTTTCAAGGATAAGTGAAGCTTATGGGCTTCTTAGCCCAAGAAATTTAAAATCACAAAAGCTTAGGGTTAGAAATTCAGGGCAAAGGAAAACATATTGCTTAATTTTTTTCTGTCTGCTCAGTGAGATATGTGTATTTTTCTTAAGAAAGAGAATGGCCTTATACATTTCATTGAAAAATATTTTCCTCTGATGATTAACAACAAAAATTACTTGCTTTGTATCCTCCTTCCTCCCTTCCTTCCCCTTGTCCCTCCCATCCATTTTTCCTCCCCTCCTTCCCTCCTTTTCTCTCTCTTTCTGGAGAAGAATGCATAGCAAAAGCACCTGAGGATTTCTTCTAGAACATATAGACTGCATTTAACTTTGATGCAGGTAGCTTATATTTATTTTTCCTCCGAGAAAATCATTTCAGACTTTTTGATAAAGAAGATACAGCAAAACCAAGAAGAGCAGAGCAAGGAACAGTAGGCTTGACTCTTGGCCAAAGGCCATTCCCTGTGTGGCATCGGTCTCACTGTTCAAACATGAGCTGAGCTGAGTTGTAGCTCCCAAAACCTCATAACCAGACAATTTCAAAACACTTTAGGTATCAGTATAGTGAAATTATTAATTAGGCAAATTCAGCCTTAGTTGTTATGTAAAATTTTACTTTGCAAAATGCGTTTTGAAAGCTAAGCAAACTGAAGTTTAAAACTGCATGATGCATGATGTGATGGCATAAGCATCAGTTTTAGATTTAGAGATGCCAGGGCCTGATGTCTAGAAGTCCTGCCTCCTAATGAATAATTGTAATGATCTCCTTTAGCTTTAAAACAATGAAGGGACAAATCTTCACACTCCTTCCTTGCTTCTTAGTAGTAGTAACCTTTTTTTTAAAGCACAAAGCAATTTAAAAATGACATTAAAGTTTTAAATAAAATTATGTAATTGGAGTCTATAAAATTTTAGCAACTCATATGTTCATGCATTTGCTCATAAAACTATTCCTTTATGCACAAATAGAACAGCCAGAGGAAAGAAGTGTTATGATTCTGGCATGTGCCATGAATGCAAAGGAAGCTATTCAGGAATGAGAAAAATTGACATCACCATAAAGGAGGGAAGGAGGTGGTCAGATGTGAGATGTGCTTTGCACACATAGAATGATGTATAGAAGTGGGATTTATAATGTATCCTTGTAAGTCTATTGATTACCAAATTGATAACTATATCTACTTCAGTTCCAACCAACACAAATATGAGGGAAATCCTACAGGTTGGGGACTGGGTGTTGGAAACATAATCCAAGGGCTGGGACTATAGTTTAGTGGAAAAATGCCTGGAACTTGTATGGCCATACAGTTAACCCCCTACCACCACAACTCCCACACAAAAGAACAAAAAGAAGAAAAAACAAATAAAAAAACTGACCAAACAAAAAACCCTGAGCTTGTGAAGGACAATTCAGATTAAAACCATAACATTCTGCCTTTGACCGACAAGGACTCATGACCATTTCATGCAACAAAATGTAATTAGTCCAACATTGAGAATCATTATAGTCTCAAGAGTCCCAACAATGTCCAGAATACCCAAAGTCTCTTTGACTGCTCAGGGTAACTGCTAAGCTGTAAACCTCTGTACAATCAGAATGGCTACATACTCTTAATTTACAATGGCATAGAGTAATATCCGAGTCCAAAAGGAAGGTATAGAAGAATACCAAGGAAAGACTGAACCAAGGCAACACTATGAAGTTCAGTAGAAAAAATGTTAAATCCCACAACTCCAAGTCTGGAAACAGGGGTATTTGATGTCATGGCATAAAGTCCAATGAGTTTTGGAAGGCCCTTCCCTGAACCTCTCTCTTGAGTCAGCTCTACTGGTTACTCCAGCTTTCCTCAGCAGCTTCACACACCTGGTGTTGTGGTTGAAATATGAAATGCCCCTCAAAGGCTCATGTATGTGATCACTTAGTCCTTTACTGATGGCTCTAGGAAGGTAATGAAACCTTCAGAAATAGAACCTTGTTGGGTGAAATAGATAAGTGAACTTACCTTGAGGTTTTATAACCTGGATCCACTTCCTGTTCTCTCTCTGCTTCCTGACTGCTGAGACAACATGGCCAGCGCCCTTCTATTCCTGCCTCCATGCCTTGCCTGTCATGGTAGAATGTATCCCTTTTAACTTGGAGCTAAAATAAACCCCTCATTCCTCAAATTTCTTTTGCCATGCATTTTGTAACAAGGAGGAAAATGATACAGAAAGTTGGTAATAAGAAGTAGGGTTTTTGTGCTAAACCTGAACATTTACTTGTTACGTGTTTAGAGCCTGAATTTTAGAGATGGGTATAGAAGGTCTTGGAGTTGTAAGCTAAATAAGTCTGGGGATGCTTCAAACAAGTGATTCTGGTGGGAGTTCAGAAGGCCTGTAGCTCAAATTCTAAATTGGTCTTGTAATAAAAGATCCCAGTGCCAGATATTGGGATAAATGCTAAAAGATTGGAGAGACAAAGGAACAAGCCACAGCCACCACCTCTTACCTCACCAACTTCTTAGCCTAAAAAAGCCTCAGTCTATAGGCCTCTAGCTGAATGAGCTTCCTCAGCTAAAAAGGCCTCAGCCAAAAAAGCCTCTAGCTGAAAGGGACGCTTCTGCTGAAAAGCCTTTAGTTCCTGTCTCCTCACACCTTATATACCTTCCTCCATCCAGCTGTCACTTTCTGGGATTAAAGGCCTGTGTGCTTCCCAGTACTGGGATTAAAGGTGTGTGCCACCACTGCCTGGCTCTGTTTTCTCTCCTAGACTGAGTCAATCTCATGTAGTCCAGGGTGGCTTTGAACTCCCATCGATCCAGACAGATCTCTGCCTCCTGAATGCTAGGATTAAAGCTGTGTCAAAACCCTGAGGATGGGGCACAGAGAAAGCCAAAACCCACTAGTAGAGGAAAGAAGCAAAATATCCAGCTGTCTGCATGGGAGAAATGTATGAAAGTGGCTAACTCCTGCAGTTGTTGGAGCCCCCAAAACCTATGGAGTTTGCTGCAGAGAGGCTGCAACAAAACCTTAGCCAGCAGAATAGGGACTCCCGCCCATGTGGGGTGGAGATTCCTGTCTCATGTAGCTCCAGCCTGAGCCTGTGGCTTTTTCATGAATTCAGTGTCCAGTGTTGGGCACCAGATGTAACATGAATTGCTGAATGGTCTTATTATAAAAAAATAATCTAGTGGCTTGTTCTGTCCTCTGATCTTCAGGTTAATTTTATTAGGCTGCACAATATATGACCACAAAGGCTGGAATGCAGAACTGTAAATAGCAAAATCTCTGCTCATGAGTTTCAGATGTGAACAAGGACTCTACTGGAAATTCTTGCTAAAGTCTGTTTATGGAGGATATTTCACATTCAAATTATTAATGGTCGTCTAACTGTCTGTTGAGAAAACTGAAGTCACTTAGAACATAGCTAGCTCTTGAAAGTCCCAGTAATTGATTTTTTCCACCACACTACAGCAGAAAGGGTAAGAGAAAGTATATCTTCCAAGGAGAATCCAGTCTGGGCTCTTTGTAGGCAGAGACCAGTTTACCAACAATAGCCCCTCCTGTTCGTCTGACTGCTTCAGATGTTTCTTTTACCCATGACAGCTAAAACAACAAGGTAGGTTTCATGTTAAGTATTCTTCCTGTATACAGCTTGCTCTAGCCTGGTTTTTGTTGTTAGGATAAACACAATGACTAAAAGTAACTTGAGGAGGACAGCGTTTATTCAGCTTGCACTTCCAGGTCATACTCCATCACTGAAAGAAGTCAGGGCAGACACTAAAGCAGGAACAATGAGGGAACCTTGCTTATTGCTCGTGGTCTGCTAGCTTTTATATATAGTCCACCAGGCCCACCTGCCCAGGGGTGTTACTGCCTTCAGTAGGCTGAACCCTCATGCTTTAATTAGCAATCAAGACAGTGTTCCACAGATATGCATGCCCACAGGCTAATGTGATCAAGGTTATTTTTCAGATGAGTTTCTCTCTTCTCATGTGACTCTAAGTTACGTTATGTTGGCACTAAAAAGTAATCATGACACTGTTTGATTGCTTTTCTTTGATGTATAAAGTACCCTGGACAATGAAATAAATATTTTAGAGGTGTAAAGGTTTATTTTAGCTTATAGATCCAGAAAGGTCCAGTCCATAGTGATCAGGGAGAAAAAGCAGCAGGCAGGAAAGGTATAGTGACAGAACAGGAGACTGGCTGGTCACATTGCATGCCTAGTCAGGAAGCACACAGTGAATAGAAAGTGGATCTAGCTTGCAAATCCTCAAGGCCCTTTCCCAGAGACCTGGTGACCTACTTCCTCACATAAGGCTCCACTTTCTAAAGAGGCCATGCCCTTCCCTAAACACCACCAACTGGGGACCAATTGTTCACACACATGAGCCTATGAGACACATTTCACATTCAAGCAAAACACACACAGACACAAAGGATGCAGCAAAACTTTTAGAACTGATAGGTATGTTTATTACCTTGATGCAGGCAGTGATAACATAAATCTGATATAACATAAATTTGATCCACATTCATCAAGTTGATACACTTCATTAGTACACAAATTGGATACGTTAAATAGGTACACTTTTATATACCAATTTGACTTTCTAATGCTGGGAAATATCAGAGCAATATCCTGCTTATACACATAACCACAAGTGAATATTTTATTCCTGGACCTTGAAATGAGTCCTTAAAATAGAGAGTCTCTGCTGATGGTGGAAGGTTCGAATGGGCACAGACTGGAGTCAGAATGTACTGTAATCTCTGACTGCCTGCCAACCTAGATGTGGACTTTGAAGCAGCTGGAACAACTGTAACATTTGTAAGTATGTTCACATGACAAGGAAATTATCCCACAGAAGTCCTTGAAGATCACACCATCTGCTTAGGGTTAAACTTCAAGTAGAATTTGTCTCATAAACAATTTGTGCATGTTTAGACCTAACTCCCTTATGTATACCATAACTATGGAAGAAGTATGATTATTTTCATTTTAAAAAATAAGAAACCATGACTAAAAATGGTAATTTTCCACTAGGTTCAGCTCCTTGCCCCATAAATCCAGCTGTCTTGAAAGTAGAAGGGAAGGGACAGGTTGGAATAAGAAGCAAATATAATCTTCAAGATGTTATACAAAGATGGAGGGATTCCAGATTCAAGAAGCCATTCCTGAACAACCCATAATTTCAGCCCTGCCTGTCCAGCTATTTCCCTCATATATATGATTTTGTCATTATTTTAGCTATGTTTAACACTTTCAGTTATTCTTTGTTCTTCAGGGTAAGCAGTGAAAATAGTTTCCTTTGACCTGCATTGACTACACTCATCATGGTCTTACACTCCATTCACCAGTATTCAGTCACCTTGAGGCCACTAGGCTATTGTCAAATGCCTCTCCATGTAGCTGATCTATGACCTTAGTATCTATAATTGGTTATTTTTTTTATTGTAACACAATAATTAAATCTCAGACCCTCTGTCTACTTTAGTTAGGACAGGCAAAATTTTGCTGCAAAGAAACAACCACTCTCTCTTGAATATTTGATTAGCAAGTGTTTAATCCTTACTTACCTGTATATTATTGAGGAGAAGATTATAGATTTGGTCCCTATGTATTCCAGTTTGGATAGTCTGTGTGCTCCTAAAGTTCTCATGGGTAATAGCTTGGTCCTAGCTAGTAGAATCAACTATTGAGAGGCCATTATATTAACACATTTATGGATTCATAACTTGATAGCATTGTTAGATGATAAACATGAAGACTGTACTTTTAAGGATGAGTCTGATCATTAGATGTGTCTTTGTGGTTGGTGTCACTTTTCTATCCATCATGAGATGAGCAGCTGGGCCCCTCCACACACTCCTACCATGATAGTTTGTTTCCCCACAGGCCTAAAAACAATGAGCTTTGCAGACTCTTAACAATAGTCTTTGAAACCATGAGCCAACATTAATCCTTCCTACCTTTTAGAAGCATGTTTGATATATATGAGTCACTTGTCTGCATATATGTATCTATACCACATGTGCCCTGGTGCTCATGGAGGCCAGGCAAAGTCATGTAGAAGATCCCCTGGAACTAGAGCCATAGATGGTTGTGAGTCACCATGTGGGCTCTGGAAATCTAACTCAGGTCCTCTGCAAGAGTAACAAGTGCTATAAGCCACTGGTTCATTAATTCTACCCTATCTCCCTTTCCTACTTTTAATTGTTTCTGTCAGGTATTTGTGACAGAGATAAAACTAATACTCCGAGTCATGTAGTATGTTTGGACAATAGGCTTTCTTCAGCTTATCTGAGAGACTAGACCTTGGAGTGAGGAAGCCAAATAAGGTAAACCCCCAGTAAGATATATAATAAGCAACAGAGAAGGATTAAAATTATCTTTTGAAAGCAGAATTAGACACAAGGCATCTTTCTGATACTGTTATAATTAGACTCTATGGGATGAATTCTACATAAGTCAGTGAACTGCTTAAGAAGGGAAAATAGGAGACGCTGGAGTAGATGATCTGTGATGGGCTTTTTAAAAGGAGATTTGTTTTACATGTACATGTGACTGCCTGCATATATGTATATATACCATGTGCATGCTGGTTTCAGAGGAAGCCAGAAGAGGGCTTTAGATCTTCTAGAGTTGGAGTTATAGGTGGTTTTAAACTGCCATGTGGGTACTGAGAATTGAACCACGGACCTCTGGAAGACTAGCAAGTATTCTTAACCACTGTGCCTCCTCTCCAGCCCCTGTGGTGTTTTGAAACTTCACTTGGTTAATAGAACTCTTCTGTGTTAATACCTACCCAGTAGGGTACCACTGTGGCTTCAAAGTCACCCTCCCTAGAGAACAATTTCTGAATCTTTTCGGCGTTCACATTCTTCCTTATATGATTTGTGAGCTCAAGCATGGGGGAGGAAGCTGCAATAAGCCTTGAGCTTATTTATTTTCAATTAGAATCTCATTCCATCCTCTTGGTAGTCATTTACACAGTCTTTTTTTTTCTTATCTTTTTCTGTGTTCAACTGAACACAAGTTCATGGAAATCAGAGGCACCAACTGGAGTTTTGAGCCTTAGTCGATCTGATTCTCCATGGTACAATCTCTGTTCCTCTTACCACACTGTGTCCCATTCTCAGAATTATGAAATAAAACTGGGTTACTAGCCAATTATGTTCAGAGCCCCTGGATGGGCTGTAAGAGGACAGCAGGGATCATTCTGCCACATCATTGCACTGACTGGGTTTTGGACATTACCGGCAAGGCAAGGGAATAAAAAGAGAGGACAGACAGATGGACACACAAAAAACCTAGAATGGGTAGATAGGCCTCTCTACTGGAGAAGCTATAGTACCCTGGAAGATCATCATGTATGTTATATACAGGTGAACAGAGAGGCAAATTATGGCATAGAAATGAACAAGGAGGCAAGGTTCATGGCATAGCTGGATCAAGGAGATGGGTTTAGCTAATCTCAGTACCAGCAGTCTCTATAGGAGAGCAGTCTCTAGGCCAAAAGTATCAAGGGAGAAGTGCTATGGAATAATGCCCTTGTACACTGGCTTAAAAAAATGTTGATTGCCCAGTAGCCAAGCAGGAAGTACAGGCAGAGTGAGCAGATGAGGAGAATTCTGGGAAGGGGAGGGCTGAGTCAGGAGTTGCCAGCCAGACATAGAGGAAGCAAGATGTGAAGGCAGAACCAAGAAAAGGTACCAAGCCACATGGCTAAACATAGGTAAGAATTATGGGTTAATTTAAGTGTAAGAGCTAGTCAGTAATAAGTCTGAGTTAATGGCCAAGCAATTATAATTAATATAAGCCTCTGTGTGCTTACTTGGGTCTTAGCAGTTATGGGACCAGTGGGTGAGAGATTTTTCCTGACCATGATCCAGGCAGGACACAGGAAAACTTCTGGCTACAGGGAAATAAACTTGGTGAACATTTTCTGCACACACTATCTTCATCCACACATTGATCAGGGGAATGGGAGTTTTGTCATACCTCCATGGATTAGAGGGTCAGGACAGTGTCCATGTAAACCGCTCATATTCACTCTGCATTTCACGCACTCAGGGCTTCTTGTGCGCCATATGTTACTGCACCTAGCTGTGTAGATGTAAGCTCTCATAATGATGGGATAGCATAATTCAAAAGAAACTAGAAAAGTATTTGCTACCATAGCCTTAAATGTAGCCAGCCATGGCTAGGACAGCACATCTTTGGAAGATGTCTGGGGGGTGGCAACTCACTGAGTTCTTTTCTACAAGCACACTCTTATTCGACTGTCTATTCTAAGGACAGTACGGAATAATGTGTTCCGTCAAGAGGTTTTTGAATATATTAGTACCCATTACTGTCCATTGACATGCAGTTTGCTCAGAGTGAATGTATATCAAAATGTTGAACAGTCTCCTGTCTCTGGGATTTGTCATGCTGCCCTACTCTATGCTGTGCTCAAAGCAATCCTAGTCATTCCCTCTGTGGTCAGGTTAGTGCCCAGGCTCATATGCCTGTCACTGACCTCTTTGCTCTCTTGTCCACTGCCATCTGTCTTCCACCTCTTCCTAAATTCTTTCTAAGATAGTTTTTCTCATATCCAGCACTTTCATCCTACCAGTCCTCCCATTTGTCTTTCAAATGTGTGTCTCTTCCTCCTCTGTGACAACTCATGCTGCCACATCTTTGTGTTTACATACTTAACATGCTCATTTTCAAGTAGCATGAAAAGTCTTCAGCAACAGCTCAGTCTTCACTGCTCTTGAGGTGAGAACTAATCTATTTAAGGGTTGCTATGGGCCCAGTGAGGTGGCTCAGCATGTGCAGTTGATTAGTGCCCAGGCAGAAGACCAGAGTTCAAGCTTTGTAGGCAGAATTTCTCTGTCCCACCAGCCAGCTTCCAAATAAATACACAGAGACTTATCATTAATTATAAATGCTTGGCCAATAGCTTAGTATTGTTTTTAACTAGCTCTTACATCTCAAATTATCCCACATTTTTAAATCTACATTCTACCATGTGGTGGTACCTTTCTTCAGCATAGCATTTTTATCTTGCTTCTGCCAACATCCCTACCTCTCCTGATGACTCTGCTCTCATTCATTACAGTGAGCTTTCTTCCTGTCCAAAAGTCCTGCTTAATCTCTTCCTGCTAAGCTATTGGCCATTCAGCTCTTTTTATTTATTTATTTATTTATTTATTTATTTATTTATTTATTTATTTATTTATTTATTGAGACAGGGTTTCTCTGTGTAGTTTTGGTGCCTGACCTGGATCTCAGTCTGTAGACCATGCTGGCCTCGAACTCACAGAGATCCGCCTGACTCTGCTTTCCAAGTGCTGGAATTAAAGGCATGTGCCACCACCGCCTGACTCAGCTCTTTATTAAACCAATGACAGCAACACATCTTTACAGTATACAAAAAGATTGTTCCACAACAAAGCTTCACAACTCGTGGGTGTAAGGAGAGAACTAACTCCTGAAAATTGTCCTCTAACCCCCATACACAGCATGGAAACATACACACACACACACAAAGTGAGAGACAGATGCAGAGAGAGAAAGAGGAGAGAGAGAGAGAGAGAGAGAGAGAGAGAGAGAGAGAGAGAGAGAGAGAGAGAGAGAAGTGTATACTTTGGGGGGGAATTAAAATTACCATGAACTAGAGGCTGCAGATGTAGCTTAGGTGGTAGAGTGCTTGGCTAGCATGTATGAAACCCTAGATTTGATCCAAATCATTGCAAAAGCCAGGCAGATTGCATTTTTGTAATCATAGCATTGGAGAGATGGACACAGGAGAATGAGAAATCCAAGATTTTTGTCAGCCGCAGAGTGAGTTTGAGGCCGGCATGTGGAATATGAGAACTTGTCTAAAAAAGAAAACTATATATACAAATATACAGATAACAAATATATGTAAAAATATATGTTGTATTTATGTATTCATATGAGCATATGAAGTAATGGACTATCATGAGGATGTTCCAGCAAATCCAGGGCTTCCTCTTGTTTTTCTGTTGTAAGGACTTGGGTCCACTCAAGACTTTGAGTGACAAGGGTTCTGGCACATATCAGACTGAATCCTCGTGGGAGGCTTTCAGCCACACTCTCCTAGCTAAGCAGTCTGCACTCTTCATGCTCAGAAATTGCAGTGTATATTTTTCTAAGCCACTACATTTTGTGCTAACATATACAGAACAATCAATCAGTGACATAAATGCCTAGTACTTAGAGATTAATGCATGCCAAGCACTCTGCTAATTGCTTTCCCTCCCTCATAACATATCCATCCTCTGTCTACTTCAGCAAAGTATTTCGAAATCTATGTCCATTTTTCAGATGTGAATACCAGAATTTAAAGATGTTAAGCACTTTATCAAAGACTCACAGCTTATACATTGAAAGCCAAAATTCAAGGTGGCTTCATGGACTAGGGAATGGAGTGATCTCTGATATTGTGTTGGTATAACAAAAGGGCCCTAGAGTCAGAGAACATTTATTTCCTAATGATTCATACTTTTATCTACATTATATTCTAGTTCAAAGTGAATGTTTTGAAGGCAAAATTCTCTCTTAGCTAATCTATCATATTTTGTGTTTCAGGTTGCAAAGGATTTTATTTGCTTTGCTGAGACTCTCTCTTCTCTCTCTGTGTGTGAATGTGTGTGTTTGTGTGTGCACAAGTGAGTTTGCATGTATGCTTGCATGTAAGTGTGCATATGCATGTGTGTTGGCACACATACTGGCATATGTTTTGGCATGCATGTGTGTGAGTGTGTGTGCATGTGTGTGGTTTTCTTTAATTAAAAGCACAGATACAAGGTCACTTTGCAAATGGTCACAAACTATGATGAGATCTTCAAATGCCTCACAAAAGGTTTGAATTCCTTTACTCCAAGAGACAATAGAATAAATCCACAGACATATGGAGACCATTTCAGCTTTCTTGTCAAGAGAGGCTGGAAGACAGCTTCCATGAAACCAACTGAGTCAAGAATCAGGCATGGCCTAGAGTTGTATCCTTTCCCAGTCAGGGAATATAGAAAGGATCTAGATACAGTTGGGTTATTTAGAAGATGGTTTAAGGCTGCATACATGGTGGGAATGAGGCTAGGAGAGAGGAAAAGCTGGCATATTTATTGAGGCCATTGTTAATAATGAAGAGTGCTTCCTTACTGATAGGAAACACCCTGCAGAACCATCACCCACAGGAAGATAGGCTGGAGTAGAAGGACTCCTGACTCTTCTCCCCATTGATGAAGAACCTTTGTGAAGCTGTAACTCTCACACATTTCTGTTGCACGAGTGTGCTAGCCAGGTTGGTTCATTTTCCTTAGGAAAGATAGAAGAACCAAGTGGAAAGATTTGCTATGTGCCCTGCAGGAGAATTTCTTCCTTTCCTATCTGAATATGGATTGCAAAAATGGGACCTGAGTATGCAAGAATGGCAGCTACTAGAAACCTTGGGCCTGGCAGGCTGCTGCAGGTGCCCATGACCAGGTAAGGCTGGAACAGAGGGTAGCTGGTAGAGCTCACCAGAGACAGCAGCAGGTGACAAAGGGATGGAAGTAAGCTGAGTTTGTTTTTCAAAATCAGCTAACCTGGTGAGTCACTCCACAGCTTCAGTGAGAAATGCCTTTAAAATAGTCAAAGAGAAACCTGAAATTCATTTAGGTAAACAAGCATATAAATACCCTGTGTTCATGAAATTTATGAGTAGAATAAACTATCCACCCTTCCCTATCACTTTGGGTTTCTGTTGCAAGGTGTATAGAAATCAGTAAAAAGATGTAGATTTCTTCATTGAGTCACCCAGACAAGACCAAGTTAAAGCCCAACCCAAAGGTGATAAATATCCAATATGGTAAAAAGACTTCTATTTCTATTTTCTCTCTTCTTATTTTTGTGGAGGACTTTGGTAAAGCCACTGTAGATTTCAGTGTATTTCAAAGCTTTTCAGATTCCCACGAAGGGAACATCATTACCAATATAATCCCTCCTATCTGATGATGTTGCTTTATCATTTGATGCCAAATAAATATCTGATGTTCTTAAACTAGCTCCCAAGTAAGCATATATTTGTGATGAAGAGAAGAAAACATCAAAGAAACCATTGGAGGAGTTTAGGAGGAAGAATGGGCTGGGATATGCTACAGATGTTCTTAGTCATAGTTTCTGGCAAAATTGAGAATTATACACACAATGGCTTTATGGCCTGACATAAATATGTGTGCGGGTAGTTTCTTGTCACTTAATATGGGCTAGGGTCATGTGGACAGAGGGAATTCAATTGAGAAAATGCCTCCATATTATTGATTTGTAGATATGTCTATGGGACATTTTCTTGATTCATGTGGGAGGGCCACTAAGGGTGGTACCACCCTGGGAAGGTGCTCCTGGGCTGTATAAGAAAAGCAGACTGAATAAACCATGAGGAATAAACCAGTAAGCAACACTCTTCTGTGACCTCTGCTTCATTTCCTGCCTCCAGGGCCCTGCTTTGAATTCCTGCCCTGACTTCCCTTCATGATTATTGTAAGCTCTATGATGAAATAAACCCTGTCAAGAAGGTTTGGTCCGTGATTTATCCCAGCAATGGAGAAATGAGCTGGAACAGAAGTTGGTACCAGGAGTGGGATATATTTTGCTTTAGGGAGGGTTGTGGAAATATTTGGAATTTGGGGCTGGAAAATCCCTCAAGTGATTAGAGCTATTCTGTGGGAACTTGGCAGATAATGTTGAGAGAGCTATAAGCAATGGAGGACCACTTATGTAGTTTCAAAGGAAAGCAAAGGCTATTAAGGCCGTATATTTGTGTGATTTGAATTATGAATCTGTGGTTGCTGGTCAGGTAGGACTAAGATTCCATTAATATTAACAAAAGACCAGTGCTACTAAAGTGAAACCTTTACTTTATTGGGAAAATCAATTCTGGTAAGCTGAAGCTGAAAAATCATCTGTGATTATGAAGAGATCTGCATTTTGAGTGTAAGACCCTTCTAGGAAGTATTTCTTGAGAGTTAGCATACAGAAGCCATGTGGCCCAAGGGAACAAGAAGAGTCTCTTGTGTATCACTAATGTTGTTGACAGGTGAGCTGTAGGATTCAAGGGGTCACAGAAAGAATCTGAGGCTTGGCTGATACCATAAGAGTCAAAAGAGGCTATAAGTGAAGGTGCAGCATCGGCTTGTGTGGAGACCCTGTGGTTGAAGGTGTTGTGGAGGGAAGCTGATGCTTGGCATCCTGTGGCAACGTTGGGTTCACTGAAGAGAGGACAGGAAGATACTGATGATTGTGCAGTTATAGTGAATACCTTGACCTGTTGGAGATACCAGTAACATGGGATAACCACCAAGAACAGTGGCAGGTGTGGAGCAGAGCTAACCTGAGCCTCTGAGACTGGCTATATGTGCTCTGGATTGCAGAGTCAGAAAAGTAGCACTGAATAAGTCTTTAGGAGCTCAATAGATCATGAGTGAGTTAGAGCCATTAGGTACTGGGGTATATATATTGTTGGATTTAGACTTTGCTTTGATCTAATCGTAACTGTGCCCTGGTCCTTCCTTCTTGAAATGAGAAAGTATGTGACTTTTTTGTTTGTTTGTTTTACAGGAGCCCACAGTTTAATGACTTTGGTTATTTTAGAGATTTAACTTTTAAAATGTTTGAATTTTTTAAGACTGTGGGACTTTAAAGTTATATTATGTTTTATATTGTGATTTTTCACAAGACCTTGGGAACAAATAAGAAGAGAAAGGTTATTGTTTAATTTGATATATTTGTGTCAGATTTACAAAGGCTCAATTGCACGAGTTAGGTTTTTGACAACTGACACAAGTTAGGGTCGTTTGGGAAAACCTACTCCCATAATCTTGTCTGCCAGGTGATTTTAGAGCTCATCAAGTTGACAGCTGTTATTAACCATCATAATCTCACAGATGAATGCTCTCTGAGAATTTGTGTGACAAGTTCAGTGCAAAGCTTTGATAGGCCTTAGATAAATTTCTCAAATATTGGTTCAAAGAGTGAGAGACATTTTCATCCTTCAGTACTAGAATGGGATTGAATGGGGGGCACTTGGTTTTGAATGGTAGGTGCTGGTTTTTCATGGCCATGATTGCTTCAGAGAACTGGGGCAAGTCAGGATAGAGAGACAATTAAGGCACAATATGAACTGAATATAAGCAGAGTGCCCAGGCATATGTTGGGAATACATACATTTTTGTATATGTGCAATTCATAGAAAGTTATAACTGTTTGTATAGATATGAGCACACATAATGAAATATATAACTATGCATCTGTGTTCATACATTTGTATGCAGAATGTATTAATTTATTTCCAAGGCCTGCAATGAAAAATGACTACAACTTTTCTGGCTTGGCAGGAATGTATTCTCATCCCTCTCTAGAGGCTCCGAATCTGAGGACTGGAAGAGAACCTCTGCTCACTCTTACAGCCTTGTGTGGCTCCTGGGTTTCCTGGCTTGTGGCTGCATCATCCTCACCTTTGTATGTTTCTTCTATGCTTTCACTTTTCTTCCTCAAATCTATCCCCAGTTTTCTCTTGTAAGGGCTCCTGATAATTGAATTCTATGTCCCAACCAGATAATCCAGGAGGATCTTGCTTTGAGATCCATAACTCAATCAAATCTTCTAATCTACTTTTTCTAAATAGGATCATTGTCACAGGATCTGAGAATGAAAGCACATAGTTTGCATTGGGCTTACTTTTCAGTCTTCATTCATATGCATCCAGATAAATATCTGTGTATATATGTATACACATGTGTGCATGTATACACACATACCTTATTACATAGTTTAGGTGTAGTTTCTCCTAACCTTCACAAAGTGTTCCTGAGATGGCAGAGATGGGTAAAGCACATCTTTATCCATTACCCATCGCTGACAAAGGAGTGAAGTGTGCATTCTGGTGGCCCCTCCTACAGTTGTTAACCCCCTCAAGCAGGTCCAGGTATTTAGGAGTCGATCTGCATCACTCAGGTAGAAGAATAAGACTGCTCTACAGCTCAACTGCTCCACTTCCACTGGAGGTGATTTGAGCCTGTATACATTTCTAATGAAAGATCTTGTATGGAAATTTGAATTTCTGTAATGGTGGGAGCCATGTGAGCAAGGCTTCTAGCAATGTAAGTCATTATGTCTACTTAAATAAAATCTAATAAGTATATTTTTATTCAAGCACTTTTACTTAAAACAGAAGTGTTAAGAGATCAGAAAACATTGCTGAGAGGTGTGCCAAGGATAGAGAGTGTTGAGTCCAGGAATGGGACTTCCTTGTGCCTGGCATCTTCTTTAGAAGACAGTAAAATGTCCAGCATTGACATCTTCCCAGGAACACTGACCATGATATCAATGAGAGGAATGTGAATTCTACTCATTATTTATAAGACATTTGAACTTGAAACTATATTGTCCTCAACCATGAAAATATTTAATGGGGCATAGATAGCTAGAAATACTAATTAATAACCTGCTAGATTATGTAATATAAAGATGCTTTGCAAATGCAAAGTATATAACAAAGACAATCTATCACTGATACCTCAATTCTTAAGACCCCTTTAACCCATAACAGTATATTGCTTCTGTCCAAATACATGGCATTGAAATTCTCTTCTGAGAAACATGCACATGGAGTCAGAACTTGATTTTGAAAATGGCATTGCTAATGGATATAAATTAGCTTGTACTAATGAAAAAAAAACACTGATCTGGGACCTCACAGGCCAGGCAATTTTTCATTGAACAGCTCTTGAGTCAAAATTCTGGGTGATTGAAATCCTGTTTTGTATGAGATGTTCCTGGCTCATTCCTATGGCCTTGTGGGTTATATAAAAGCCATCTACTCACTCTTCCTACTGTCCTGGTTGGTAGGAGAGTGTACATCAGGTAGGACTGTTATCTATATTATCCATCCATATTGGATGGGCATAGGAACTTGGCTGGTGAACAGTTCCCTGAACAGACATGAAACTTTCTCTACCTGATTAGTGGTGGCATTTTTGGTACAAACAATGGTTTTCCTTCTGGCAATGTCAATTTTAACCTGGTCCAGGAAAAGGAGGACTGTGTACCAAATGTCCAGTGAATACCTTGATACCTGATCCCTCAAGTGACTTGTCATTATACAAAGGTCTCTCCCTTTGCACTACTTGGGATAGGTGGCATCTGAATGATGTTCCTGGGAGAGAGACAACACAAGAAAACTCCATGTGGCTTCAATAAACTCACCATGTCTTGTCTTTACTCTTTACTGTATATCCATAAGAAATCAGAACTGTATGTGCTGAGTGCCAAGAACACTGTGATGGTGGGATGGTTGTATCAATCCCTGTAGGCAAGTGTTCAGTAATAGATACCATGTCCACTTTCTCTCTATTTTATTGACAGTTTCATACATTTGTCTAATAGATTTTAGTCACTTTCACCCCCATTCTTCCCTCTCCCTTCTTTCTCTGTGGGCACCTTTCCTTCAGATGACTCTTCTTACTTTTATGTCATCTTTTTATGTGTGATCCATAGGGTTAATTTAGATTTTTTTTTTTTGGTCTAAGTGTGGGTAGGAGGTTATTTTCTGGAACAAGGGCAACTCATCAGTTGAAGAAGAAAATGACCGTCCAGCAACAAAAATAACCATGAGCTGCCAATACTCTCTCAGGAAAGTGTTGGGTAAGGACACATGGATTCCTTTTCTATCCATGATTAAATCTGTATAGGCAAATCTTATACAAGTCTTGCTCAGATACTCACAGAAGCAGCCAGGTCATGAGTGCAACAGCTATATCATATCCAGAAGACATTTTCTGACTGCACATATCCACATTTCCTGGCATTTACATTCATTTTATCTCCCCTTTCTACAAAATTCCCTTCTTGTATAATATTAGCGGGACCAGCCTTAATATTATACATCCCAGGGGCTCAGGAGACAGAACTACTAATGGGGAGGACTATTTTTAGGAAATAGAATCTCAGCACACCGAGCTCTATAGTCCACTTGCTTTAATTCCTCTGGCATAACATCCTTTATACACAGCTTCAGTTCTATTCTCATGCCTAGCTCCTTTCTTGCCTGATTTCTGTTTATCTACTGCTCCCTCTTAAGTTCTTTCTTAAGTCTCTCATCTTGATTCTGCCTCATCTAGGTACTTTTCACCTTGTTCTTACCCAGCTAGGACTCTTCCTCATCTTCCATCTCATTCCTCTAGTCGTCTCTTCTAGCCCTTCAATCTAGTGCTTCCCCATCTCAGTTTGATCCTCTCAAGTTCTTACCCATCTAGTTCTTCCATTCTCTTTTTTTCTTCTCCATCCCCTACATGCCCTGGAAGTCCAGGTATAAAAAGGGAGGGGTCTGAGCTAAATTGTATAAAGCTATTTAATTAACGTCCACCTCACCTAGGCAGTGTCTCCTTGTGGAATTTACCTTAAGTCAGGAGACTTGTAAGTGGGCTACTATCACTACTATCACTGTTAGTCCTTGGAAGTTTGGCGCCCACCTAGGTGATGTCTCCTGTTAGTCGTTGAAAGTGGCTAAGAGAGATATTCTGATTCCAGAGAAAGCCTTTCCTGAGGCTGTTCTCCAAATTCCTGCAGTGTGTATGTCCAGAGAGTGATCAGTCCACACTGTTAGCCCTTATAAAGGAAAAGTCAACTGGGAAAACTATGAAGGCACAAATTATTTTCATAACAGAATACAGCTGATGTATAACAAGCCAAATAACACCAAAAACTCCTTGGAATTTGGCTTCCTCTGAAGGAATTCCTTGATCCCTCCAGGTAGTGACTTTGCCATAACCAGCTGAGTTCTTATGATATATTCCTGCGGCCCGAAGCATTCCCTAAGCAATGGAATGGGTGATCCCACACTGGGCTGAGCAATCTACCATCATTTTGTCTTGATGCTTTAGTTATGGGTTTCTGTATTAATTTCTCCTTACTGCTGCAAGATTCTTCTCTGATGGGGGCTGGGCTCAGCATTGCTTCCTGGGTATAAAAATTGGCATTTGTAAGGCAGTTTGATAACATGACAATTCATCAAAAAATGATAATAATTATATTTCCCACCTAAGGTCTATGTTCTCCTAAGCATCAGACTCTTGGTTTACCTGACTAGGCATAAGTTCCCTTCTGTGGAGTGTGTCAAATCAATCAGAAAGCATCTGGTTGCTCCCATAACAGTCATGCCATTGTTGGAGTAGAGGGTACATCCTATCTGAAAAGCCATTACTAGTGGACAACCAAGTGCAACAAAAATAGCTTGTGTTGTTTTAGGGGCTTCTGGGATGTTCCTAGACAAAATTTGTTAGGAGACATGTCACAGCTGACACTGGGATTTTTATTTAAATGGATTCTGAAAGAAGCATTATCCACCCATGGAAGGCACTCATATTCAAACTGTTTCAATTATATTTTTAGTAAGCTTATAGCATAGTAGATTTCTATGTGATTTTTTTTTTCTTTTTTTTTGGTTTTTCAAGACAGGGCTTATCTGTGTAGCTTTGAGCCTTTCCTGGAACTCGCTTTGGAGACCAGGCTGGCCTTGAACTCACCGAGATTCGCCTGCCTCTGCCTCCCGAGTGCTGGGATTAAAGGCGAGCACCACCAACGCCCGGCTTCTATGTGATTCTTTAAAGTATCTTTAACTTTGTTTTTTTTCTACTTCTAGCCTCTTAGTTTATTTTCCACACACTTCTTATGCAGATCTTTCTACTTATAGTATTCATCCCTTCTCTTTTTATGCCCAATGTGTTCCTCTACCCCCTTCCTCCTTCTCATGGCCCTTTTCTTTCTATTCTTTACCCACACTCAATGTTATGTACATTATTCTGAATACTTGTATATGGTATGATGGTATTTTATTTGTACTGAAATGTGATTTTCATTGTATGTTAATAAATAAAGTTGCCCGGGGGTCAGAGCTATTAGAGCCATAGCAAGAGTGTGGTGGTGGTCCATGCCTTTAATCCCAGTGCTTGGTAGACAGAGCTAGGTAGATCTCTGTGTGTTCAGGGATACAGTCAGCATTGGAGACATAAGCCTTTAAGACCTGGAGGGCAGTACTTATAGGCAGTGACGAGGCAGTCATGTGTTTGGGTTTACAACCAATGAGAAGGCAGTACAGAAAGACTATATTAAAGACAAACACACAGGAAGTAGCTCTCTTTTGGAGAGGTAGGAGCACCACAAAAGGAAGGGTGAGATTTTAACTCTGAGCTCTGACCTCTTGGCTTTCTCTTTTACATTGGTTCTGTGTTTCTTATTTAATAAGGTGGTTGGTTACATCTACATCTGGTGCCCAACATGACAAGAATCAATGAAAAACTGCTTGGCTTGGCGGCAGGTCCAGTTTCACGCAAGGGCGGCCAGCTCCCTAGCCTGGGCGGTCAGCTCCCTAGCCCGGGCCCAGGTTGACTTGGGCTCAGGCTGGACTAACCATAAGCTACTTGCTTAAAGCCGGTGCTACAAACAACTCAGGCCTGCCCTGCCGAAAAGGGCCCCTGCCTGTAAAGCCAACACACATGGTGGGAGCTTAAGGAAGCCAGAGCCAAGCCTTGACTCGGCTCAAGAGGGAACACGTGGCTGGATTTAAGCCAGCTATGCTTTCTTGTGTTCTCTCTCTCTCTCTCTCTCTCTCTCTCTCTCTCTCTCTCTCTCTCTCTCTCTCTGGATTCATACCTTGGACACTAGGTGGCTGTTTTGAAATTCGCTCGGATTTCTACTGTTCTACACAGATTTGTTAAGTCACAACATATCAGATATTTTAAAGGGAACTATTTAAAAGAGAATTTTTTTCCACATTTTTTTAAAAAATGGGTTTTATGTATACATTGGAAGAATGGGTTTTGTTTGAAATTTTAGGCAGTCTGACAATGGAACAACTATATGAGAAGATTAATATTGATTGAATTATGCAGTTTATTACTATGCTTATCCTCATTTTACTATTTAAAAAGATAGTCAATTTAAGTGCCAGGATGACAGCTTTAGAAAAACTTGTTAAACCTGTAAAAATTCAGACAGAAGAAATTAACAGTGAAGTTGTTTCAAGTTTGGATCATAAGGTTACAGAAAGAAAGCCTGTTTTCACACAGTCACCCTTAATATATCATGTAACCGTACAGCAGTTGCCTGATCAAATGACTACACAAAATATTTGGGCTCCAAATGAAATGTTGGATTCACGAAGGTTTAAGGAGGCAATAGTATCTTATGGCATGCACTCCCCATATGTAAAGCAAATGTTAAACTCTTGTTCAACATATAATAGGATTGTACCACAGGACTGGTGGGAGCTGGCACAAGCTGTTCTTGAACCCAGCCAGAGGCTTCAGTTTTTAACTTGTTTCAAGGATGAGGCTAAAAACAGAGAAAAACAATGGAGGAATAAAGGAATACAAGTTTGCCAGGATCAGCTTATTGGAGAAGGCCAATATGCTTCAGTACAAACACAATGTTTATATGATGTCCAAACCCTAATTTTATGTCAAATGGCAGCCTTGAATGCATGGGACAGAGTTGAGGAACCAGGTAAAAAAACTGAGTCATTTACAAAGGTTATGCAAGGCCCAAAAGAATCTTTCACAGAATTTTTACAAAGACTGGCTTCAGCAGTAAAGAGAATGGTCTCAGATTCAGAAGCTAGTAAGATAATAATTGAATCTTTGGCCTTTGAGAATGCAAATGCAGCAAGCAAAAGAATAATCAGGCTGTTAAAGGCAAGATCTGCACCTTTGGAAGACTAGATTAGAGACATGGTTAATGTTGAGGCTCATGAGCATGATGATATGTGGGTAGGAGAAGCAATTTCAAAAGGTTTGAGGAATGTTAGATGTTTTGGATATGGAAAGCAAGGACGTTTGAAAAGGGACTGTAAACAGGTCATTCCTAGAAACAATGTTTCATCAAGGAAACCCAGCAGAAATTGTCGTACCTTTAACTGAGGAGGACATTGAAAAATTATGGACAGAAAATGAACCTTGGCAAAGAGCTTGCAGTATTTTTTTTTTTTTTGGAGAAATTAACAGCAAATATCCCAAAAGCGATAGAATTGATCTTATAAAGAGAGCTGATTGGATCTTGCCTTGAATTGTACAGCAAAAACCCATATCTGGAATTCATACATTTTATACAGATGCCAACAAACAAAGAAAGGCAGGTTACAAATCAGAAAATTTAAGTAAAGTAGTTCAAAGTCCTTATAATTCAGTTCAAAAATCAGAATTGTATGCTATTCTGTTGGTATTAATGGATTTTTCAAATCCTCTCAACATAGTAACTGATTATCAGTATGCTGAAAGAGTGGTATTACATATGGAGACTGCAGAATTTATCCCTGATGCTTCAGAATTAATTTCACTATTTATTCAATTACAAGATACAATCAGAAAAAGGAGTCATCCTTTATATATAACTCACATTCGATCCCATACTGGTCTGCCAGGCCCTCTAGCACAAGGCAATGATGAGATTGATAAATTATTGATAGGAAATGTGTTGGAGGCCTCAGAATTTCATAAAAATCATGTCAATAGGAAAGGTTTAAAAAAGGATTTTTCCATAACCTGGCAACAAGCCAAAGAAATAGTAAAGAAATGTCGTACTTGTTCCTTCTACAATCAAATGCCATTACCAGCAGGATGTAACCCAAAGGGTACTCAGAGGAATGAAATCTGGCAGATGGATGTGTTTCACTTTGCAGAATTTGGAAAACTGAAATATGTACACCACACCATCGATACTTATTCAGGATTTCAATGGGCAACTGCTTTGAGTTCTGAAAAAGCTGATTCTGTAATCACTCATTTGCTAGAAGTTATGGCCATCATGGGTATACCTGCATAAATCAAAACTGACAATGCTCCATCATATGTCTCTGTTAAAATGAAACAGTTTTTTGCTTATTATAATATAAAGCATATTACAGGTATACCACATAATCCTACAGGTCAAGCCATTATAGAAAGATCAAACAGAACTCTAAAGGATATGCTAAATAAACAGAAAGGGGTAACAAAAACCCCCAGAAATAGGCTGCATAATGCTCTATTAACTTTGAATTTTCTCAATTCCAATGAGAAAGGAACAACAGCTGCAGAGAGACATTGGATAATAGAAAAAAACAACAGAATTAAATCAGCCTATATACTTTAAGGATGTGCTGACCTCAGAATGGAAACCAGGGTATGTATTACGTTGGGGATGAGGTTTTGCTTTTGATTGTACAGGAGAAGATAAGCTGTGGGTACCATCAAAATTGATAAAGGTTCGATTTGAACAAGAGAGACCTCTTAATTACAGGAGTTGATAGTTCATTAACCAGCATGAACATCCAATTTAAACTAACTTGTACCAGTAACACATGCCTTTTCATTTAATCAGATAATAACTTGCCAAAAAGGAACATCCCCAAAATTAGTCTTGGGGAAAGGTTTTTGTTTTTGTCTTTTAGGAGAATGAAAGTTAAGGAATCTGAAGAACACTGGACAAATGAGACAACTGAAGAAAAGAGACAAATCATTTATCCCAGGAAACAGAGTGAAACGGTGTATGGGTATATATTATCTAAAAAATTTTATGTCTTCCTAAATGTTTGTTTCTGCTTTTCTCTAAAGATTTAACACTATTGGTCTTCTAATAGTCCCAGTTCAATTAAAATTTAAAGCTGACTTTGGAGTTGGAGAATGGCTCTCTCCTTCTTTAAACTCAAACATGTTGTTAAAAGGAAAATGCAAACTCCCTGTATCATGCCAGAATAAAAGACCCATTTTCTGCTATGGGACAGGACAAAAGCCAAATTAATTAAGGGACTATTCTATTACTAATCTCAACTCTTTGATTCTATTCTGATTCTTTAAACTTTTCTTAAAGTATGAATTTTATATCAAAATTTACAAGACTAATATATATATAGATATATATACATTTTAAACTTTGTTAAGATATGAATGATCATATAGAGTACTAACTAATTCTAGAAAAAAAAGGCTTCAATTAGCTGCATATATATGTCTTTGTGTTCGAGTTTCTTATCAGTTTTCTGCAGGAAATCAAGGCCAGGCCTAACATCAACTGAAGTCTCCAGAAAGAAGATGGGGCCCCACAACAACAACAATTCCACGTGGACAATAATAATATCACTAAGCTGACAAACATCATCTACAGTTCAACTTTGAACTACAAGGTGCTCAGAGCAATTTTGAGATGACTAGCTGAGATGATCCAGTCTCAAAGACTACTTGAATAAGGACTTGAGATAAACCCTGAACTTTGGCATTATACACAGACTGGATAATGAAGGATATAGTTACCTTTCCTAGAATATGACAATTAACCTAAATTTTTTCTTTCAGAATAAAGATAACTTCACCCATACCCAGCAGGAAGCAATTTTAGGAATACGACACCCACATTCCCAAAGAGGTGGTGTGGGGCGGGTGGTTTTTTGGTCTTTTTAATGGGTTTTGGGTCTGGGATAATTTTCATTGTTTAGGGGGGTTGGTTATAAGTTGTTGTCAAGGGTTAGAAAAAAGGCTAAGCAAAGGAGATTAGATTTAAGGTTCTTGTTTTAAAAAAAGAAAAGAAAAAGACAATTACTAGTTTTAAATACTTTACATACTTTACATTGGATTGGATTGTTTTATATTGTATACAAATTTGAAATTGATATTGTTAGAAAATGCTATATGTATATTTCTAATTGTATTTATACCATTCATTTAACAATGTAATGCAATTTTCTGATCCTTGAATGTTATTATTACCAACTATTAGGATATAAAGAAATGAAAGTTAGTAGTTAGACATTACAATAGAACTTGTAGTCATATTAGATATGTTTAAAAATTGAGCAGAGATGTTTTAGACAGGTCATCTTCAAACCCTTCAGAGATCTACAGAATATGGCATTTAAAATGTTTTAATAACTTAGAAAATTTTTCTTTTTTGAGACATGTCGGCTCCTGGCAGTACCAATCTACTTCAGAGAAAATACGGGCATTGAAGAAACTGCATATGGAGTAAACTTTCATTGTGGCAAAAGTTAGCCACTGGAAAACAAAGAATCCTCGAATCAACAGGACAAAATGGACAGACAGGACACAAAACAAAGGACTACTGATTCTTGCCAAAACAAGTGTGGTTATGGCTTTATCAAAAGGCATCTTCTGAGGCCAGGACAATATGGCCCCATCCCTGAAGTGGCCTTCACAATCTGGAAAAAGTACAGTGCCCTTTTCTTTGAAGGCAGCTTAACAGGCAGAGGGCCGATGGCTTCTGTTGTGCAATGGAACAGAAGCTGAAAGCTCACGCCTCTTGATAGTAGACTGGCATTTAATAGAGGGATGTGGAGAAGAAGGGGATACTGAGATGAAGCCAAGAAAAATGGACAGCTGAATTAAAAAAACCGTCAACAATTTCCAGAATTTAAAATCCTGAATCATGACATGACACTAGTGGAATTCAGGGGTTTCTGGTACATGGACTGCTCTCACCCAATGTGAGGTTGAACTGTTGACCTTGTGTACATCCTACTTCACAAATGAGTCTGTCAGATACACTAAGCCTATAGGCTGAAGATGATGCCCCAACACTGAGGATAAACCTCAGGTGACTGTCCAGGTAGCTGGCTGTTTCTGTCAACTCACAAACTTTTTGGAAGTTGCTTGCATGCACTTCCTGTTTTTATTTTTGTTAGCTAATATTATTTCCTTTTTGGGTCTCTGAGGGAGTTGAAGATTAGTTAGTTATAGTTGAAGATTAGTTAGCTATAGTTGAAGATTAATTAGGATAGAAAGTGAATTAGATACATTTTGGACTTACCAAAATAGGATAGATAATGGAATTATTTTCTCTGTTTTGTCAAATACAAATGGACTAGACATTGTTTAGGTATTTATTACTTGTATATGTTGTATATAGTTATTGTACTTTTGTATGTAGTTTTTCTTATGTTAGTTATAACCTTTTGCTTTTTTTCCTTTTTATTAAAATAGAAAAGGGGAAATATGGTGGTATTTTATTTGTACTGAAATGTGATTTTCATTGTATGTTAATAAATAAAGTTGCCTGAGGGTCAGAGCTATTAGAGCCATAGCAAGAGCATGGCGGTGGTGGCACACGCCTTCAATCCCAGCGCTTGGTAGACAGAGCTAGGTAGATCTCTGTGTGTTCAGGGATACAGCCAGCATTGGAGACATATGCCTTTAAGACCTGGAGGGCTGTACTTACAGTCATGTGTTTGGGTTTACAACCAATGAGAAGGCAGAACAGAAAGACTATATTAAAGATAAACACACAGGAAGTAGCTCTCTTTCAGAGAGGTAGGAGCACCACAGGAGGAAGGGTAAGATTTTAGCTCTGAGCTCTGACCTCTTGGCTTTCTCTTTTACATTGGTTCTGTGTTTCTTATTTAAAAAGATGGTTGGTTACATCTACAATATGGGATCCACAAATAAGAGAGAACGTGTGATTCTTATCTTTCTGAGTCTGGATTACCTCATTCTGTATAGTATTTTCCAGATGTATATATTTTCCTGTGTGTCCCTGACCCCAATTGGCCATTGTGTACTCGCAGTCCCAGGATGCTGAGGAGTTGGAGAACAGGGTCTCGACTGGAGGTGAAGACCATGGGTATGAAGGATCCAGGAGATTGTTTTGGAGGACAGCTCCTTTATTGAAATGGCAGGGCTAGCTTACTTTATAGCTCCAGTTGGGGGCAGGGATGGGGGCGGGCTAGGAAAGAGATCAGGGGAGGAAGTGTTTCCATAGAGGCAGGGGCTTTCCAAGTGTGTCAGATTAGTAGCCTGCCTGTCACATGATTTCTGCCAAGCTAGTTCCCTGGGGATGAACAGAAGCTTGACTGACTTTATCATGATGTGTCTTTTGTCTCTATGGAGTTGAGTGGCCCAAGCCTGATTTAGGGAAGGAGTGGCGCACTCCTGCTGTGCTCTCTGAGAGATGTCAGGCATAAGGGCAATACTCTACCATTGCTCATCTGGCTTTGGGAACCCATATTTTTCTACCAATTTCATTACCATTTGCCACTAAATAACACCCCATTGTGCATATGTACCACATTTTAATTCCCATTTTTTAGTTGATGGACATCTAAGCTATTGCCATTTCCTGGCTATTATGAACAGAGCAACAATTCATGGAAGAGCATGTGTCTCTCTAGAGCCATCTAGGGTCATCTGGGTACATTCCAAGGAGTGGGATGGCCAGGTCATATAGCAGTTCTATTTTCATCCTTTAGAAGAACTTCTACAAATATTTCCATAGTGGCTGTACAAACTTACCCTCCCCAAATAATGAACAAGGGTTTAACAATTTTACTAGAATATGATAGAATCTCAATATAGTTTTAATTTGCATTATTCTGATGGCTGAAGATATGGAGCACTTTTTTGATTAAGAAAAAATTTTCATTCATTTTACATACCAATCAAA
Organism: Peromyscus maniculatus bairdii; assembly: GCF_049852395.1. NCBI lineage: Eukaryota > Metazoa > Chordata > Mammalia > Rodentia > Cricetidae > Peromyscus > Peromyscus maniculatus. The sequence continues at coordinate 36,347,317 of NC_134861.1, forward strand.
GATCCCCCCTCTTCCCTCTTTCCCCCAGTCCCCACTCCCCCCTATAAGAAGGCAAGGCCTCACATGGGGAAGCACATCCAGTAAGAGGCAAGTCCAAGCCCTTCCCCCTGCCTCAAAGCTGCATGAGGTGTCCCATCATAGGTAGTGGGATCCACAAAGCCCCCTCATGCACCAGGGATAGATTCTAATTTTACTGCCCCCCCCCCCAAAGCAGATCAAGCTACTCAATTGTCTCACTATGCAGAGGGCCTAGTCCAGTCCCAAGCAGGCTCCACAGCCATTGATTCAACTTTCATGCATTTCCATTAGTTTGGTTTGGTCATGTCTGCAGGTTTCCCTGACACAATTTTGCAGAGAAAAACAATAACATCATGAAATTTGCAGGCAAATAGATAGAACTAGAAAATATCATCCTGAGTGAGGTAACCCAGACTCAGAAGGACAAACATGGTATGTACCCACTCATAAGTGGGGTACTTTACTTTACTAGAAGTAAAGCAAAGGATTACCAGACAACCACTCACAACTCCAGAGAAGCTAGCTAACAAGGAAGATCCAAAGAGGAATACATGGATTGCCCTGGGAAGGGGAAATAGATGAGATATCCATGAGTGATTTGGCTATGAGGGTGGGCAATGGAGGGTAGTGGATGTGGGGTGATAACCTAAGAGAATAGGATGGTTGAGCTGGAACAGGGATGGAGTGGGAAGGCAATGAGAGATACCATAATGGAGGGAGATATCATGGGGATAGAGAGAAACCTGGTGCTAGGGAAGTTGCCAGGAATCCCCAAGGATGACCCCAGCTTGGACTACTAGAAATATTGGAGAGGGTGCCTGAACTGAACTGACTTGCCCCAGTGACCAGATTCGTGAATATCCTAACTGTCATCACAGAGCTTTTCTCCAGTGACTGATGGAGGCAGATGCAGAGATCCACCGCCAAACACCAGGCAGAGCTCCAGGAGTTCAGTAGGAGAAAAAGAGGAGGGATTCTATGAGCAAGTTGAGCACTTTTTAAAAGTTTTTTTTTCTTTTGAAAACTGTTCAGTTCCACAGCCAATTTTAAATGTTTTGGGTTATTTTATTTTTATTTTTGAGATTTTAGTATAATTAAATCATTTTCCCTTTTCCTTTCTTACCTCCAAACACACACACACACACACACACACACACACACACACACGCACGCACGCACACACACACACACACACACACACAATTTATATATATATATTCCTAAATACATCAATACAACCTGCTCAGTGCTTATAATGTTCTAATATGTCTATAATTTCAGGCCTGATCATTTGGTATTGGATAAACATGCTCTTCCCTGGGAGAAACTATTTCTCCTTATAGTTCTTTGTCCAGGGTTGAGGCCTTGTAAGATTTTCCCATATCATGTTAGCTTGTCTATTAGTGTTATCCTTGTTAAGGTCAGGTGTTAGACAATCATTTTGGTGGTACTTCATGAGTGTAGCTTCCAACATTTATAGAAAACATGACCTCATAGCAATCTCCCTGTTCCTCTGTCTCATTTTTTCTACCTCCTCTTCTCCAATGATCCCTGAACCTTAGGAGCAGGAGTTGTGTTGTAAATGTATCAGTTGACACTGGTCTCCACAACTCTGTAGTTTGATGCATTTTAGTTTTTTGTTATGTTTAATTTTTAAGCTCTCTATATTACATTCATCAATCCTCTTGCTACTGGTTAATTGCCATATTCTATTGTGATCAGAAGAATAAAAATACTTATTACAATTTTCCAGTATTTGTAGAGATTTACTTTGTACACTAATATCTGGTTAATTTTAGAGAAGGTTTGATGGGCTGCTGAGGAAAATGCATATTCTGTAGTGTGGGTGGACTCTTCTGCAGAGATTCATTAGGGCCAATGATGTACAACATCATTTAATTCCAGTGTTTCTCTCTTTATTTATTCTCAGGTCGATCCATCTGATAGTGAGAATGGAGCATTGATGTCACTGACCACTTTTGTGTTGGGATTATTCTGTGATTTTATATCTAGTAGTTTCATGAAATCAGATGAACTTCTGTTTGGTGAATGTATATTTAGAACTAAAATTTCTTACAGATAGATTGTTCTCCTGATCATTGTAAAGTGGCCCTCTTTATCTCTTCTGATTAAATTTCGTTTGAGTCTATTCTGTCAGATATTAGAATGGTGACACATTTGGTCCCACTTTCTTGGAAGATCTTCTTCAATCCTGGTTTCCTTCTGGAGGCAGGAAAATGGGAACTTGTTTTCCAGTCCAGCCTGTTAGTCTGTGTCTTTTTATAGCAGAATTGCCACTGCTAATATTCAGCATTATTATTGAAATATATTTATTAATTCCTGTCATTTTGATTTTTGTAGGGTTTTTTTGGTATTTTCTAAAGTCTCTTTCATTTAACAACTGTTGACATTGTTTGTTTGTTTGTTTTTGAAGCCTCTGGTTTGTTTTTATCTTCCTCTTTTATTGGAAACAGTCCATTTGTGACCTCTGTGGGCTTTGTATTCATAAATTCCTTTAGCCTGTTTTTCTTGTGCAAAGTTCTTCTTTCTCTGTCAATTATGATAGATGATTTTTTCTGGGTGTATTAGGCTGGGTTGGCAGTTGTGGGTTTTCAGAATTTGAAATACATCTTTTAAAGTCCTTCTGACTTTTAAGGTTTCCATTGAGAAGTCAGTGGTTATTCTCATAGACCTACATTTATATGTGTCTTGGCCGTTCTTTATTACAGTATTCAATGAACTTTCTTTTTCTGTCTATTTTGTTATCTGACATGGAGAGCTCCTTTTTGAGTCCTATTTATTTGGTGTTCACTGTATCTCTTGTGTCTGGATGGACATCTGTGTCTCAGCTGGCAAACCAGAAATGGGGATGATGTATGGACAAGGTCCCACTCACTCTCTATCTGACTGAACTACAACATGACCACAGACACTGCTAGAAGCCATGATCAACATGTCAATTTTAACACCTTTCTTTTGGAAGAGTTATGGTATCTCAGGAGTGGGTTTGGGCTTACTCAGATCTACAGGGGAGACAGGATGAGAAGCTATATTCTATGCCTTAAGTTCAGAAGAATTTCATGTAGAGAAATGTGATGCACTAGGAATTAAATCCCATTTTACATTGTCTAGAGGAAGGTGTGAAGTGAACGATCCATCTCAGTGACTCCATGCTCAACTGTGTGATGGAAATCACATCTAACTAATTATGATAATCATGGAGAGTACAGGATGTTCCAACTTATGTCTGTGACTCATGGGTCTATGAGAATATCAGCTGCTTGCCCTCACTATCCCAGGAACTATGGGTGTCACAGCTCAGCATCATACCTTTGCTTATAAAGTCTAGAGTCAACGTCCATACACAGTGACTATTGGCTATCTGAGCTTTCTGTGTCAAGACACTTTAGAGAGGCATGTAATCCTCCAAATAAAACATCACTTTTGTTTGCTAAATTGCTGATCTATGGTTACTGGGTCTGTCCATATTTTCACCCACCCTGCCCCAAGAACAACAAAGACAAGGCATGTTGGGAAAAGAGGAACACTTCCCAGCCAGAACCAGTGACTCGTGCAGCTGGAGCTCCCAGGTCTTTTATCAAAGCAGATGGGTCAAGAAGATGACAGACATGATTTGAGCATAGAGGAATCATCTCTACCTCCTGCTTTGCTCTCACATACCCTAGGAGAGCCTTTATCTTCTTGTTCCCACAGCTCTGTCATTCAGGTCATGGTGAATTACAGAGCCAGAAGAGGGAGAAATGCTGAACTCTAATTCATTAGGGACATCAGAGTTCCTTCTGGGGGATGGCAATTTCAGAGTCTGAGCCAATTAGCTGGCAATAAAAGTCCAGGCACCAGGAAAGGGCTAACATTTACCATGTGCTCACAGGTTCTAGGAGACACTGAATCACTTTCTGTACAAACTTCCTATGGGGAAGAGATTCCCATTTCACAGCTAAAGAGTGGGAGCCCCAGGTGGCTAAGTGACTTGCCCAGAGTTTCAAAGCCTGTGACAGTCTTTACATTACAGTCTTAATTGGAGGTAGTTGAGCTTTTTGAGTTCACAATTGTGTGAAAGTGTATTCATACAACCAATGTGGGGTTTTTGTTGTTGTTTCAGTACATGATAAATTGCAGAAGATACTCAAAATTTCATCAGGAAATGTGCTTACATTGTAAATGTTACAATTCAATAGAATATTTCTTCACTCTCTAGATCAGTGATTCTCAACCTTCCTAATGCTGCAACCCTTTAATACAATTTCTCATGTTATGATGACCCCAACCATAAAATTATTTTCTTTGCTGCCTCATAAGTGTAATTTTGCTACTGTTATGAATCATAATGCAAATATTTTTCGAGATTGAGGTTTGCCAAAGGGGTTCTCACCCACAAGTTAAGAACTTCTACTCTAGATTATTTCCTTAGCTGTGCAGAACTTTTTAAAATTTGATTAAATCCCACTTGTAAATTTATGTTCTGTTTTGTAAGCTATTGGAGTTTTATCTAAGAAATTATTATTTGTGCCAATATCTTCAACTATGTCTGCCATGTTTTCTTCTAACACTTTTGATAACCCTTTGGTCCACTGAGTTAATTTTACACAGATTGAAGAATAGGGTGTAAAGCAAGAAATCCACAGGAGTCTGCTTAAGGAGTGTTAGGGAATTTATTAGGACATAAATTGAGGAAACACACTCACAAATACAGAACTGAGTAAAGAGCTAAGGTCATCCTCTGTTATGACCAGGAGTGAATCCACCTGGCAGTCCAATCACACCAGGAAGCAGGAAGCAAGGGCCTTGTGACTCTTCTTCCTTTCCTTTTAAGAGGTCATATATGAGAGCAGGAAGCACCACCTCCTTCAGGCCATGTATCCCAAGGTCATTGGCAGAGCAAATACCACTACAGTTTCCTATTTTGTCTAAATCAGAATGTTCTAAATCTACTGCAAACTACACACAATTAGAATGATTATCAAGTATTATCCAGGAGAAGGGTAAGGTAATAACATAGACAAAAATGGAACTATAACCAACAAGAACAATATCAAACAAGAAACACATGCTAAATGTCCAGAGATGTCCAAATCATAGGTAAATGGCAAATTACTGAGATTACTCCAATAGTTGTTCTATCCTGAAGAATCGAACTCTAGTACCCAATATGTTCTTAGCTAATATACAAGAGGATTGTAAATATCTAGTCTTCAACCCCTTCAAAGACCTGAGAAGGGAAGTAATATTATGAGTAAACAGGAAGTACAAGCGAGCAACTTCTGAAAATTGCAAGAATTGACAGAGACAGCTGGCAGCCTAGACAGTCAACTAACGTTTCTCAATGCTGTTGAGGTATCCATTTTTTGGCTACAGGCCTAGAATACATGACAGACCATTTTCAGAAGCAGGAATTTTGAAAGACTGTCTTACCCTGTCTTGACAAGGTTCTGTAGTCACTTTTCCTTATGTCCTGCTTGTCCAGAAAGGACAGCATACATATTGTGAGCAGTTGAGGCAAGGGAAGTTCTTTGCCTAGCAGGCCATTTATTGCCACGAAAAAGACAAACTCCCATATGGAGTGTCTTTGAAGTCTAACACTCTCTTGGGAGTAGATCAGTGCTGCTAGGAAAAATCGTATCCCACATCAATAGAATTCTAAGTTATCAAAACATTTAAATGCCATATTCTCTAGGTCTATGAAGTGTCTGAAGATTACCTATCCATCTGACATATGTTTCTGTAAATCTAGAAAACTTAACTAACATAACTACAGGAGTGACAAGCATGGGTGATTATTAATCTATAAGTCTTATTTACATAAATAACCTGAGGAAAAATGCTTCACATAAACAAGGTAACCAAATTTGTAAACAGGTGCACAGTATAAGGACAATGACCTCAAAAATGTGACAATATGCAAAATATCTTTTTTTTTTTTTTTTTTGGTTTTTCGAGATAGGGTTTCTCTGTGTAGCTTTGCACCTTTCCTGGGACTCACTTGGTAGTCCAGGCTGGCCTCGAACTCACAGAGATCCGCCTGCCTCTGCCTCCCGAGTGCTGGGATTAAAGGTGTGTGCCACCACCGCCCGGCCATACAAAATATCTTAAATGGAGGTATAAATATATAGCACAATATGACAACGATATCCTTAATATGTATTCATATACAAAATATCCTAAACAGAGGTAGAATATACAGATAGTAAGACAAATATAATTTTACATTTGTATCAATATACAAAATATTTCAAATAGGAGTAGGAACATGTATACAATATGACAATTATAGTTTTGAATTTGTATCAATATACAAATTATCTTAAATTAGAATAGAAAAGTAGTTTACATTTGTATCAATATACAAGAATCCATATCAGTGCAAATTATCTAAGGCTGATAGTTTGCTAAATTAATTTACTAGTTGAAAAATAATCTACCTTAATATCCTATACATTAATATCCCATCCTGTTTTCTTTTCTGAAAGAGAATCCTGAGTTTAAATTTTATTGTTCCAACCCCAACCCTGTTACAACTTATCCATAACACTAAGAAAACATAATATTTTTGGAGAGAAGGCATCGTTTTCTTAAAATTGCTTCCTGCTGTCTAGGGGGTTATGGTACCTCTGTGGGATCCTGTAAGAAAGCTAAATGGTTAAGTCTCAAGAGGGCTAGCTATAAAGTTTGTAGCCAGTCTCAGAATAATGGGTAAGGTTACCTGAAGTTCTGGCTAGCAGTGGAATATGATGGACCATCTCATCTTGGAACTGTCCTGAAGAGTTTGCAGTTCAAAGCTGATCACTGAGTGGTGATTTTTGGTTCAATGGCATCATTATGGACTGGGTAGAGTCATTGTTGTGAGGCTCCATTTTCCTTCTGGAGACCTCAGGAATTGCTATTTGAAAGATTTATTTTTCACTGTGAAAAACTTGAATATTACTAATATCAAAACACGAAGTTTAAAGTCTATAGAGCATGAGACTCTTGATATCTGGGTCCTGGATTCATGCCCCTCATTGGGTACCACAGAAAGTGAGAAATCCACTGAAGTCTGCTTAGGAGTATTAGGGAATTTATTAGGATATAAAATGAGGAAATACACTCATGAATACAGAATCGAGTAAACACCTGAAGTTGTCCTCTGTTCTGACTGGAAGTGAATCTACCTGGCAGTCCGATCTTTCCAGGAAACAGGAAGCAGGGACCTCATGACCCCTCTTCCTTTCCTTTTAAGAGGTAATGTATGATGGCAAGAAGCACTGCCTCTTTCAGGGCTGTATAGCCCAAGGTCATGGGTGGAGCAAATACCCCTAAAGGGGACTGTTTCAGTCTTCTACATGGATATCCACTTTCCGGAGCCCATTTCCCAAAGATGTAGTTTTTCTTTGAGTGCATGCTTTTGGCATCTCAGCTGACGAGTTGGCTGGAGGTGTGTGAATTTATTTCTGGGTCTACTCTTCTCTTTCCTTGGTCAGTGTATCTATATTTCTGCCCATACAATGCTGCTGCAGCTGCTGCAGCTACAGTGCTGTGGTGGATTTTGAAATCAGGTTATTATGCTGCTTCTGGCACTGTTCTTTTGCTTAGGGTTGCTTTGACAGTTTAGGGTCTTTTGTGCCCTTTCATGTATTGAATGATTTCATTTCGGTTCTTTGAAGAATGTCATTGGTATTATGGTAGAGACTGCATTGAATTCCTTTGGATGCTATCATTTTAAGAATGTTGATTCTACCAATCCATGAGCTCCAGGGGTCTTTCTACATTTCAGTTTTATCAATTTCTTTTTCTGGTGTTTAGTAATTCTCATTGTAGAGGACATTCTCACTGCAGGGCAGGGGGAGGAGGCTTAGTTCTACATATTTTTTTATAGCTTTTATAACTCAAATTTTCTTTGTAATTGTTTCTTTAGTTCATTATTGGTGTTTAGAAAATGTGCTATATTTATTTAAAAAAAACTCTTTATGTCCTATTTTATTAACTTTTTTTTCAGCTTTAAAAGTTATTTGTTGGAATCCTTAGAGTTTTGAAAATACAAAATAATTTCATTGCGATTCAGGGATGATTTGACTTCCCCTTGCCAATGCTCATACTTTCTGTTTACTTTTCTGGCTGAAGTAGATAGAGTTTCTAAAAACAACTTGTTTCATTTCTAACTTTAGAGGAATTTTCTCAGTTTTTTTTCTAATTTAGTTTGATATTGTCTATGAGTTTGTTCTCAATCACTGCAAAAACACAGGTCTAGTGTTAATGAGAATAATGAATAATTTATTGAGAACCAAATATAAGTAACCACAGCCCAGGAATACTGTTTTAAGTTACCACTAATATGCACTAATATAGTACCAGAGTCATGAATTCATCACAGTAATACAACAACAACGAAAGCAATAAATTGAAACACTTTTCAAATATATTGGATTTCAAATATATATTGATACATTAGGCAGGTGGGTTACAGCAAATTCAGGAAATCTCTTCAACATGCCTAAGATGCTTCCTGATGATGACAATCTTAGCTTTTAAGTTAGTAGAAATAGGATAAGTTCATAGACTCTAAAAGAGTTTATGCAGTAGTCAACAGGATGTTATGTCACATACAGAAGTAGGCAATAAATTGCTATTTAAGGACTAAGATGTCCCAAGATAATTAGGCTCTGAACCTACAACACTCTCACTCTCCAAAATCATTGACATCCTATTCAGTCAGTCAGCCTGGTAGAATTTTTAATGTAGTTGTGGTTTCTGTGGGCAAACTTAAATTAACTATGCCTTTATTATGTGGAATTATGATCTTTCCATACCTATGTTGAATTTTATCAAAGATATTACCAAGAACATCCTTAGGAAAGAATAAACTAAGCTACAATTTTCTGTAGGCCAATTAAATTAAACTCATTTCAGTTTACAATATTCTTACTAGTAAAGTGTGATTGTGGTCTATTTTTGCCCCCACTAAGTTGTTTTTTTCAGTCAGCAAGTTCCTTGTGGGCTTTATATTTTGCAAAATAATAATGTGGGAAGGATGATGGGTCCATAGACAATTTCACATATGCATGAAATAGATACTCTGTACCGTGGCACTTTTCATGACATGTCAGTTAACTTAGGAATAAGTTTCAGTTGGCATATGCTGGGGCTTCTGGCCTAGATAGTACTAGGATCCAGGAAAGATTAGCACAAAAATGGAGAGAGGAAACAACTGCTTCCTGTCTTGGGCACTGGGGGGAAGAAGTCCCACTATGTCAGATACATAATGTAGCCAGCGTCCGGCTTTGCACCCACCAACCATGACTGGTGGTTTTATCAAAGTTATGTCTTTATCTAGCACTTTTTTTTAGTCTATGTTTCTTATGCATATTAGTAAACAAGGAGGTATAAATTGAAAATAGCATATGAAAATAATTGCATGTAATACAGGAGGATATTGTGAAATAAAGATATTGAAGTGAAGATCTGCCCAAGCTGGAATGCTTGGGTTCATGTAGAAATGGTTAGATGGTAAACTTTACTCCCTAAGATTCTACAGTTGATATCCTGGCACAAACATCCTGTCAGATAAAAAAAAAAAAAAATGAAGATAGGACTTGACTTGCGGAATTCCCATCATTCATGAGTTCTAAGTAAACAAGGTATCTGCACAGTGCAGATGAGGACTATATCAGGTTCTTCCAACTTCCATGACACTGTCATTTCAAACTGTCCATCACAATTCAGAAGGGATATCTCTAGGATCCAGGCTGTCCTTACGCTCTCACTGAAACCCTTGGAGGGCAACCTGCCTCTTGGCTCTCCAGCTTTGCAGCTTCTTGGCCATTTCTGTTCTTCCTTGGCTTGTAGACATCTCATTAGTATCAACCTTTGTTTTCACATGGTCTTCTCAGCGTCCAGATTTCCCCTTTACACTGGAACTGCTTATATTGGCTAAGGAGCCCTCCTCTTAGTGTGGCTTCATTTTTAAAACATTATATCAACAATGTCCCTATTTCCAGATAAAGTGATATATTGAGTCACTCAAGGTCAGAACATCATTACGCTTCCTTGTGTAGGGAAGGATGAAGGGCCACCATGCATCAAGGATTAGGAAGGATGAAATTTTGAAAATCAGAATAAGATGCTCCAGAATGGGACTGTGTTGCCTGAATCCTGACTCTACTGCTTACTCTGCTGTGTAACCTTGAACAGCTTACCTAGCCTCTTTGTGTCTGTTTCTTAATTATATAGCAGAGAGTAATTCATGGGAATTTAGAAATCATTAAAATTATGGTATGTTTAAAGCAATCTGAAAGATGTTTGGCAAAAGGAATGTACACTGCTTTCATCACATGAGTCTATGAAGACCAGGCTGTTTCCAAGTATGCATTGCTATTAATTGGTGGAGCTTAATTTTCAGCTTTGCCTTTCTACATGTAAAAAAACTTCATTTACACAATTCACTTACATGTATTAAAGTAAAATGTTGCAAAGTATGATAGTGAAGAATAAGGAACGAAGGAAGGAAAATACAGAAAGGAAGAAAAGACAGACAGATGAGAAGGAGATAGTGTCTTAGAAATGAGAAATGAATTGAAGAAAACAGCTAAAAGTCCAGTATCAATAATATGTGAACTATGGCTCCCACATTATTTATTATCAAATTCCAGACATAAGACATAAACTTTGCTCTTTAGAAGGGCTGTGCTCATCTGTTTTCTTCATAATGAAACTGTGTTGTTCAGTACAATGTTTTATGTTTTAATCTAGCCATTTTGCCATTAGTAATTTCCTTCAAGGCAATAATTAAACCTTTGCAAAAATTTAGTTAGACTAATTTTTTCTGGAGAATGAATTAAATGGCTTATGAAGCACATATGTTGACAGTCATCCCAGTGCATTGTAATGGGAGACTGGCAATAGACGTGACTGTCTTACAGTAGAAGACATTTGCCAGCTGCAGTTGGCAAAACAGTGCTCTCTAAAGACATCGACCTGTAACTCTGCAGATGCGATTATGGTTAAAGTCCTTGAAATGGAGTAATTGTTTTAGATGATCTATGTGGGCACAATTTAATCTCATAAGCCTCTAAAAGAGAAGAAGTTTTCCACCAGAAGTCAGAGAAAGATTGTTAGTGTAAGAAACTCACATACTACTTTGCTGGCTTTGAAAAGGAGGGAGGGGCACTATTCTAAGAAATGAAAATAACCTTTGAATTTGGAGGAGGCCTGTTAACACTTTGACTTTAGCTCTGTAAAACCGGACTTCAGTGTCGTCATTTATTACTGTAATAACAGGGGAGCCAACATTCAAATACTTCTTGTGACACATGGTCCTACAGAACTGTCCCTCTTGGATGCCCATGGTAGTCAGGCAGTTGATCAGGAGACCACCTTGGTCTAAGCTAATCAATAAGGGGCTCCTTTCTTGATACTGAGTCTACCATTTCCCTCCAGTTATTTAGCCTGTTTCATCATGGGTGGGGCCAGGGAGGGGCTGAGCCACCAGTAGTCTGAATAAAAAATATTTTAAAGAAAAATAGCTGTCCTTGGGCAGAAAAGAGTACACTGTATTCCATTTTTTATTTTGTAATTTTAATTACATAGGGAAAGATTGAGAAAATTATGATCTGTTAAGAGTAAGCATCTGAAAGATTAGATACTATATTTTTATGTGTTTTAATGTACTTTGCTTCTTTGAATATTATTATTTTCTTTCAATGGCCTTCTACTGTTTTGAAAATAAACTATAAGTTGAGAGAGAAGGGGGAGATGAACTGTCCATAAATGGCAGAGCAGGCAATGGAATCGACTCTTGTGACCTCTGAAACACAACTTGAGCTATATTCCAGGCTGTCACCAGTTTTTCCCTTCTGTCCTGTGCACTGGTGACAATTGCTTTTGATGCAATTCAGCCAGCCAAGCCTTATTCATTCTTCTGTGGGGCCAGTTCATTTGAAAGTGTGCTGATCCTACAGAAAAGGCCCAGCTCTAGGGCAGCCTCCTGGGGACGCCTCCATTCTGCAGCTACGGAAGGGATCTGCACAGAGCTCAGAAATCGCCTGCCTCCTTAAATCATCCATGCAACAACACATATTATCGGGTCATGGCACCCATCTTAGGGGGCTGAATGTGATAGAACTGCAAACTCAACCTACAAGGAACCCCCCTTGGTGGCTGTTCATTCCTAGCTTAATGCTCTTTCTCCTTCACAGCCTCCCCACATAGCTTTTTTTAAGGAATTAAGATGTTCAACCTGAAGAGGGAGGTTAGCCTAATGGGAGGGGGATGTGGTGTTCAGAGGCAGATAGTCTGTAGCTGGAAACCTTGAACATGACCTCATCATCTCTTGCATCTGTACAACAGGAGGTGGGTGTTTACCTCGACACTTATTGTCAGCAGTGCCTTTTAGAGGTTATCTATTTTGGAAAATACCTGGGAAATGTCAACCAACGAATAGATTTGCCTTTCAAGATGGCTCTTTTCCTTGAGAAAAAAATAATTTCTCTAGTATTTAACTCAGTTCTGTATCCAAATGATATTAAAGTAGGTTATAGAACTACATAGAGAATTTTTTAAATGTTCTTAATGAGGACATTGGGATAAAGGAAATATTAGGATGGGAAAACAGCCCCAGCTACCGGTTCATGCTTACTCAGAGTGGTTAGATATTCAGAGCTAAGAGAAAGGCTGCTACCCTTCTGGTTTTGTGTACTCACTGCTAATTCAGTTCTGAATACATCAGTGAACAGAGAAAGGGGAGTAGTTAAACAAATCCTAGAGATACCACTGATAACAGTGAATAGGAGGATAACAGGAGCCATGGATTTCTTTTTACTTGTAGTGGGGCCAGACAGAAATGTCAGGTGCTACCATGGTAAGAATCGCAACTGGAGCAAAGTATCTCTTAAAAATCCAACAGGAAGTAATGTAACCATCATTTTTACTTGTGACATTTTTAGAGATATTAAAAAGATCTAGAGAAAAGCAATTTTTAGAGAGTTGTGATACTCATATCTAGAAAGTCAGCTGTGACCAAGTCACTGAGCATTTTTTACCTTCTTCATACTTTTCTTCAAATGGGACGCTTGGACACTGTTACGGCACCTCTGTAAGGTATGGGGAATAAATGGAGTTTTCTCAGTAAAGTACAATGCATGCACCAGTTGCTCAAAGAACAACAGATAGTTTCTTAACACTTCTTGGCCCTTTCATTAAAAATGAAGCACTATGGTAACTGTATACACAAGACCTGCACAAGGTCATGCCAGATAAAATTCCAGCATGGAGGGAGGAGGACTCATGGGGTCCCACCCTAGATGAGACAGCATTGTCAAATGGTGGCTTATGGGGAGAGAGGGAGTCAGTTTATTTCTGGGATGCAGTCCCTGAGAGGCTCCTTATGTTCTATTAGGTAATCCTCTAACCATGGACAAGCAAGAGCACTAAGCAGGTGACACGTCTTTGGTTAAAATAACATAGTTTGATAATGTTATTTGTTGACAAAATGTTTCCTCTGATTTTTCATAAAGTATTTATTCATATAATAAACATTTGCACAGTTCCTGAAACTTAAAAAACTGTGCATGAAGTTGAGAGTGAAAAGCAGTAGGAGGGGGAGGAAATGGGGATGGATTTGATCAATACACATTATACACACACGTGAAATTCTCAAATAAGTAAAGCAAAACAGCAACAGCGAACCCAAATGACTCAAGTGAGCAAAAAATCATTCCTGATCTCAGAACTTGAGGCAGATAAGGCCTAAACACTGGGCCATGCCTTAAGCTAACAAAGTGCTCTGACATGCGCCGTAGTATCCTGACCCAGAGGACCCTGAAAATGGACCCTCAAGATGACCACAGTTGACATATGACCCACAGCCAACCAGAAAAAAAACAGGGCAACTGGAAGCAGAACCCACCAAAAAATACACACATAAATAATTCAGTCCTTTGTTTAATAAACGAGATTGCTTACAGCCTCCCAGAGCCCGTGTCATTTGGTTCTGTTCATCCCTTGCCCCCCGGGATCAGAGACAGTGGGACCCCAGCTGCAGAGCAAGCAACAAGAGCTATTTTTTGTCAACCTGACACAAGCTAAAGTCGTATTGAAAGAGGCACCCCTGATTGAGCAAATTCCCTTACCAGATTGGCTTGAGGGGAAGCATATTGTGTGTTTTCTCGATTGGTGATTGATGTGGGAGGGTTCAGACCCAGCTCACTGTGGCTGGTGCCACCCCTGGGCTGGTGGTTGTTGGTTCCTTAAGAAATTAGACTGAGAAATCCACGAGGAGCAAGCCAGTAAGCAGCACTCCTTTATTCCCTCTGCACCTGTTTCTGCCTCCAGGTTCTTGCCCTAGATTCCTCAGCGATGGATGTATAAGTTATAAGGTGAAGTGAACCCTTTCCTGCCCGAGTTACTTTTTGGTTATTCTGTTTTATCACAGCAATATAAACCCTAACTGAGACACACACCAAAGAAATCATGAAAGTTAAAATGCTGTAAGTTTGGGAAACAGCAAAAACAAACCTTGTGGCATTTTATTCCCACAGTGTGAGCTATTCCTCTGAACTTCATTCATGCCCCTGCCTTTCCCCATCTGCCCCTTGCATCCCCCTGTCATTCTTCTTCTGCCCCATGCATTCCCTGTCCTTCCTCATCTGCTCCATGCATGCCTTCCCTTCCCCATCTGTCCCATGTACACTCCTCCTTCCCCATCTGCATAACAGATATAATAATAGCAACCGTATTCTAGGCTTGTCACAAGAGTGAATCAGATCACTACTCTTCGGAGTTTGGATGCTGCTGCACATAAGGACAGCTTCCTCCACAGGAGAACACTCACAGCTTTAGGGAGTGCAAAATTAAGCGTATTTCTGACAAGTAAGCCATGACAGAATTGTGATGGCATCGTACCAGATGATAACATACGATTGAAAATAATAGGATGTCAAAAATGCATGTCATCAGCAAAATGTATGAAGAAATTATACAGTTTTGAGGCATCACGTTATTGTGCAAATTGCAATGATATTTCTTGATTTTAGTTGGGTTTGTGTGTAGGTGAGAGGGAAATCTTAGCATTTTATATCACAGTATGTTGCAGGGTGCAGGGTGACTTCCTATTTTGACTTGAGAAGCTAAGTAGGTCACTGGAATTTTGTCCCTAAGTGTGGAAGAACCATTCCAGCTCAATGATGAGGTCCCTCGGACTGTCCCTATCCTCGGCACAGACAGAACACTTCTCAGAGTCAGCATTTTTCATGAGTGAAAACTGCTGAACACACTCTTTGGCATCGTCAGCAAGTCTTTATTGAATACTAGTTATGGACCAGACTCTGACGCAAGCCTGAAAGCTGCAGACATAAATAAAGTTACTGTTTGTCTTTGAGGGCCATGGCTTCCAAGCTGTGTGGTTTGGAGGCAGATCCTGTGAACCCACCCTATCACCGTAACTTCCCGTTTTGTTTGGGAATCAAGGGTATCCAAGTGGCTACAGGTGGTTCATCCATTTTGGTTTTGCAGTCACATCCCAATAGAATGTAAATTGCACGAGAGAAGGTATTTTGTGTACTTCCATTGCTAGTCTCCATATTTGTCATGTGAACTGGTGTGCCACTTGTTGTGGAATGGAAAGCCATTGAAAGCAATGTCTGGCTTTAAGAGTTTCCAAGACCTCCTGGGAATTTGGATCCAGCACTGAGCAAAACCTGTTTCCTGTTTATCCAATCGTCTGCCTCCTCCTTCCAGTCTCTGGCATCCTCATTTCTAAAAGTGCAAGTCTGGAGTTGGGCATGCACCTTAAAGCCCTTCTTTCTTGTGTTCCAAGCCAGCCAGCAGATCCTGCTGATTCTGTGCCTGTGTATACCTCTATCTCTCTGTGTGTTCTCAGCTCTGTGGTACAAACTTCTGTTGCTAGTCATCATGTTGTACTGGCTGCCTTTGTGCTGCTGTGATCTAAATACCAGGTTAAAAACAAGACAAGAAGAGTTTATTTTTTTCCTCAAGGTTTCAGCGGGATTTTTGTCCACCACACAGTGGGAAAGACATGGCTACTTCATTGCTTCAGAAGCCTGTTATGGGAGCTTTTTACCATGGTGGAAGAGGAAGCAGAGGAAATAGGATGGGAGGCAAGGCAGGCACAACCGTCAACCCCCACCCCCACTCTCAGTGAGGCTTTCTCCAAGCTAGGCGCGACCCCCTGAAAACTTCGCAACCTTCAAATAATGCCACAAGCCGTTGACTTCAGGAGCCTGTAGGAAAATTTCAACTCAAACTATATTAATAAGGACCATGATAGCTTCTGGCTGTTCACTCTTTCTTGTCTTTTTGTTTAGAATTTATCCTTTTATTGATACATAGACAGACAGACAAAGGCATACACACACACACACACACACACACACACACACAGAGAGAGAGAGAGAGAGAGAGAGAGAGAGAGAGAGAGAGAGAGAGAGAGAATGCATACTTCATTACGCTCTCATAACTTCTCTTTCCACCGAACCCTTAATTCCAGAAACCCCCCCACTTTCTTGACTTTCCTTTTGCTGTGACCTGTGACCCCTTGCGTGTATGAGTGTGGGTGGATGATTATCTGTTTGAGCTGAGACAATACATCAGTAGCTACACTGCTGGGGAGCGTGATTCCTCTCTCAGCCCATTCCACAAGCCTCTATTTTAAAAGCACAGGAAACTCTTGCCACCTCTTGCTTGATTCCTCCTGTGGTGCTTTTCAATATAAGATACAAAGAGTTTTATCCAGAAATTAAAACTCTTTGTGATACAACCCTGCTGCCTTCCACTCATCCAGGCTTTATTCCTGCCCAGAGTGTTCTAGTTTAGCATCCCCTGGCCTTGCCTCTAGTTCTTGACCAAGTCGCAAGGGCTGACACTGCCAGGATTTTGTTCTACTTAAAATGTATTTCTCCACCTTTCCACCAAAGTATCTTTGCTCAGTCATACAGATCCAGGGCCAGTCTCTTTGAGTTCACTGCTTCCACTCACAGTAGACTCTATGATCTTGTTCTCCTGTAAGCAGGAAATGATAAGAAGGATCTACTCCACAAGGTCCTAAAGAAGACTGCTAGAGTTACTACGCACTAAATGGTGGCTCTTAGTGATTCCTGTGTACTCAGAGTGCAGAACTGCCTCCAAGAATAGCATCATGGGTGAGAAGGTTAAAGATAAGAGTCTTCAGGTCCTGCCTAGACCTATTAAATCAGGCACTATGGGCACGAGTCTCCAGGAGCTGTGTTTCACAAGCGCCCTGGCTGGTTGAGACTGCAGTTAAGGATTGAAGATTGCTGCACTGTGCACACTTCAGCTTTCCTTGTGGATTCCTTCATCAGTGTTGGCCTCAGTATATCTATATCACTGTACACATGTCAGTGTCTCATGATGTAGATGCTCACTGGGGTAACACTACTTTCACCACAACTTAAAACTGAGACCTATCCAGTTATTACAAAGGTGCCTATAGACAACCACATCCATAGGCAATGTGGAAGACTTCTTGCTCAACCACATTCCCATCAACACTTGATAATGACAGACTTATCTGTGAACCTGATAAATATGACATACTGCACTTTGTATGTATTTCCTGGATTACAACAGTAAGCATCTTTTGAAATGTTCATTGACCATTGCCATATCCTCATCTGAGAACTTTATTTTCATAGCTGCTATATGTATGTTTTTCTCTGTGATATTTTTCTCATACCTACGGACACATCAGATTCATATTCAGAAACTTATGTGCTATGATGTTTAAAGAAGTATCAAATTGTTTAGATACTGAATACCGTAAGCACAGCTTAAATGTTCATCATTGTCATAAAAATAATGCTTGATATTCTAGATTTATAAATCAGTCACATTTATTAGGATTCATATCATAGGCTAATATAGTAAATGTTTATTTGCATCTGTGGTTACAGCCACAACTTATCATTTAATATATTAATATTGCAAACTGTGATAATAACTTAAATAATATTGAATTAGCCTTAAATTTCAGAAATATCTAATTTGGTCATAATATAGTTTTACAAAATTCATATGCACTTTGTTAATATTTAGTTAAAATTGTGTAAAACCATTGGATGCTGGCAGTTTCTGTGATAAAATTGTTTTTATTTATTTTTTACAAATAATCATGCTTATAAAGAATGAAATGAGTGAGGTTTTCATAGGGTGTGTGTGTGTATACACATATATTTTGAGATATTTGGATATGTCTTCCATGTAAATATTTGTGCATATATTCACATGTATATATTAATATATATGCACGTACCTATACCCATTGATAAAATATTTGCCTATTTTATCCAAATTTTAAAATTGCATTAGGATATTTTTCCTAATATTCTTTAGCACTTATATATTCTGTTTATAATTTTAGTCATTTCTACACTGCTAGATTATTTTGCAATTCTAATTTTTCATTACAATTATTTTAAATTGCTCTGTCTCACTCTGGCTAATCTTATAAGAAACTTATCTTAATTGCTGCCAGGGATTTTTCAGAGCACCAGAATTAGTTTTGGTGGGTTTCTAGGTTTTATTTTGTACTGTTCTTATTAAATAGTTTTTGTTTCCTTCAATCAACTTTTTAGTTACATCATCACTTTTAATTTTGAAAGTGTATTTCATTAATTATACACATATATACATATTAATAGAGTTTTCAAGGCTTTCTATTTCCTCCTGAGAGCTGATTTAGAAATATTATGCAAGAATATTTTGTCTATAAGTTCTAGGTCTTTTAATTTCGTCATCTTTTTTAGCATGAATACTGAAGTATATATATATATGTGTGTGTGTGTGTATATATATGTATATGTGTGTGAGGGTGTGTGTGTAGGAACGTGTCTGTGAATGTATGAATATGTGTGTATGTGAGTTTCTATATGTGTGTATGAGCGTGTGAATTGTGTGTGTGTGTTAATGTGTGTGTGTGTGTATGTGTGTGTGATTTTGAATGTATGAATGTATGAATATGTGTGTATGTGAGTTTCTATATGTGTCTATGTGTGTATGAATTGTGTGTGTATATGTTTGAGTGTGTGTAAATGTGTGTGTATGTGTATATGTGTGTATGAATGTGTATGAATGTGTGTGTGTGTTTGTGTATGAGTGTGTATGTCTTGTCAATGACAGTGAGTGGCAATTGCTCTATGGTCAGAAGCAGACTTCCTGCATTTGAATTCTTGTGTCTGCTGTTCCTCTGTCACATTGCCTTGGACTGACTTCCTCAGCTCCTCAGCTTGGTCATCTGTGTCATTATCCACAAAGCAGAGTTGATATTCAGCCTCACTAAGTGGATATACCACTGTTCTAGCTTGATCTGTTGGTATAATAAACACCATGGCCAAGAATGGGACAAAAGTGTTGAGCTGAGAGATTTTCAAAATGAGAATTGTTGAAAGGTACTATAATTCATATAACGGGGCAGGGGGTGGGGAACAGGCCCTGATCCTTACAGTTTTCCAATATCAAATGCAGTAGGTGGTGGTATGTTCTCGCTAAATCCTAGCCCCAGAAACAATGGTACTCCAAGGTGGTACCTTTGGGTAGCTGTTGTGATGATGGTTCTTCTCTTCAGAACAGGATTAGTAGTAAGCACTTCATTTAAAAAAAAAAAAAAACCACAAAACCCTACAGGGTTAAGTATTGTGACACATGCATTTCATTCAGCACTTAGGCATCAGAAGCAGGCAAATCTCTACGAATTCAAGGCCAGACTGGTCTACACAGAGAGTTCTAAGATGACATGGATTCTATAATGAGACCTTGTTTTTTAAAAAACAAAACAAAGCAAAAAACAGAGAAACAAACAAAAGCCAATAAGTGACCCCAGACTGTAAAATTGCTCTTTCACTGTATGAAGATTCAGGGAGAAGGTACTACTGCTGAACAAATTTCAAATATGCTCAAATTCTGATATTAGACTTCTGATCCTCAAAGCTGTGAAAAATAAATGTGTTTAATTATAATAATTCAGTACATTGAGTGGATCAAGATAGAAAGTCTTTTAAATTAATGCCTGAGAACCCCACTCCTGATATTAATTTTCATCTGTTCCCTCCTGCTGCAGGTAAGGAAGATATAGTAATCTGTATATAATGAATATGATCTATCAGAAGTAGTAGGTACAATTTCAGTGACCAGGTTAAAAACACTAACTTTTGTCTCAGCACTCTTAGTTTTTTTTTTTTGATATTCCTTTTTATTTTCTTATTATTTATTCATGAAGTGAGTTTTCTTGTTATTGAATGTTCTTTTCAAAAAAGGAGGTGGCAAATGTGAGGAAGGCATCTGGTCAATGGGTGCTGTAGAGTTACCTAGCAAACATGTGAGTGAATTAGAAGGGGATCCTTCTACACTTTCACAGTTAGGTGTGACCATACTCTTCTGTACTTCCTGTGTACCGCTTCATTTTTCTACTTTTGTTTTGTTTTATTTAACATCATAAGTAAAGTTAAAAAAATAAGTACTTACTGTCACACACATTAACATAGACTACAAAATAAAAGGGGGAAATATCATAGCTGGGCACAAGCATCTGAAAAATGGAAACAGAAACACCTCAGTAATTGGTATTTTCAGGGCCACATGATATATCAGTCACCCAAACTGCTTAATACATATATGCTGGGCAATAAGAATTAACTAGATGTGTGTCCAAACAAAAATAACTGGGAGATTTCTTAAATTTGGAAAAAAAAATATCTTTTAAGATGAAATTCAGCTTGTTGTATCCTGGAAAAGCCAAAAGCAAGCCGTCTTCTGATGTGTCTTGTATCATTGCTTAGCAGCAAACACAAAGACAGAGAGAAAGCCCATGCAGTGACACGCACTTCCTGTCAGAATTCTTTCATTTTTGTCATGAATTTAGGTCAAAGATCCTTAAGTTCTCAGTCTGCCTGCTGCCTGAAATAAGGCCACACCTTTACTCCTACCTCATAGACAGAAACCGGTCTCCAAAGCCATTTTCTGAGTAGGTTATTAATTTTTCTTGAATCCTTTGTTTATAGATTCTTAATAGAGCCTGAAGCAGAAGACTTAGCAAAATCCTAAAAAAAAAATACCTGTGTGTGAGCTGATAAATTTGTATTTTTTGACGGCACTGAAGATAGTAATTAGATAAAGAGTGGCGAGGAATTATCACAATGGAGGTCTTTTTAAGTCCTCCCCACCTTAGTTCTTTAACACACTATGAGGAAGCATAGAGCAATCAAATAATAGATTTTTTGAATTGCTGGATCTAAAGACATTGAATTTCCAAAGTTGACAACCATAGTACCACTACTGGATAAGCATCTCATACTTGCCAAGGCTGCTGTGTAAGAGCCTTATATTCCTTTCCTCTGCTCTTCTCAGGTAAAGTCCATAGCTAGGCAGTACCAGCTCTTGTCCATGTTTTGTCCTTGTTGTTTATCCAGGGTACATTATAGCTCATGCTTCTTTGAGTTACTAAACCAGCTTGGCTCCATGTTTTATCTGGCATGCAACATCTTAGTAACATGAATTCACTTATAACCACGTGTAATTTGGCACCTGGATTAATAGAGATTGCCACATCTGTGAAAGCTTTTATTATGTCAAGCAAGAGCTACTGTCTAAAAATCCTCCCACTAATTCAGGGAGGCCATCTATAAGCTGCCTTGACTAGCATCCCAAGACTCACCTGCCTAATGTAGTAGAGACAGCATCTTCCCAAGACCTCCAGAGGAGCACAATTTGACCCTCAGTGTCCCATAGTTACGCTTTTAAGTTCCGCTCACTCTTTTTACAGTCCATGGAGGCATTTATGTGCTGAGAATAGTGAGAGTTGAAAATATTAAAGACACCCTCTCCATTTTCCTCCTGGGCCATTAGCTCATATATCTGTTTTAGCTGCCCTATTTCTTAACCCAATTTATAACCACATGTTAGTGCCAAGTTGCATCGAGTCTTCCTGACAGACTTCATTTAAAATAAGTAGAACGGATGTTAAATAATATATATTACTCATCATCATTATAACTAATAGAGACTATTTACTAAATTTGTATTACTTAGTGTAATACTGCTGAGTTTTTCAAAGCATAATGTCTCATGATTGTCTCTTTTTTACTAAGGAGGAGACTGAGACCCAGAATGATTTTGAATGACAGTAGGGCATGTGGTTAATTTGATATAAAGCAAAGGCTCCTGTTGGAAGTTTAGTCCCGTGCTCCTGTGTCTCAGAGACAGCAAAAAGGAAGAAATGATACTTTCCTGAATGATTAGTAACATTCCCCCAACTTACTTTTAATTAAGTTGTATTTTGGAGGGATTTTTTTCTAGATTTTACTAAAAAATATTGTCTTGATAAACAATTTGCTTCTTTTTTTTTTTTTTGGAATATCTGCTAAATGGTACCTGTTGGCTATAAAAATATACCATTCAGCTACAGACCTAATACTTCTTTATGTTCAAGTGGCATGGCCATGTTCCCAAGATAGTCTTTGGTGAGTCAGATCCTGGCTGAGACAGTGGAAACTTCAAATCTACTATTAAAACAGTTTCTACTGTTAATTGAGTCACTCACTGGCTCACTTAAGGCTACAAGGAAGAATGTAAATGTGTTCTACAGTGAAAGCAGACCTTCTTAACTGCGCATCTGAGAGAAAGGAAAAGACAAGTTCTTGCTTATTTTTCCCCTTGAATTTGGGTGTTTTCATAACATCCTGCATATACCTACGTCTTCATCATCTTCCAGGCTCTTGACTTTCATGGCTTCTGCCCACATCACTTGCACTATCTGAACTTCTCTAAACTGTCAGTAGTGCCCAGCATGTGACTTTTTGCTCAAGATCACATAAGCTGGTTTGGGGGGTCAGATCCTGAGCTATTTATGTCATGCCTGGTGCCCTAATCATTTGCCATTATCATGGAAGCCGGATGAGAGTCAGGCTAATAGGTCAAGAGGATGTTCAACATTCTAAAGGACCAAAATCATTCTTTGTGTGTTGTAAAACATCTCATCTCATCTCGCTACTACAATCTATTTAGGTAAAGTCAGAGGTTGGAAGAGAGTCCAAATATTTTGTCTCAAAGGCCGTTGCCTCTTTTCAAAGTAAAGCCTACCATGTATTGGCTGCACTGAGGAAAAGAAAATGAGGGATAAATGAGAAGACTCAATATTCATATAATATCCTGCTGAGACTCTTGAACTCTGTAGCTTAAAACAAAACTCATGCTAGCCCTGTGAAATCCCTGACATATCCCTTAATGTAAGCTAGAGCTGGGACTCCAAGATGTTAGGGGATTCAATGAAGGTCAAACAGAAAGTATCCAAGTCAGACTTGCACATAAATTTTGGCTTCAAAAAAAATCGATATTTTTATCCTACAATTGCATGCTTTTTCCAAAATGCAGCTTAAAATTGGCCTTTCATTCCTGTGTGCAATTGAGTAAAAAAGATCTACCATAACCAAAAATAAACAGTAAAAATAAACCCCGTGTGAGTTATTTGACTCACATTACAGCATGACTCACCCTACAATAAAAAGACAAAGCAGAAAGGAACTAGTCTGAACCTTTGATTTGCTCCTGAACTGAGGGCCTGGTGGAAGTCCCCTTTGGAGTCCAGACTTTTGCAAGTTGTCCCATCACACGAAGGACACCTGTCTCTGAAGTGTTTCATTCCGGTTTGTTCTTAAGCTCCTGTCCCATGCTTCAGTTATTTCAAGTTTGCTGATGGCTTTGGGACCAAAATAGGCTGTTCAAAAAGACACAGTGAGAACAGCAGCTAACTGGGACTAGAGCAGACACTGAGATCTGACATGCCATGGGGTCTGAATGTCACCTTCAGAACTCTTAAGCAGACTTTGAATTACAGGTGCTTTTCTTTTTCTGAGCCGTGTAAAAAGTCCCTTTATGAAGAATAAAACATACAGTAAATTATAACCCATTAATTTAATGTTGGAGAAATAGTTCTTCTGACATATAGAAAGTCAATGATCTGGCACAGGTAATTCAGAATCTCTGTGACTTAATGCCTCACCTGTATGTTAGCATGATAGGAAGCCAAAAGCTGTTCTGGGCACAAGAAGTATCCCACACAGCACATGGTCCCTTGCATCATATATTATCCTATGGATACATCCCAGTGGTACATTTAAATAATCCTATGAAGCACTCCATACTGTTGATTTTTGTATAAAAAAAAAAAAAAAAGAACACAGAAATGGCCAGTGTCACCCCTCCATTTACCTGTTTAGATGGACTTGTCAGATAGTTATCAACTAAAGTCAATGGAAATGAAACTTTTACTCTTAATTGGGTCATGATGTTTAAAGCAAAGGAAAGTCAAAGCTCTACTCTGTCTTTGCTCCAGACGTGAGGTTCAATAGATGTAATAATAACAGAGCTAATCATAGTCTTCCTAGTGATTATGACAATAGGTAATAAAAACGGTATAGAAAATAAACACTATTACCAATAACTTTGAGAAATAATCTTGAGGGTTAGGTATTTCGGGTATAAGAGATGGCACCTTTAAGTTCTTCTCATGGTATCTTGGTCAGGATAAACTAATTCTAGCAAAAATAGCTGTGAATAGGCCCTCTTCGGTTTCTTAAGAAGCCTGGTGTCACCTGCACTCATGAAGTAATAATGGCGGTAACCATGACAATAGCAACAACACTGAAACTAGCCGGTGTCAGTAGTATGCACAGGGCACTGAGCTTGCTGCCTTATATAACTTGTAATATTTCAAATTCACAGATTAGCATCTCATGGTGTACTCTATGGTCCTCTGGGGAGAGGCCATGGCTGTAAAATACTCTCAGTATAGACACAATGAACTGCATCATCTCTAGGATGATCTCTTTGCTGGTGGCGTGCTTTGAACATGAAATGTCTTCCTGAGGCTTATGTGTCTGAAGACATGGGCCCAACCTAGTTTGAAAGGTGATAGAGTCTTGAGGAAGTGGACTGTCACTGGAAGAAGTTGTTCACTGGGAGCAAGACATGGAGATTTTTAGCCCAGCCTCACTTCCTGTCCACTCTCTGATCGTGACTTCAGCTGAGACCCATCTTCTGTTCCTGCAGCTGCATCTTCCCCACCATGATGGACTGTGAAATGCAAACCAAAATATACCATTTTTCCCTTGGCTTGCATCTTGTCAAGTCTTTGGTTTCAGCAGTAAGAAAGGTCACTAATACATTGGGTCAGGTTTCTGTGTTTGAATGGTCCTTATGGTCACCAGTCATGGGTTCATAAAAGCATGGCTCCTTAAGCCCCAAGTGCACCTTCCTGTTACTGTTCAGGAGCAGGCTCACTTTCTTGTGAAGATCTGGGTCAATTATGGAAAGCCGGGTAGCCCTTTGCCTATTGCTCATGTGAATGAAGATTCTAAAGTTCACAGGGGATAGTCATAGCTGAAGATCTAGTGGCATTCTACTTGTGATTCCTGGCTGTGGCAAGAAGGAATGTCTGAAAACAGGTCAATGAGAATCATGGGGAAAGAGGACATTCCTACCCTCACTTTTGTATTTCCAGACCTGTGAGTTTTACTTCTTTTGGGCAGAGTGACCATGCTTGAGTCTTAATTCCAAGCATCTACCATACTTCAGGAGGAATGCACCTCAGTATGTGAGGTATCACCTTCCAGTAGTGTTTATCCTTAGTCTTTATAGATCTTCTCCACATCGTATAGGGTGCCTTGTCTTCACATTTTTAATTACTTAACATGCTGGTAAATGTTTAACAAGAAGGGCTTCAGAAAAGAAGCAGACACTTCACTGTAGTATCTTGCCAGTCTCCATGGTGGATATCCTGTCGTAACAGTGAATTTCAAGCTGAATGTAAAGTCAGGAGCTGACAATGCTCAGTCATCTCT
Source organism: Peromyscus maniculatus bairdii (assembly GCF_049852395.1). NCBI lineage: Eukaryota > Metazoa > Chordata > Mammalia > Rodentia > Cricetidae > Peromyscus > Peromyscus maniculatus. Next base: position 36,373,191 of record NC_134861.1, read on the forward strand.
TGTGGACTGAAATGGGTCAGCTCCAATTAATCCACTGAATTTGACTTGGAATAATTTTTCCAGATTCTGCTTTCTATATCATCCACACCAAATTTATTTAAGTTATCTTTAGGAATCATTCCTGGAGAAAATAATATAGATTTACATGTGAACTCAAAGTTGTAGGAAAGGTAAATTAAACATCACAGTCGTTTTGATCAAAATATTTAGTGAGATGTGTGAATTCATTTTGAATTGAGTCAACTGAAAATACTTCTGAATGGATACATAATCACAAGAACTGTACTATGATCAAATTTCCATTTTTAAACAGAAAAAAAATGAAATATGTTTGCACTTGAGAAATTCTATTGCCAGCTTGCTGGAAGTTTGTAGACACAGTACTTCAACTGACAACATCCACCAGTGTGGTGGGCAAGATACCAGAAGGGAAGACCGCAAATAAGAGATGTTAGACACAGGAAAAGAAGACACATATAAGTAAAACCCGGAGCTTAACTCAGATGGCTTCAGAAGGCTCGTCTCACACTCTGGCAAATGTGTAGAGCCATATAGAGATTGTTTAGGGGAACTGAAGTGAGTTTTTTACAGCTTTGGAACACATGCTCTCATCCTATCTAAACCACCTGCTGGGGCCTGCACAGTGGCATGATCCCTGTGTTCTATGATGACAGAACTCAACTGCTGACAATTTCTGTGTTATTTGGGAGGGGTAGAGAAGAAGCTTTCTTGGAACCCATAGTTGGAGGAGGGAGGGTTTGGATGAAAATATAGGCTGACTAGTTTAAGCCAGCCTTGGTAATTTCATTCCCGTTACTATCTATTGGTTTAGGAATGGTTACTGTAACTGGCCAAGTTGACACAAGGAGCATCTATTGAGAAGAATGTGGACACCGGTGGATTGTCCATACTCCAGTGGGAGACCCCCAAGTCCATGTGCATAAAGGCAATGCTATTGGACTCAGTGAGTCAAAAATGAATTATATGAATTTAATTTTTTTATTAACTAATTAAAAATTATGTGAGTAGGACAGGGAGTTTGGAGGGAGGTGTGATTGGGAGTCCTGAGAGAAGTCGAAGGGTGCAGTGAAACTAGTTTGTCCTTTTTCTAAGTCACTCTGCTTATGTGCGTGCGCGCGCGCACACACACACACACACACACACACACACACACACACACACACACAGAGCCTACTTTTAAATAATTCTTACAATTGGCATGGCCTGTCATCTGACAAATATTAGTGGGATTACTGGGCACCAGGCCACTGTTCTAGGTTTGGAATATGATGGGGATAAGGAGACGGGAGTTACCCTCTCAGAGAACTTATGTTTCACTGGCTAACAAGACATTTTAAAAATTGAATTTATTAATTTTACATTGCAACCACAGTTTCTCCTCCCTCCTCTCCTCCTATTCCCTTTCCACCTCCCCTTCTCTATCCCCAAAATCCACTCCTCCTCTGTTTCTGTTCATAAAGGGGCAGGCCCCCATGGGTATCAACAAAGTGTGGTATATCCAAGCTCCTCCCCTTATATTAAGTCTGGGCAAGAAACCCAGTATGAGGAATAGGTCCCTCAAAGCCAGCCAAAGTGTTAGAGATAGCGCCTGCTCCCACTGTTAGGAGTCTCACAATTAGACCAAGCTATACTTGTTCTGTAATGTATATGTAGAGGGCCTAGGTCAGTCCTGTGAAGGCTCCCTGGTTGTTGGTTCAGACTCTGGAGGTCTTATGTGCCCAGTTTAGTTGATTCTGTGGTTTTCTTGTGATGTCCTTGACCCCTCTGACTCCTTTTTCCCTCTGTTTAGCAGGATTCTCCAAACCTGGCCTAATGTTTGCCTGTGGGGGTCTGCATATGTTTCCATCAGTTGCTGGATGAAGCTTCTCTGAAGACAGTTGGGCTAGGCATCAATCTATGAGGATAGCAGAATATACTTAGAAATCATTACATTGACTTTTTTCCCTCCAATCATATTTGGATCTATTCTAGGTCTCTGGGCCATCCAGCCTCTGGGTTCTGGCACTCCAGACAGTGTCAGGCATAGGCTCACTCTCATGACATCGACCTGAGGCTGGACCGGTCATTGTTTGGTTATTCCCACAATATCTGCATTAACCTTACACTTTTTACATCCCATACATAGGACAGACTGTAGGTCAAAGGTTATGTGGCTGGGTTGGTGTCCCAATTACTCCACTTGAAGTCTAACATGGTCACAGGAGTTTGCCAGGTCAGGCTTCATATGCACAATTGCTAGGAGTCCTGGCTGATGTCATCCATGCAGATTCCTAGAAGTTTTCCTTTCACCAGGTTTCTACCTGACTCCCAAATGTCCCCATTTCCAGTCAGCTCTTTCAGTACTTTCCCCATCTAGACAGTCCCTAACCCAATCCCTCATGTTCCCATCCCTACCTGTCCCCAGGCCACCCACAAAAATCTCTTCTATTTGCCCTTCTCAGGGAGATCCATGCATTCCACCTTGGGACCTCCTTGTTAGCTAGCCTCTATGGATCTGTAGATTGTAGCATGGTTATCCTTTACTTTACAGCTAATATCCCCTTATAAGTGAGTAAATACCATGTTTGTCTTTCTGGGCCTGGGTTATCTCACTCAGAGTGATTTTTTTTCTAGTTCTATCCATTTGCCTGCAAATTTATGATGTCATTAACAGTTGAGTAACACTCCATTGTGTAAATTTACCACCTTTCTTTATCTGTTCTTTGGTAGAGAGGCATCTAAGTTGTTCCAGGTTCTGGTTATTACAAATAAAGCTACTATGAACATAGTTGAACAAGTGTCCTTGTGGTATGATTGAGCATTCTTTGGTTATATACCCAAGAGTGGCACATCTGGGTCTTGAGGTAGATCAATTCCCAAATTTCTGAGAAATCACCATATTGATTTCCAAAGTGGTTGTACAAGTTTACACTCTTACCAGCAATGGAGGAGTGTTCCCCTTGCTCCACAGACTCTTCAGTATGACCTATCATTTGTATTTTTGATCTTAGCCATTCTAGCAAGAGATTCTTTAATACAGTAATAAACATCTCAATAAGTGGAGTCCAGCGCTCTGATGCAATCTGTTGCTAGGATAGAGATAACCTAGTGATGGGACACTTGATTGATCTGGCTGAAAAAGTTCTTCTCTAGCATTTAGTCATAGGGCCAGTTCTCAGAAATGCAACTCAGCTTATAGGTTACTTGCAGAAACATTTCATGCAGGAAATAAAGACAAAAGTATATTTAAAGAGGTTTAAAATGTGAATAAATGATACATGCAAAGAGAAAGAAAAGGGCAACCTAGTAGATATGTATGGAATACCAAAACTGACCAAAAAGAAAGTTCCAGAAGCAGCACTTTGTAGAACTTTGTGGAGCAAGCAATTGAGAGAATGAGTCCATTTCTTTCTCCATTTCTTTGAAACAAAGAATCTCTACGAGTATCCCAGGTGGATTCCCCAGGAGTTTCCAGGACTCAACTGATAGTTCAGGTAGATGAAAAGTTTTAAACAAGTTTTTTAAAAAAGTTAAAAAAGTTTTGACAAGACAGAATTTTTGAAAGAAAGGTGGCAAAGAGTGGCACTGAGTGAACTTAGGCATAAAAAGATCCTAAAGAGAACAATATGACAGGAGATTTAAATGATCTTACAAGGGACATTAGGAATCATTCTGAAGGAAATCCAAACAAGCTTGGATAATTAGGGAATGCTAGCTTATCTGACTATAACTAGTTGCCCACATTATTAAAATACTCATAACTATTTATTTTATGCATATGGTGTTTTGCCTGCATACATGTGTGCTCACTATGGGTATGCCTAGCCTCTTAAAGATTAAAAGGGACACAAAATCCTCTCTAACTGGAGTTACAGATGGTTGTGAGCCACATGTGGGTGCTGAAAATAAAATCCAGGTCCTTGGCAAAAGCAACAAATGGTGTTGTTAACTGATGAGCCATCTCTCCAGTCCCCTTCTCTACTTTATTAAGATGATGCTTCAAAAGTTGTTCAATGAATTCTGTGCAATTCTTGCTAGTATCCAAAGTAAACTTTGTATTTTTCACAAATTGACAAGCTGATAGAAGCTGACAAACTTATGTGGAAGTATAAATAATCTACAAAAACAAAACAACTTTGAAAAGTCACCAAGTTGGAAGACAAATACTAAATATTCATAGCTCATTTGGTTCTTGTAGCAAAGCTAAGATAACAAAAGCCCTATGGAGAGTAGATAGAAACTGGCATGTCGACCATTAGAAAAGAAGTGTGAGCTACACATTCACATATGTGTGTGCTTTACAAAGTTACAAAAGCACATTTTTCAGGAAGAAACATCCTTAGCAAATGGAAAACAATGCATGTGCATATAAAAATAATCTTTAACCAATTCCTCATAACATGCACACAAATAAAAGCAAGTTTGGCATGCTCCTAAATATCAGATATATAACCAGAAAATTCCAAAAGATAAGCCAAATCTTTTGTAACTTCAGCTTATATAAAAATTTCATTAAATGGAAAATCTGCTTATGAATGTCAATAATACAAGCTATTAAATGGGATAAAAATATATCTGACACACATCTTTTATCTTACATATGGAGGAATCCTTAAATCTCAATGATAAGAAAACAACAAAGTAATTTAAAACACAACACAAAGACCTGAACAGATAAACTGTTTTAAGAAGACATATGGATGACAGCTAAGAGTACATACAGATGTTGGATATCATTTGCTCCTGCTACAAATTGATTGAATCACCATGGGATAAGGGAAGCATCTACCAAAATATTCAATCTGGATGATGATCCCAAGTGTTGACAAATATGTGGAGAACCTGGGATTTCAGATACAACTGGCAGCAATAAAAAGTAGTATAATAATTGAATGTAGTTTGCTAAATTCTAAAAAGTGTTAAGCTCTTTCTTTTATATGACTTACTAATGTCATTCCTAGATATTATACAAAGGACACAATGTTCACAGAGCCTGGAATGTGCTTAGAATTTTTATTTGTAATAGTTAAAATCTGAAGATAAAACACTTATCAACAAAATGTGTTATATCTGTACAATGGAGTAATACTTTGTAATGAAAATTGATCAATTATTGATATGCTATGAACCATGTACAGTGTAAATAATTTGAAAATAAATACATAAAGTGACTGGAGACAGGACAGAAGTGAAAACAAACTGTAAATTCTCTTTGTAAAATTCTAGGACATACAAACTGATATACAACAGCAGAAGGCAGTGTGGAGGCTGCCTGGAGATCGGGCCATGGGCATGTTACGGGTGTGTAGCAGAGAGGAATTTCAGAGAAGCGGAAAGGGACTTTGGATTGGGTGAACCTTGATTATTCTTGCCTTGTTATTGGGGTCCTAGGTACAATATTTGATGAAACGTGGATTTAGATTTCAGTATGTCTAGCTTAGCAAGCATCAGTAATGCCCCCACAGAGTCTTTAAAACAGACAAAATTGGGGCCAAAGAGAAGCAGCAGTCGACGTCAGCCATGGGTGCCTTGTAAAAATGGGGTTTTGTTTGCAGTGCTGTAAAGGCAAACAGCTTCAGCACCTCTTCGGGTTAGTCACCCAATGGCAAGAGATGAAACTGTCAGAAGTCAAAGGTCAGTGCCACAAGCTTTGCTTAGCCGATTTCACTGTGACTTTCTACCTAGCTGACGCCAGGCCTGAGAAGAGCCTGGTGGTACTGAAGAGACTCGATTCCCCAGAGTCTTAGGAAATAGGGTCGGTATCTGATCATGGCTGACTTGCTGCAAAGCCCATTCAAGCCCCACAGCACAGAACAGCCTGTCCTGGTGCGAACGTGCTTGCATTCCAGAGGGAGGGATATGATAATCCCCAAATAGCTAAAACACAGAAATACAGCACGTTCACCACCATTCAAAGTATGTCAAAGAGTTGTGAGAGCTCAGCGGATCAAAGAAAGGAAGTATTTTCACTAAAGGAGACTAGATGGAAAATAGGACAAGTTGACAGAGCAAGCCATCCTTTTCTGGGCCTTCTGGGATGGGTAGGATACTAGCAGGTTCAAGTGGAAGGAAAGAGTTCTTGCTGGAGGAAACTGGGTACAAAACCCCTTAGAAATAGAAAACAAATAGGCTCTTGGAAAAGGCTACTGTACAAGTTCTTTTGGTAAGAGCCGGCTAATTTTGCTAATATCACAAAATATCCAAGACTGGATAAGATATAAAGGAAAGAGTTTTATTGGCTCCTAATTCTGGTGTTGGGAAGTCAAAGCAGCCTGGCATCAATGTCTGATAATGACTTCCTGGCTGCATCTTAGCATGGCAGCTAAGTGGACACACTTTGAAGCTGTTCATGAGAAAGCAGAAGCAACCTGAGATAGCCAAACTGACTCCATCTTCATTCTCAGCTCTAGAAACTAATGCAGCTCCATAAGACCTCCTGACTCAGCTCTACTACGGGGCATTAATCCATACTAGAAGTAGGCCTACTGTGGTCTCATCACTTTCCACTAGCCATGGCCCTTAACTAGGTTCCATCTAAAGATCCTCTCTGTAGTTTCACACTGGGACCAAGCTTCTAAGCACATTAACTGCTGGCAGGTAGAGCATGTCTAACACGTCCAAACACAGCAGACATGTCGAAACTGCAAAGAGAAAATTAGACTTTAAATTTTCAGCAGGGGTTGTGTGATATTGTGTATTACAAAGCCCAAAGAAAATGTATGTTTCCTGGGTGGTCAGCAAACTTGGAATGAATAGGCAATAGAGATGATGTTTTCTGAGTTCTGGGATTTGAATAACATCAAAGTTTTTTGAATACCCAAATGTGTAGAGAATTAATGATGAAAAGCAGAAAGCTTTTATATATGTGACGCAGTGCATCCATGGTGATTTGCTGTTGAAGACATCCCTACAGTGTACCCCACATTTCCTCAATAGGTGCCCCTGAGCTGCCAGCCACTTTCAGCTCAGGATCATGTCTTCACTGCAGTTGCACTACATGATTTTCTAACAGGCGTTAAAGATAGGAACACTCAGTGGAGGTGATTTTATCACAGCAAACAACACTTTACAGGAAGCAAACTCCTGTCTGTATCTCTAGGCAGCAGTCAAAAAGCAGCACCCCTGCCTCAGATTACTGCAGCAGAGAAGATCTTAGCATAAGGAGAAAACTTCATTCTGCAAACTGAAGACCCCACAGTCAAAGCTGGATACCCATCTGTGTCTTAAGAAAAGACTCATGAAACACACAGGGCTGGGCTACTGTGTAAGCATTCACATCACAGATGTCATTTTGCAAGTCTGTTCAGGCAATGAACATCTGTTAAGCACTAGGTATGTGTCACAAATGATGCTTAGGTAATTGGAATGAACAATTGCCATTTTGTCTGTTAAGGATGCCTTCTCTGCTTCCTTTTGGTCATACACAATAATGTTCTTCCTTATCCCTACCCTGGACATCCCTATAGCCATTGGGATGAGAGGTCGATTTACCCAGACCTCTCCCTGCCCATATTCACCTCTCCTCCAAACTCAGTAGATGTTTTAGACATGGGCTTGGAACCTGATCCTAGCTGTCCAGAGGCTTCTGCTGGAGATGGATATTTTCTCTTCATGTTAAATTTTTATCATGTGGTTTGCATGTGCATTTGTGTTGAGGTATGTGCAGGTAAGTGTAATTATCCACGGAGTTCAGAAAAGGTTGTGAGGTTCCCTAGAATTGGTATTATGCATGGTTGTGAGCTCCCCGACAAGGTGCTAGGAACTGAACTTGAATCCTCTGGAAGAGCAGTAAGTGCTCTCAACCACTAAGCCATCCAACCAACCCGAATGTTCTCTCATCTTTAAGTCATTAACTACCAGGATATAATCTCAAGACATTACACCATCAGGACAATACAAAAGTCCATTTTAATTGTGATTGAATAAAATGAGGCCTTGGTGAGGAGTAAAACAAGACCTGAGATGTCAAGACCTAAAGATGGGAATTTGGATTCAGCCTCAGAACAGAGCCAGCCCAGCATTTCCACTCTGTTTGAGATGTTCAAAGTAGCTTGGAGCCTCTTCCTCTGAAGGGGAGTGCTCTGATTAATCCAGGACAGATGATATGCAGTGGTACACAACTATATGCAAGTTATGTGCTGGGAAGATGCTCCAAAAATATGTATGGTGCCATTGAGATGCCACAGCTAGGTGGATGGATGTGTATGCAAATGTATAGTTGATACTATAAATTAATTGCAGTGGTAGATGAAACACCTGGTCTCCTAGAAGATAAAAAAAACAGGCCAGATAATATTTCCTTTATTTGTGCTCACCAGGGCATGTTCCTCAAAAATAGCTAAACACTTTTAAACAAAAGTAGAAGCCATGGTCCAGAGAGAAGAGGGTGTAAATATGTGGTTTTAAGGTAGCTGTGTAGACTGCTTACATGGTTGCTGAGGTTGGGAGGGAATAAGTGTGAAAGAAATGGGTTGCCAATGACAGGTACTTGAACAGATGCCGTCCCTCAAGCAGGAAAATGCTAAAGCTGGTCACTATGTGAGGTTTGCACAGTGAGGACTCAGGTTTCTAGTGATTCTTAGGAACTGACTGGAGGTACAAAGAAGTGATACAAGTCCAGTGAATAACATCAGATGCTGTCCAACCATAAGCCTCAGCTTTGGGGGCGGGCAACAGGAGGGGACAACTCTGTGTCCACCAAATCTGCAAAATACACTTTTTGTTGCCAGTGATACCCATTGATCTTGAATAATCTCAAATCATGATCTTCTTGTTCTACTATTCCTGTTATCGAATGGCAATTTCCCCAGGTACACATTCCTCCTGTGGAGTCAGGCAGCCATGAAATGTGTCTGAAGTTCATTCCAACAACCTCTTCTGATCTGGAAGGAAACCTTTCTACAAGATGCATGGAACCTCTCGGCTTTGCTGCTCGAGATTCAGAAGACTAAAGATGCTGAAGAGCTGAAGTTGTTTCCTATTTCCTCTGAATTCTAGCACTCCAGAGCTCACCACATGTTGATGGTCAGCGTATATTTACCCAACAGACTGTTAGGTGTGCCCTGTTCCTATGGCGTGTATGCCCAGTGTGAAAATCGCACACCTTCAGTTCTCTGAAAGTCTGATGTAGTAGTTTGTCATTAATTATCCAGAAATCAGAGCATTTGGGCTTAATATTTTAAGAAGTAGAATTTTAATGAGAAATGAAGTGTAAATATTTATGCCCAAAAACAACATACCAGCAATTAATAGGCGCTTCTGCCATAAGTGTCAGGGTTTCTGAGCACCCTGTTACCTAATTATATTCTCCAGCCTGTACCTGAAGGTATGGGTGGGCTATTTTGACTCATCCTTTTGCATGGCCTCATTTTTGTAAGTACAAAAGTTCAAGAATAAATGTAGTGCCCAAATCCACCTATAAGAACTAACCCAGAATAAGCATTAATCTATATAAGAAATCAGATTATATTATCTTGTGGAAAAAAATGGCTCTTTGTATCAACCTGCTATAAATTCCTATAATTGTCTAAACAGGTATTCGTCTTCTCCAACATCTGCTAACTTTGGCAGGCCCCAAAATAAACTTCCACATTAGCAACTTGCACTTAAAAAAAAAAACATTTATCCAGAAACATCTGCTGAGCTATTTTCTGTTTTCTCTCTCCCTCCCTCCCTCCCTCCTTCTCAGGTCTGTGGAAGCAGAAAGAGGTGAGTGTTGCAGCTTGAGATTTCAATCTCAAGAAGCAAGTTTCAGAAGGAAAACAGCTACTTGGGGAGGGGAAATAAGAGTGAGAAAGATTTCAGCAGAAAGACATGAAGTAGATGGTGAGTGACAGCTGTGGGGGTGTGGACATAGCCTGGGATCCCAAGGTGTGATGCTAAATTCAATTCTGTGCTTAAATCTTTTTCATTGAAAGATTTAAGAACTTTTACTCTCTGAACCAACCTTGTAAATAATTATAATTCCCACCTTAGAAACATTTCATGATCCTTACACAGAAGAACACACATGAATGTGTGCAGCACACAGCAACATTGAATATGAATGAATTGGATCAACTGTAAACAGACAAGCTAGTGTTGCAGAAGAAACAGTCTGGGATATGAATGGTGATGTCTCCATCACTCTGACACCTGATACTTAGATACTCAAATGTTCCCGGGATCATAGGCACATCAGTTACTGTGTTTTTAGTCCTCTGCCACTGTGAAAAGTAACGAAGAAAGCTTGAAGGAGAAAATATTTATTTTTGGCTTGGGAGGTTCAGAGGCCTCAGTCTATGGTCAACTGATTCCATTGTATATATGCCTGTGGCGGAACAGAAACCTAATGGTAGAAAAGCATGGTGGAAAAACAGAGGAAACAGAGAACAGAATCTCATGGGAGAGAGCGGGATGGAGCAGAAAGAGAAGGAAAAGAGAAGAGGAAAGTGCCAGAGAGTCTAAGGACAGGTCATACCTTCAAAGCATCCCTGTCACCCTGTGACCCACTTCCTCTGCTCATGCCCTATCCTTCATACTTTTTACCACTTTCTAGTGGTCCATTCAATCAATGCGACCATCAGAGCCCTCATGGTCCAATCACTCTAGTAGTGCCACCAGCTTGGGACAAAGCCTTCCACACTGTGTCTTCAAGATGTTTTCTTTTTACTTACTTCACATGTGTGTGGCTATGCCGTGGCATGTGGCATCCCTGTGGAGACCAGAGGACAGATAACCTTCTGGAGTCAGTTTTCTCCTTCTACTATGTAGGTTTTGGGGTAGAGTGCTGTGGATATTGCTCTATATATAAATAAAACACTGATGGCCAGTGACCAGGCAGGAAGTAGGTTGCCAGGCAGGAAGTAGGTGGGACAAGGAGAGAGGAGAATGCTGGGAAGAGAAGGCTGAGGAGAGACACTGCAGCCACTGCCAGGACAAGCAGCATGTGAAGACACTGGTAAGCCACCAGCCACGTGGCAAGGTATAGATTTATAGAAATGGGTTAATTTAAGATAAAAGAACAGTTAACAAGAAGCCTGCCACGGCCATACAGTTTATAAGTGATATAAGCGTCTGAGTAATTATTTTATAAGTGGATTGTGGGACTGCGGGGCTTGGGGAACCTGGAGAGAAGCTCTCCAGCAACAGTAGAGGGTGAACTCAAGTCTTCAGGCTTGGCAGCAAGTGTACCTATCCTCTCAGCCATCTTGCTGGCCCCATGTTCAAATTAAAAACTCATAAGAGGGGCTGGAGAGATGGCTCAGAGGTTACGAGCACTGACTGCTCTTCCAGAGGTCCTGAGTTCAATTCCCAGCAACCACATGGTGGTTTACAACCATCTATAATGAGATCTGGTGCCCTCTTCTGGCCTGCAGGCAGAACACTGTATACATAATAAATAAATAAGTCTTTAAAAAAAAAAAACTCATAAGAAATACCAATGATGGTAAGAGAACTTTCATGAACTTAAACTATCACCTCATTCAAGACTAAAGTCCATTCTTTCTGTTTTTGAAAACTTCAGAAAATCACCCGTGACTGAATTTCAATTGCCTGCATCCCCACTGGCTTTAACATAGTCCTGAGTAACCAGCAAGTAACTGGGAAAACATGCTGGATCAGTGTTGGAAACAAAGATGATGGTACCATCATGCTTCTGGCCTTGGCCTTTCTGGTTTATGCACACTGATTGACCTGGGAAATCCTGAGAGTTTGCTTCCTTAAAAGACTTTGCAGTTTCACACACAGGTTCCTTTGAAAATGCAGTCAGCTTGGGGAGACATTCTCCACATGGGTTTAATTGCTTTCTTCTTTTAGGTTGGTGTGCTGCCTCCATTGGGAGATCTCAGACATGATTTGTCCTCTACTTTCCCCACCTATGTGTATTCATTATGTTGTTACAATAGATGCATTTTGAAAGCTCAGTGTTGTTTCATAAGAGGTGTTTCTTCCTTACATGATGATGGCATTAGATATGGAGAGATTGTGCTTCAAAGATTTATCCAGGGACCTGGGCCAGTATAGTCAGGATGTTGTCTGCCTGTGTTTTTCAAGGTCATCTTCTTCTCCAGGCAGATGAAAAAACAGATCATGAGCAAGCATGGTGATGTTTTTGAAAGATGAGTGTAGGAAGTAGAATGTGACCCTCTGTCCTAAGCAGCAGATTCCAGAGAGGTAAGGATGTACGCTCTCAGAATGGGTCACCATGACTTGAACACCAAAGCTACTGAGGCCTCGCTTGCCACTTCAGAAGCAGAGCATTGAGGTCTAAGGAGAGTGGCTCCTGGAACCGATTATGTGGCTTGGACACCCCACCCTGAGTTATCCATTTTAATCATTAGTGGTTTGCTTACCTGTGAAACAGTCATGATAATATGTATTAAAATAAAACACAAGACTACTTATGTTTAAAAGGCATAACAGCATTGATAATATTGCATGACTTAGTGAATGCATGCTATTTGTTATTTGTTCATTAAGTGCACTGGGGATAAAACCCAAGGTCTTATCCCAGTGCTCCACCATTGATCTATACCATCAGGCCCCATGCTAGTTTTACAGTTCCTGACTGGTAGATGCAACAGATGAGTGATGTCTAGTCTGGTAGCAGAGTTACCAGCATGCAGACAGAAGCACTGACATCTCAGCTGCTCTTTTTCTAAGTATCATTTCATAATTCCAATTCCTTCCATATTTACTTTAGTTAACCCAAACTGATCATTGTTGCCTGTCACCAAAACTCCTTTTCTTGTACTCCAGATCACCTTGAATTCATTTATGAATCTGTTGATGTGAAGTAGGTAGATTCCAAACCCTAGTACTGCAAATCCAACAACTCGGCTCTCTGTTACCTATTTAATTTTTCAAAAGCAATTGACATCTTGGATACACATAGAGTATTGTACTTATAACAAATAATTTATACATTCAGGATATTGCAGCCTGACAAGCCAGATGGCTGCTGTTATTTTATTCTTTCTTGTGTTTTATGGTAAAGGCCACTTCATACTCCATGTTTACAAAGGCAGGCTGTATGCAAATGTTATATTCTTTTTTTAATTTTTGTAATCATATTTTCTATGATTAATATTTTAAATACAGAAATCAGTTTAACAGTAATTAGCACCCATGTGAGATGTTTTTCATTATCACATTTATAATGTGTGTGTGTGTGTGTGTGTGTGTGTGTGTGTGTGTGTGTGTTCTCTCATGCCACAGCATGTATGTGGTGGTCAGAGGACAAGTTGTCACAGTTGGGTCATATCTTGACCACATGGGTCCCAAGGATGGAATTTAGCTTTTCAGAATTGGTAGCAAGACTCCTTACCTCCTCAGCTACCTCTCTGGAAGACTGGGTTTTGTGTATAGCATGGAGAGTGCCCAGGTCACTCCAGCATGTTCATTATTTTCTTTCTTTAAGTCATTCCAATCTTTTGCAACATACCAATTCTGTTATGAATTTCATTCAAATTCTGCAGACCAAATGAGATTGTTTTGACTTCTGGCCTCAGGCACATACTCTCTGTGCAGGTTCTTCCCACCCACAGTTTAGACGAAGCACATTGCTTTTTTCCAGCCTGGGTTTAGAATCTTGGTCCAGTTTTGTTTGTGGAACTTTTTGATTTTACCTCTTTTTTTGCCAGTTAAAATAGATTTCTTGCTTAAAAATAACACATTTCGGAGAGTTTTAAGTGTCATTATAAACCTATCTCATTATTTAGAGCCACCTGGCAGTCTATGTGATGTTCAAGAGTAATGACTATTCCATTATTAATTGGTATCCATCCAAACTGCACAAACAGTTTCTTCTTTATAAGCAGGAATGCAATGAGAATCTGCACCCTTGATTCTCTATGTCCAGTGTAAGTGTTTCTTCAGGATGGCTATCAAGAGTCATGAGTACTGCCAATGTGCAGTGGGCACTGCAGTAGTCGCTCCTGCCCAACTGTGGGGGAGTGGGTACTCTTTGACCCTTTGTTTAAGTAGGGTCAGTCTTTCCATTTTCACCCAATCAGAGGGTGACAAAGAGTCTCCTGTTGATTCAGTTTGCATTTCACCATTCTGGAGCATCCTTTCCATTGAACTCTTGTAGCCCCTTTTCTGCTCATCTCATGCTAAAGTCTCTACTATGAGTCTTTATCGATTTCTCATAATATTTCTGTATTCTAAATGCAGCCACTTGGTTGCTACATACACCATGTTTCTCTTATTCTGGACTTTTAATTCACTTCTGTTACTTTATCCACTCTAATTTGCTTAGGAGTCCAGTTATTTGGTCCTGCTGAACTCACTGTTGCCCTCATTTATTGTGACATTTGTGAAGACAACTGTGTCTCTTTCTGAAATGCCCTGTAATGGCAGTGGCCCTACATCCATTTGGGAACTTTTGAATGGCTTGATGAATCTAAGTGGTAACTTGCTGAATTTAAGGGTTTATTTCCTCAAAGTCTGCTCTATGCACTCCTGAATGGTGGTTATGGGGTGCACATGTAGCCACTTCCCCCTTTAAGTTGCGTCTTCCCCTCTCAGTTCTATGGGAGAGGAGTCTGAGCAAATTATAATTAAACTACACCCAGACATTATCAGGATATAATTCTTAATGCTGACACGACTCACCATTGCTTCTTGTTCTACATAATCATGTTGATGTATTGATTGAAGGAAGACAAACTAAGAGCATGATGTGACAGTAACTGTCTCTTGTCTCTTCCCCAGAAACTTCTGCTGGTCCTAACACCTGACTCTAGAACCTTGAATGTAAAGGGATGGAAAGGACATTAAGTGTTCAGGAAAGAACAAGGGATAGGAAGACAGCAGTGAGATAGGGAGGGAAACAGAAGTGTTCAGGATGAGGTTTTCCTAGTTGGAAGAAGAAATAGTCTGTGGGTCAAAGCAAGGGCCTTTTATCTAATTTGTTTAATTCCAAAGAGCCTAAGAAACAAGGGAACACTTCAGTCAGTAGAGAAATGTGCTTTGTTTCCAAAGGATGCCCTGGCTCAAAACTAAGGAGGGATAATGGAGGAACCAGAATTTTGGAAAACACCTGATTAATGACTGAGGATGTGTTCAATGGGAAGCAAGGATAGGATGCAAGGTAGGTGTGTGGTGTGTGTGTGTGTGTGTGTGTGTGTGTGTGTGTGTGTGTGTGTGTGTGTGTATGCATAGGTATGTATGTGTTATGTGTGTGTACATGTCTGCTTGTGTGGCATATGTATGCATGCTTGTATGTGAAACTGTGTGTGCCTCTTGTGTACATGTTCAGTGTTAGGAATTACCCTGGGCTCTCTCACTTATCCTACACTAAGGAAGAACTGTACCACTGAGCTATGTCCTTGTCCCTTGCCATTTATCCTTCTAGTTTTGTTTTGTTTGTTTGTTTTTAGAAACAGGGTTACTCTGTACAGCCCTGGCTATATTGGAACTCACTCTGTATTACAGGCTGGCCTTGAACTCAGAGCCCCACCTGCCTTAAGGAATCTCACTAAATTACCCAAGCTAAACCTTGAACACATTCTATAGCCCAAGGAGACCTTGTAATTGCAATCCTATTGCCTCAATGTCTCAAATAGCTGGGCATGGAACTATGTCACCATGCCCAGACTTAAGCAATAACATGATTGCATTATTTTTCTTCAGCAAATAAAGACCAGTAGGAAAGTGACGTGGCAATGAGTCCCCCCATCCCTCCCCTACCCCACATCCAAGTAATGTATTTCATTTTCACATTTTCCCATCAGTGCATTAACTGGAGAAAAATCAGTAAGTCTTGAGTCATCCTGCTTTTAATGACACACAATTTGCTTTCTTTTTTCAACCATAAACTAGAACCTAAGATTTTGCTTCTGAGTACATGTCCAGAGAGAAATGGTATTTTTAAGACTAAAGAAAATAATTATTTTTTATTTAAAAATTGTGTTAGGTGGATTTATGCTATTTGGAAAAGAGCGTAAAAATTTTTTTCTTTTGTAAAAGAAAAAAATGATCATGGTAGCTTAACATTAGCGAGTTCATGAATGGAAGTAGTTCTGGCTCATTTGGCTCATGTTAGATAATGATGTTTTCCTCTAGGCAACTTAAAAACTACACCTTTTCCCCCAGATAAAATGAATTAAAGCAAAAGCCATATCTTACTGTAATTTTCCCCTAATATTCTTTGAACTCTGAACTTTGCTACTTAAGATTTGGTCATTTTAGAGTAAGCTAGTATATTTTCATAAGCACAGAAGTAGTAGTTGCTCTCCCTCTTCATTTATTACAACCTAGCCTGGTGCAACAACCCTGGATATGGGTTTAAAGTCTGTGCACACTCACATGTGCATAGACATGTCTTTTACCTAAGTTTTGACCTCATGAAAATTTCTTCTTTTGTCTAAGCATAATATCACACACCTGGATATAATTACAACTTAACTTTCTTAGTCACAGGGTGTTGAGGTGCTACAGTGAGCGTTGTGGATATAACGATTTTGAGATGTAATTATTATTGATGTAACTATTATAATTATGCTTCAGGGCTAGATAAGGCATGCACCAGGATATAAAAACATACTGCACAAAGCTTACTTGAAATTGGCTTCACAGGAGCAGTCACCAAGGTATTCTCTCCAGTCATCTGAATGGACTGTTGAGCTAATCCATTTCAAGCTGTTCTTTAACTCCACAAAGCTGGGCAGGGAAAATGACTGGCACCTGTGCAGTGATGTCCAATGACTTTAGAAGGTATATTAGCCTTTTTATCCCACAAGGCCTGTCACAGCACATCCTGTCCTGAGTCAGAGCTGTCCCTTCCAGCCACCCTTTAGGTCATTCTTAGCACCCCCCTTTCCGCCAGAGGTTATCCATCCTACATACTGCTATCTAAAAGCTTTATTGCAATCCTTCCTTCTTGTAGTAAGCTCCCTACTCTCTCTCACCTCCTGCAATAAAAGACAAGTACTGCTGTGCTCTGGCTTGCAAATTGCTTTTCCAACCAGTCTAAATGGCAGGATACTGAAACAGATCATGCTGCTTCATCCATCAAGGCATCTGCACATGTGACTTCTGTTTGCTTACAATGTCCTTTCTCCCCATTTTACCCAATTAACTCCTATCTTTTGCTGACCCAGATCTTCAGTGACGTTCTGCAGGATGTCTCTTGCGACTTCTTACCCTTGAAAGAAATAACCTTTTCTTCCATTTAGCTAATTGTGTACCTTGTCTCCAGCTGTCATTGAATGCCTCACATCCAGTCCTGCCTCTCCGAGGAGAATGTGAGCTTTTCAAGGCTTGGGATCCATGTGAAATGTATTTTGAAATGTAGACTAGTGCCTATCAACAGGCTAATTTCTGCTAGACTGATTTCTATCAGTTTGAATGTCACTGGGAAACACTTTCACTTTCAACTTAACTAGCATTTATTTTGCCTATGCTGTGTGACATCAGTGAGGAGACCTAGAAGATCAGCTGTGAACAATGAAGAAGGATCTCTGCTTTAGCTGAACTTTCTTCTCAAGATACAGGCAGGCATTGTATACATACAAATTCCATCTTCAACTCAATCAAAAGCTCCATGAGAGGAGGAATGGGGTCTTCTATCCAAATTGCTCTCTCTGTGTGGACACTGTCTACTTTTAATACATTATTGAATAAATGATTGGGCTGGACAGTCACACCCCATCTACAACAAATTAGGTTCATAATTTGCAGTTTTGTCTATTGGCATTTTAAAATCTAGAATCCATGTTGAGCAATGGATCACACCAGAGTGTCTGGCTCTAATTTTAGGCAACAGAATGTTACAGGGCTAACAGCCATCTGTTTCCTTTGAGCAAATCTGTAACTGTGAAGTGTGAATGCAGATTTTTATAGCATTTATTGAATTTTTAAATTATACCAGTTTTGATTTATTGAAAGAAATTTAGAAATCAAAAAAAACAACAAAGAAGTTAAAATTATCTAGAGCTATTTTTTGTAAACTGTGACTAAGTCTGTATTTTTCCTTTTACCTTTTGTGTGTCTCTGCAAAATATATGTGCCATACGTACTTATATACATTGCACATGGAGTAATTAAGTTTTTAATATAAGTGATGTATAATAATACATGGTTAATTTATAGTGCATTATAATATTTAATAAAACAATATAGCTGCATTCCCAAAAGCTATAGTATATGTGCTAATAGACATATGTTTAATATATATTATATATTTATAATTTAATATATATATATCCTTTTATTTGCAGTGTAAAAGAATCTGCAGATTACTTTCCCTTTAATTTCCTTGGCAAATATTTCCTTAATCAAGAATTGACAAAATGATATACAGTCAGCGACTGTAAAAATGCAAATTAAAAATGAATCTCACTCTTGTTTCTATCACTCAGGGAACTCACTCACATAGCTCCTCCCCACAGCACTCAGACTCACACATGCCTGAGAAGGGGGCCGCAGGAAGCTTGGGACCAAGGAATGCAGGCTTTAATGTGGTATTGGGTGGTACCCTCACAAGGCAGGCAGATTTACTGTCATGTTCCAATGGACCTCGGATGCTGCATGAATGACATCAGAGGGCTACCTTGCTGGAACTGAAGCAGAGTGGGAGATCCTGTAGGTATTCCTAATCATTTTGATGTTCCTCCCCTCACCTAGAACATTAATTCCTACTAACTGTAATGGTTAATGAACACATTCCCCAGCGTATATTTTAGTGATGATATTTTAAGTGTTGTGTATCCAGAATAAATGGGATGAGTCTCATTACACTTATTTTAAATTCTAGGAAAAAGCCTAGAATTTAATTAAATTTTACCTACAAGTATTAAATTTTAGAAACATTATTGTTTATACACAAATATTTTTGATGGAATTGCCAAATGAACAATAATAGCAATTAATAAATATCCTTGGGTTAATGTACATGTATATATAAATGCATGCATATATTTGAGGTATAACTGTCTGACGGTAGACTTTATGTAGCCATACCATGTGGATAAGCACAAGTGTTCCTTCATTTATCTAACTTAGAGTATTAAATATTAAATCAAAATGTTTTCCAGAAATTGCACTATACAGCCTATGTAATTATTGTGTTTCTACATATTGCTTTTTTTCCAATAAGTAAAACATTTTGAACACTGTCTTCTTGTCATAAATATTCTTTAAATACTGCTGAACTATTCCCCAAGGCTTGTTTTCCTTAGACATTGTACTCATCTGTTAAAACATGAAAATGACAACCACTTATTGTTTTCTGTGTGTCAAAGAAATGCTAAGAATTTCCAAACATATTCTCATTTCTTATATGTGAAGCTCAAAGTATTAAAGTTAAGGTTCTAACTTCATTTTGTGATGTTGTTAAATGTTTTCAAATACAAGACAATCCTATTACACTAAGCTGACTTAGAGAGTTTTTGAAAATTATAAAGAGCAAACGTTGACTACTCTCTTCTAGGCAGTACATAAGCAATTTAAGGAAGCTAACTTTAGGAATATGTGCTTTGTTTTCTAGTTGGGCTTGACAAAGCCTTGTTGCATTGACAGGCCATATTATCCTCATTGTGGTGGTCTCAAACATCTCTAAGCTATGATTGTTAGTTGTCCACCTCACCTAAACCCTCCTCAGAAACAAGGCTTCCATAGCAATGACAGACACACTACCTTACAACAATACAAGTTCCTTTGTCTTCTGGTTCTGGAGGTACAGAGTTCGAAATGGCTGTCTATGGAGTCAAGCCCACTTTGTTGATTTCTAAGAACATCATCTGGCCTCTGTGGGCATGCAGTGTTCTCTGTTTTATGACATCATGACTGTACTCTGGGCCTCCATTTTCACCTAGCCTTCTCTTCTGTGATCTTTTCTCTGTCATTTCCTTTCTCTTTTGGAAAGATACCCCATTGGATCAGTTCTGCTCTCATCCAGGATGCTGTGCACTCAACATCCATACCACAGTTACGCCTGAAAAACCTTTTATTCCATAAACCCATTATATACCATGGTCCTGGATGCAACACTCTTCCAACAGATAGTATCCAACCCATCGCATCATACAATCTCAATTTCTGCCTTCTGGAAATTTCTATAAATTGCAAGTTCTAGTTTTTGAGTGTATAAGATGGAGCAAAGAAATGGATGCCCTGTCATCATTATTACAGTTTCAACTTTGCTGAGTTCTTTTCTGTGAAATTACATTGGCCTCCCATCTCCACTCCTTTGAACAGTGCTTTGAGCATAAAGACCTGTATCACTCCTGGTTCTCTTTGCTTCCACCTGCTATGAGAGTTTAGACAATTGATTTAACCTCTATGGAATCCAGATATGTCTCATATAAAACAGAAAAATAAATGAACCTGGCTGTACAAGATTGCTGTGATGTTTTAAGTAACATCATGTATGCAAGCTACTGAGTCCTCTGGAACATGATGCACCATTAGCATGTGTATAGAGTTTGTACTTTGGCCTTTTTTTCTGACTTAAATTTCCAATTTGGCTTTCTCTCACAGATGGCAAACCAAAGAATCATAGCTACTGAATATAGGCTCATCTGTAACTCTGTGAGAGCAGCTACCTCTAGTATTCTAAGTTCATATGAGACAACTCACTCTTATGCTAATGTTCTGACGAGGTATGTGAGGCTAAATCTGTCATCCTTGTGGTTTCTTTCCACCTCTCAAAAGCCATTGTCTTAGCCTGTTCAGGATTTATTAAATTCCTCTCCCATGAGTTCTCATTTGAGACATCCAAGATGGCCGGCTGTCCTTGAGTACTACAGGTCCGAGCACACACCTGAAACAAGGTGGACCTAGCACATACTGCCACAGGCCTCTCATTTTAAATAGCTGAAAGGCCATTCATCCCTTCTTCATGTCCATGTATTCTTTTCCCTCCTCAGGATAAAGCACACATTTCCTTCTTGGCTCCATGAGATGAAGTTTTCAATCTGAGCCAGTCTCATTTCTTCTTCTCAAACACGTGGCATGTGTCTCCACAACTGAACAAACCCCAGTGTCCCAATATGGCTGGGCTCAGCACTGAATTCAGGAACAATCTTTCTGCATTTGCTCTGTACATGGAGAGAATGTTTGGAAAGCTCTACTGATGTGTTCTATTTTAACCATGTCCCAGTGCTATAGATTGTATTTGGGCATTTTTGTAGAAATTGGGTAAAGAAGAAAGCATCATTGGAGATATTAAAATCATGAAGAGTGTTCATTGGAGGTTAACCTTCCCTGAATGCTTTGGGAGTGGGCTGATTGTGTTGGATGAGCCATGCTCACAAAGCCCCATCCAGGCAATCTGACTTTAATGGAGGTACCATCCATCTCCTTGGCTCTTTAACTTATGAGCAATGATAGCTCCCTAGATTTGTCAACTCAGACCCAACTCAAACCTTCTTGCACTCCTTAACCTTGACCGCATTAATGTGATGAATCTCTTTCTTATCTCTCCTCAAATGTCTCAACCTGTGCATGCTGTCACTTAACTGCTTGTTCTGTAGAAAGCACAGAGAAATCCTTTAACTGAGACACTGGAGTCAGGGCATTCACATATTAAGAAACACAGTGGATGGGATGGAAATGCCTTGGTCCTGTACATATTTTGATTTGGGAGCATAAGGTGAACTACAAGTACAAAGTAAAGACAGAAGCACAAAGCTAGAACCACAAAGGTATGTGCACTGGTTTGTTTTTGTCAACTTGACCCAAATCTAAATATATTTGGGAAGAGGGAATCATAATTAAGAAAATGGCTCCATTAGATTGGCCTGTAAGCAAGTCTATGAGGTAGTTTGTTGATTAGTGATTGATGTGGGAGGACTGAGCTCACCGAGGGTAGTAGGAGCCCTAGAATGTGGTGTCCTGGGTTGTATAAGAAAGTAGGTTGAGCAAGCCAATAAGCATCGTTTCTCCATGGCCTCTGCATAGGCTCCTTCCTCCAGGTTCCTGTCTTGAGGTACTGTCTTGATGGAGCATGACATGAAACAAAACCTTTTCTCCCAAGTTGCTTTTGATTATGTTTTGTCACAGTGATAGAAACCCTAACTAAGACAATACATGTCTGTAACTCCCTGCTCCTTCCATTGGATACTTAGTCCTTGGGACATGAGATAAGCTGGTTTTTGTAGTGTTAAACATGTACACACACACACACACACACACACACACACACACACACACACACACGTGCACGCATACATGTACACGCACACAGACAGGGATACATGCATGCACACACTACACACACCACATGGCTGCATGCATGCATTTACAGAAGAACAGGAGAGAGAGAAGGAGGGGCGGTGTGTAAAAAGGAATCAGAAGTATAGACAAATAGGCAGTTACAGGGAACCCCCCCCTCCACATCTGTCATCTTTCTCCCCTCCACACCTACTGTTCTCAGCTAGTATAAGACTCCTTCACAAATTCTACCAATTGAGCTTTGACTAAAATCCTTCCTCAACTCCCCATATCCCTGTGATAAATAAGGTGTGGAGAGATCAGAATTCAAACTGTTCTTTTCTGTCTGCAACCTTCAGAAAACAGGTCTGGGTGACTCCTTTCCCTTCATATGGACTGACTCATCCCTGATGTGTTGTGTCAAATTTTTCAGACTGCAGATTGAGCTCCATAGCTTTCTTCTCCCTGTAAATATCATTGCTACCTTTGAAGGATCATCACAAGTACTTAAGATCCTTTGATGAAAGGCTCCTAATTGAATCTTTGAATAAATGAGTAATTATTATCCTTTCATCTGGAATACACTGGGCAGGCCCCCATAATGGGAATTGACAAGATCAGAGAGGAGTCTAAAGTTAGGTCTTGCCAGCCATCATTGCTCATAATTAGTATAGATGTGTTCATTAGTTAGCATTTGTCCCCTACTTACAAGTAGAGCTCAAGTTGGAGTCCCTAAGGAAACTGAGTTGATGAGTACAGAGAAATTGAGCCATCCAAGAATAATCAAATGCAGGTGTGATTCAGAAGGGCAACTTTGAAGGCATGATGTCCTCATACACAGCTCAGAATGACCTGTGACTTTGGGTAGCCAAAGGTTATCATTGAGACTCAGTTTCTCCATCTGTGGTGATATATTGTGTACCCTAATAAAATTTACCTGAAGATCAGAGAACAGAACAAGCCACTAGATTAAACATAGAGGCCAGACAGTGGTGGCACGCACCTTTAATCCTAGCACTCGTGAGGCAGAGATCTGTCTGGATCTCTGGGATTTCAAAGCCACCCTGGACTACATGAGATTGACTCAGTCTAGGAGAGAAACTGAGCCAGGCAGTGGTGGCACATGCCTTTAATCCCAGGAAGTGATGGCTGGGCAAAGAAAGGTATACATGGCAGGAAGAGATGGGAACTAGAGGCTCTTGCAGTTGGAGCCTTTCAGGTGAGGACTCAGAGGATTTCAGTCAGAGGATTCTTGGAGTTGGTGAGGTGAGACATTATGGCTTGTTTCTTTGTCTCTCTGATCTTTCAGCATTTACCTTAATATCTGACCCTTGGTTTTTATTAATAAAAGACCTTTAGAAAGTTGAACAACATCACATGGGGAATGAGTTGGACTTTGACCAAACATAAGCCTTTGTGTCGTGAACGTACACTGAGTGTAAATTTTCATAATCATCAACATCGGGGTTGGCACCTGTTTGTCACATGTGCTCATAAGGTTCTGGTTCCTGTTTTATTCCTTTTTCTTGGTCATTGTGTTTTGACACTGGCTTCTTACATTCTAATTCCAACTACATTTTTATTGATATTCAGTGAAAAGGCAATTCCCTGTTATTTTCCTACTCTTCCTCTCTCTACTTTTTCAAAATTATTTTTTTCTTTCCTATCTCTCTTCCTCCTCTTTCCTTCCCTCCCTCTTTCTTTCTTCCCAAGTTTTTCAGTTTACTTACTGGAATGGTCCAAATATTTTTCTCCATTTTACCGATATCAAGCATTACTTTTGCTCATTTTTAAAATGTATGTGTTTTCACATACAAGTGCATAGCAAGGTCGCATCATGTATCCTTCCTCAAGAGCAGTTCACCTTTTTTTTGAGACAGGGTGTCTCACTGGGACTTGGCACACACTGATTAGGCTAGCTGGCCAATGAGATCTGGGTATCCTCCAGTCCCTTCTGTCCGTGCACTTAAATTACAAGTATGCACCACTGTGCACAGCTGAAATATGTGAGCTCTGGGGACCAAACTTTGGCCAGCATGCTTGTATGCTACAAATTCAGCTATATCCCCAAGCTTCAGTTCACTTTTTTTTTTACAGTAAACCTGCACAACAGATGGCCTTTAACTGAATAGTATACCTTATAGTAATAAAATTAACTTCCTGTTTATTTGTATTTGCATTGACTAGAGTTTAGCTAAAGCCACAAAGCTCTAAACTAAAGGTTTATTTCACTTGTCTTTTATTCTCTCTGAATAATCAGACATGTGAATTCTATTCTGTGATGAAAGGTGGCTATGTAGAGGGAAATGCTCGTGATATGTCGGGTTCTGCCATTTCTCAAATAGTGTTTAGCATCATTGATTACAGCAATACATGAGGTTAAACTCACAGTCAGGGGCAGAATGACATCAACAAACATGAGGGAAGATATGGTAACTCCAAAATCAATAGTGACTATAGGGGGTATTTGCTGAAAAACATTCTAACCGATAAACATGATTATTCTCTGAAATTTTATATATGTATTCATATATCTTGATTATATCCAAATATTTTCAGAAAATAAGAAAACATCGCCAAAGTGGTAGAAGAAAACCAGTATATTTCTTCTTTGTATTTCTTGTTTTTACATACTAACAAAAGCTTCCCCTCTCTCTACTCTTCCTAGTCCCTGCTACTTCCCTTCACCCCATCTACTTGTCTTTTACTGTTTCTCTTCAGATACTTGCAGGCATCCCATGGATCAGCCAACCATGGTCTATCAAGCTGCTGTGAGACCAGGCCCCTTCCTCCACCAAGGTTGGATAAGGCAATCCATCAAGAAGAGTGGGTCCCAAAAGTAGGCAACAAAGTCAGAGACATCCCCTGCTCTCACTGCTAGAAGTCCCATATGAAGACCAAGCCACACCACTATAACAGATATGCAGAGGACCTATGTCAGTTCTCTGCAAGCTCCCAGCTTGTCTGTTCAGTCTCTATGAGCTCCGATGGGCCCAAGTTAGTTGGTTCTGTGGTCTTTCTTGTAGTGTCCTTCATACCACTGGGTCTTATAAGCCTTCCTCCCCCCTCTTCCTCAGGATTCCCTGAGCTGGGCCCGATGTTTGACTGTGGGTCTTTGTGACTATTTCTGTCAATTTTGGGGTGAAGCTTCTCTGATGGCAGTTGGGGTAGGCACCAATCTATGGGTATAGCAGAATAGCATTAGGACTCATTTTTTTGCCTTTTGTGTTTGGTTCTATCTTAGATCTCTGGGATAACCTGCTTATGGATAGAAAAATCAGTGAATTTCATTTATATTCCTTTGATAGTTTCTGAGAAATTTTTAATATGATATTTTAACATTTATTATATTTCTCTGAATTTTACTTTCCAGCTGTTTTGTGGGGTGTCTTTCTTAGTAAGTTGTCAGATAACTTTATATACTGAGAACATTCACTTTGTGAGTCAGGACATCAGTAGCTTTCTGCTTTTTAATTGTGAGTAATGTTTAGGAAGAATGTAATGCTTGATGGTGTTCAGTTTAAGAGTTTGGCCTCAGGTCATGATTAGAAGCTCTTCCTAGGATGAGGCTGTGCACGATTCTTCTTGCCCCATTTGGTTTTTATGTTTTTGCTTCTCATGTTTTTACCAATATATTTTCTCTAGTACAGGTTTGAAACAATTTTACTTTTTATCTCCAAATAAGTCCTCATATTTTATGCTTAAGATGAAACTTAAGAGAATTCATCAGGAAGGCAGGGAGGCTGTTTGAAGGCTGAGAGGGTGGATGATTATGGACAAAAGTCACCAAGAACAGACAAGGTACTTAACCAACAAAGTGTTTGCCAGCAAAGCATTACAGGGAGTTTTTAATTCTCCCTCCACCAGGTGGTTAGGTTCAAGACAGAGTGAAAGAAACACTGGGCTTCTAGGCCTAGATCTTAACTGAAAGACAGCATGTCATCTCTTCTGCTGACAATCACTTTCACATTTTGACAATAAGTAACTTCTTGAAGGACTCCTCCAACAGGAAGCATGTAGAATACAGACAGGCTGTTCTCCACAGTCAACTTCTCCTTTCCCGTGGAGAGGGCACAAAGGCTTCCACTCTCTAAGAGGTCGTTCAATCTACCACAGTCTCTACTGTAAGGAAACAGGGTACCAGAGATAGAGGCATCCAAGACTAAGAAGGGAAGTGGTCCATTGGCTGTCCTTAGCAAATGAGAGAGAAAGAATGAGAGAAAAAGAGACTGATTTTAACATGTCTATCTTGACCAGGAAATGATTATAGACTTCCCTGAGGCCCTCGTTCATTCTCATGATGAAATATAAAATAATAATAGTAATAATAGTAATAATAATAATAATAATAATAATAACCATGCTAGATTCTATAGTTTGAAGAGGCCAGTATAAAATAAAAATATGAGTTTCCTTATTCAAAACTAAGAAGAAGACAACCTTAAAGTTACTAAAATTAAAGCTCTTTTCCTGTTTGATAGGCTCTTTCTCCCAATGTTTTCCTTTTCTACTTCATGTCAGTCTCAATAAGGAAAAGTTAGATTTCTCAATGGGTAACATGACTTTTTCTAGTTATTCTCATGTGTGAAGGTCATTGGTGATTGTGGATACATAAACACAGTATTATGTATAAATGTACATGAGCTCTTGATCCTCCTGACTCTGTCTCTCCAGGCCTGACATTACTGACCTATGCCACCAGCCTTGTTTCAAGCGTCTCTGTTGCCCAACTTACTGAGAGGTAAGAGTGTGGAGAAAAAGACACAGTGGGAACCCAGGCTTGGTCTTCATCTGTTTTTCTATGTAACCAAGTCTGATGAGAACAGTTGGCTAGTGTGAGAAACTAACCAGTGTAGAGGAGACAATGTCAGGGCTTCTTGGCTTCTGTGTTCTTCTTATTTCTTTGTTTGAAGAAAATTCTATTTGGGAAGAAAACCATAGCCTCCCTGAGTTGTCAGCCACTTTGTTGCTCAAAGAGGACCCAGTACCAACTTGTGTTGACCAGGTCTCACTGAACACCCAATCTATCTCCTGGAATTCTATGCCTAGGGAGGTCTGCAATACTCATTGGTAGTGTGTGGCATGGAAGGTGGACTTACATATTGTGTATATCTTCACCATGACTGTGTTTGTTCCGTCATCACCTTGGACATCAATTCCAAGATATAACTTCAAAGATAAAATTAAGTGATTCCAAGAGAGTGGATACTGGTATGTTATACTAAGCACAAGACTCTAAAGAAGCCAGGCTCTGTAAACTCATTTATAAGGCTGGCTGTGACACCAGATATTGTTCTTTGAAGAGGTGCTTGGACTTCGATTTGCAAGTCCTTTTTAGATATAATAACACTTAATTATCACAGAAACCTGATAATAATCCCCATCCACGGACAAGAGAACTGATAGTTAGGAGCATGCTTGCCTTGAGTATATTCTCACAGCTGTCCCATGTCAGAACTGAATGTAAAGACCTTGTATGTGACCCCAGACCCCAAATCCTGGACCTCTGTCCCCACTCTTCATGTCCATGGAACAGGCAGCCCAAACTAAAGACCTTACAGAGCAAACAGAGAGTATGGGAGTTTTGAGTTTGATACTGTGTGTGCTCCTTCCAAAGTCCAAGTCTCAGTCAACACAAAAATTTGAATCAGAGGAGCATATGATTGTTTCTTGGGACACAGTGTAACTTTTCTTCCCAGCATTTCTTCCTTTAGAAACATTTCTTTACATAAGATAGAATCCCATTCTTTTAGCTTTAGAGGTAACACTCTGGCATGCAAAGTCACCAAGAAAAGCTAATAAAGAAGCCAGGCAAAGGTCTCAGGGCATTCACTATATAAAATGAGCACTGCATACATATCGACTAATGGTTTAGCACTTTTTTCCCTAAACAACCCAGCTGTCTACACCAAGTCAAACAGAGTCCATCTATAAACTGTATCTGAAACTTCGTATAATTTTCCTCTCTCTGAGTTTATAAGATATGACAATCAAGGAAGCCTTGAACTTCTGAACTGCTGGCAGACGATTTTGTCTTTGTATGAAGATAGTTTAAGAACTAGGGCAAACACAGAGGAGGAAGTTCTCCAGGGAGGGAGGGAGGGAGATAGGAAGGGAAGGAAGGACACAGAGGAAATGAATTGAAGTCTTGATTTTTAGCCATACTTAAAAGCTAACTTTAATTGTCTGAAATTTCCAGGTAAAATTTTTTTCTCTCCCTTACCTTGGTTTGAACTATAATGTTTATGTTTAATGGATATAATAGCTCTTATTATTGCTGGTAGATTACTTTAAAAGTATTCTAGTGTTCATCCATGTGAAATTACAGAGCTGTAAATATTGGCTCATTCATTTATACGTTATAATAGTAAATGTATTTGTGCTAGCCGTACCTCCTGTGCATGTTAAGAGCTCTGCACACACAATCCTTGGGAAAGCCTAACCTTTAGTGACCTGTTCTGTGCTTGAGGATTCCATTTAGCAAGTATAGTGCTGGTTTGGAGCTGCCTCTGGAGCCACAGGGTCCTGGGCCCCTGGAAAGTGGCTGAAGTGCCTATCTTCTTAGTGTGGCTGAGCTTTCAGAACCATCCTCTTGACATTTCAGGCTTTTGCTTTGGCTTTGGGAGAGCAAGAACTTCCTTCTGCCTATTCAGTGACATCTTTGAGAAAAGGGTTTATTCCTAATCTTAAAGAAAATAACTCCCTCAGCTATCCGTTCCCACCCCAGTTGTATTTATTTTCTGCATTGAGACTATCACATCCTTTTTCCTTGTGGGATATAAATATTTCTATCTCTTGGACAAGTAAGCCGAATAGTGATAGGTGAAGCTCTGCTCACAGAAATCATTTGGCACTTTCTTTTCTAGAAATAAGACACATTCTTTCGTTCTATAATAGCGTGCCATTTGATGTACATTGATTTATGCAAACACTTGGAAAACCCAGGTTCAGTTTACACTTTTGAATGATTTCTTCACTCTTTAAAGGAAGTGTCACTGAAAGATACATGGCTCAGAGACCAATATTCATCTTTCAGATTTAAGTTTCACTCAGCAGAGAGAAAGGTCGCTGCCTCTAAATCAATGTCTCTCCTGAGCTCTGCCTTAGGGTCTTGAAGCTTTATTGGAGAAAAGAGGCTGATTTCCCTCCCCCACCCCAATCTAGTTCTCTGCAGTTTCCTGGAAAAGGCAAAACAGGACTAGCCTCATTAACAAGTCATTATTATCCAGGAAGTCGCTTTTGATAAGTTTTTTGCACCCCCAATAGGCCTCTCCACCGACAAAGCAATCCAGATCAGACCATTTCAAGATTGAATTAGAAAAGGCCCTGGGTTAATGGGTAAAGCTTTCCCAGGTGATTCTCCAGCCCTCCAGAGAGGAGATGGGGAAGAGAGACTGGAAAACCACATTTGTTTTCTGGGATGCAACTTAAATACCTCGTGGGAGTGGTTTTGAGCTCATCTCTTGGGGAGGAGCCATGTTTGGTGGACTTTGAAGGGGCCAGTTTGGAGAAAGAAATGGGGGAGAGGAGTTGAAATGGATCTTCCACCAGAACATCCCAGACTCTTTGGATGCCAGGGTGCCAGGGGCTGAGGTGGAGCTTCCACCAGAACAACTTTAACTCAGACTAGTTCTCCATCTGAGAATCTCCCCATGCTTTGGAGTGAGATGCAGATGCCAAATGTTATTGGTGGGCCTAGGATTTGTTTGCTTTGTTGTTGATATTATTTGGTGTTCTTCCCAGTGGAGCAAAGTGCCCAAAATTTAAGAACTCACTATCCTATTAACACTTGCCCTGAAGATTCTGACTAAAAAGGCAAAACGATCATGAAAAGAAAAACTAAAGGGGGGTGTTTTTCTTCTTCAGTGTAAAGGCGAAGGTGACATTCGAGTAGTCAAACAATGAATGAGTAGCCAACAAAGAACTGAAATGTGACCTTTCAGGCTTAGCATCAATAATCTGAGGTAAGAAGGAGGGCCAAACCTATTAACTTACCAGTGATGGAGGGAGGCCAGCATTTTGAGTGGGGCCAACAAGAGAGTATCAAAGTCCCAACCTGAGAGCAGTTCATGAGCTGTGGGATGTAGAACTATTCAGCGACAATAGTCACTGTGGTGACATCACTATGACATGGTGATAAAGGCAATGTGCTCAGAATCATCCTGCCAGGGACCAGGATGATTCCTGGATGATCAAAGATAGAGGATTCTGTAGACTCTCATAGGTAAAAGAAAAGGCCCTTGATGAAGATTGACTGGGAGATGGAAAAACTCACAGTGATTGTGGAATATGGAGCCTGGGAGAACAAGGTCAGCTTCCTAGACAGGTTTCTGGGTAACTCCAAACTTTCACTGGTTTTTCCCAGATGGTTTTCTTGGGAGGCTGCAATGTTATGGTCTTGTTCCTGCCAGTAGGTGACTCAGAGTCCTCCAATAGCTTAAACCTCTGTTTTCACATTATTCCTACCTCTTGATGTCTTTCATTTATAGCTTTCACTCTGGATTCATTTTTCTACCTGACTGTTTTTCCTTTGTCCTGGTGATCTTCTGTACTCTACCTGGCTTCTCCTCCTCCTCCAGCTCTTGTACTAGAGTCAAAATTCTTGAAGCCAAAGGTCACCTCTGTGGTTTTTATTGTTCCCCTCAGCTGTCATAGTGCATAAAGTAATAACTGGTACAGAGTGGTAATTGAGCAATATTCAATGATTTGGTGTGTTAGTGAATGAGTATACATTAGGCTTTCTTATTATTATATAAAAATAAATGTATTTATTATTATTAGTTTTTATATCCTTGCTCAAATAAAAACGATTCGTTTTAGTCAAGACAGGGCAATTGGGAGAGTATATATGGTCAAAATACATTATGCACGTGCATGAAAATGTCTTAATAAAACCTGTAAAATAAAATTAGCATATACTAATGAAAACACTGAACTTATCTCTTTTGCTTCTCCTTAACCTGGACCACAGTAATATCCATTCCTACCATTAGAAATGTCGATCTGTAGTTATAGCTTAGAACCGAGGCAAGTATACAGCCAGGAATTCCCCAAATAAGTCAGACTTAAGGATCAAGATAGAAGTGCAGGTTACCAGAATGCTGTAAATCTCTCAAGATCCTCTGAAGACCCAACCCCAATAGTAGAGAAAATGATGATTATGGTGAATACTCAATGAATGCTCCTCTAGAGAAAGGGGAGAGGGAGTAGACAAGGCCCACACAAACCGGCTCAGGGTATCAGTGAGCCACGGCCTGCCAGCAGCAGCACAGAGTCCAACTGAAGGAGAGTGGGTGCTACTTTCACTAGCTTGTGACCACTGCATCTCCTGCCCGACCAGCTCTGGGTGACCATGGACCTTCACTGGCATTTGAAGACTCAGCTTGCTTTTTAAGAGCTGTCACTGTAAGAGTAAATTAATTGGACAAAGGATTTCTAGATGCTTCTCCAGCTCGTGTCTAATTCTAGAACTATGAGGATGCTCATGGATGCTTGGAAACTCTCTCTCTCTCTCCTAACCACACCTAATAATAAGTTGCCACCCAGGAGAAGACTAGGAGCTGCAGATTGGGGCACATCACTTCTTCCTTGCAATCCCAGATGGCTCCCCATCAGTTTATTTTCAGTACCAACTCTTGGGAGAGTGTCCTCAGATACCTTCTTCCTGCATGAGCATGTCTGTTGTCATGCCTGTCTTTGGTGACATTCTAGTCATCTGACTTTCCTCTTTGCTTTTTGAAAATGTCACACTCGCTTGTCTCTAGAGACATTGCACCTGCTGTTTTCCTCATCAAGGATGATTCTGCATCAATTCACAGCGTGAATAGGCCATCATTCTACAGGTCACAGCTCGAGTGTCACCTCTCTATGGAGACCTTCTGACAACCTATCAATGGGATCACCTCCCATCCATCGCTGTGTCACATCCCAGCATGTTGTTTTTATTGTCTCATTGCAGCTATCACTCAGACAGTGCTTACAAGATAATTTGCTGTCACTGAAAAATGTAAGCACCAAAACCCTGGGACACTTCATACTTGCCCTTGTCCTGGCTCCATCCTTTAAAAGAAGGCTTAGCATGGAGTGAATGGCTAATAAAAGTACATTGATCAGACTGATGGAAGATGAATGACTCTGTCATGGATATCAGTAATCACACCCTGAAGCAAAATTCCCTAAAAACAATGGTAGGCTGAAAGCAAAATAGTATAGACATTCAAAACTGGGTCTTGAAATTCAAACCCCATTTGCCTTTTTCTTGCCTCAGTACTAACCCTGTACAACTGACCAGTTCAGAGGCTTTTTGTATCACAAGAGGAAGCCCAAACTCTGCCTGGCCTTGTTTCTTGTAGCTCTCGCCTGCTGAAATCCCAACAGCTCTAGGAAGCAGCCAGCTCTTCTTCACAATCTTTGCTCATGCCTGCCACATCTAGTTTGAACTGTCATTCCTCTGCTTGATGTCTTTCAACACTCTCCCTGTCACCTCCTTCAAGAAACCTCCAGCACCCTAGCCATCCTATGCCTTTCTCTTAGCTGTGTTAATATGCTGTGTTTTCTCCTACCCTTTCCTTAAAATGTTCTGAATTTCAAGAACTTGTAAGTATGGTGTTCTGCTGTTATGAAGTGAGTTTGCGGCTGTCACAGACTTGGTATAACTTAACAGCCTGAGTGAAGAGTGAGTGGTTCAGTATGTTCTTCCTGGAGCCCTGGGCTCAAATGTTGACTTTGTTGTCCACTAGGTTTGTGACTTAAAGCGAGATTCTTCATGTTTCAGCAAATTACTGTACTCATTTAGAATTGGGAATGCAAATACCATTGCTCCTGTGATACTTCAGTTTACCCAAGCTACTGGAATGATGTGTTTGCATAGTTGTACTCCATCTATGCCAGTACCTATTATCTTACCATTCCTATATATTTTCACAGTGCCTGGCATAAAAGCACTTTATATGTTTCTGAACATAAGGGAAGGAGAAAGGACAAACCCAGAGCAAAAATAAACAATTAAAAAGCTTCCTAAGGCTGCCACAACACTGTACTACAAACTGAGCACCTTGCAACTAGAGAAATGTGCTTGTACAATTATGGAGACTAAATATCCAAAGTATAGAATCCTTTAACAACAAGGAGAATTTCTGCCTGTGTCTCCAAGGATTCTGGAAGGGAGGTTGGCCATCCTTTGTGCTCCTAGTTTGGAGCTGCAATAGCCAAGACTCTGGTCCTGTCTTCATATAGAGATTCTCCCCAGGTTTGTGGTGTCCCATCTATTCCCAAGTCTTTTGAGGCCATCAGTCATATTGAATTACGGAGCCATGTGCTCCACCTCATCATCTTAATTATACCCACAGTGAATCCACTGCAAGGACCTTATAAATTTGTTTTAGAATCAACTGGCTAAAACAATACCCCCATCTAGAGTATACCCTGTACGTCACATATCACTGGTTAACACCTTTGTCTGATTCTTCCATCTATCACTGAAACATACAAACTCATCAGTTCACAAATATGGGAAAACTATAGACTAAATATGATATTTTCCAGCTATCCAACACCAAATGACATAGAAGAAAAAAATTCTTAGTGTACCTTTTGAAAGGTCTGTCTGGATTCAAATAGCTAATCCCCATCAGCACATGAAGAAACAGATGCAGGACACCTTTGCTTCATGGCCTGTTACTGGGGACTCAAGGTATTAGGTCTACACCCATCTCTCAGTCTTTATGAATGATATAAGGTGCTAGCAGTTAAGAAGAGACACAGTCCCAGAGTAAATAGCAGGGATGATTTGGTAGATACAGCTAGAAAAGAGTCCCACAAGGAATTAGTTGGGATTCTCCTCTCTTATCTGTAGCTCATTTTATTCTTTCTTCCTATGTCATTCTTTTCCTTTTATCCTTGTCTCTTATTGCTGAAATTTTTTCCCTAGAGAGTCTATTCCTAGTCACCAAAGACAGAGAGAGCTAAAGGAATAATTCCATCAGAGTCCATCTTGATAAACCAATGAGGTTTTAGGGGTTATTTACAGTGGCATGGATGAGAGATTACTTGAGTGAATATGAAGGACATGGCAGCTACATCAGCAAAAAAGTTCATCCCATGGGGGTGGCTTATGAAAGCTGGGTTGCTGGAGTCCATGTGATAATGGCAGACAACTATGGTCCCAAAGAGTCTCCTCGTTTCAGAGAGTTGCTTTTTTCTTATACAATCTTGGGGAGAGCTCTCATGAGTCCAGTGAGTTTCATGATCCTTGTGAAGCTGCCTCTTCCTCTGGGAGTAAATTTTCCAAGCAAGAGGTAATAGATACCAAACACTCTTTTCTGCATGCTGATAGGTGTGTGTGTGTGTGTGTGTGTGTGTGTGTGTGTGTGTGTGTGTGTGTTTCTTTATACACACATTAGAATGCATTTGTATATCTGCTGTGTCTATTTTCAGTACAGGCTTGAGAACCTACCATCCTAAGTCGTCGTCTTGTCCATTCCATCCATCCAGCGCTCATCTAATTCAAGCTCTACTCTGTAAATGGTGGTGCCCCTGTTTTGTAGCCACAGATAAACTAGATTAATGATCTGTGAGATACTGAACAAACCTGACACTTTTTCCCCCTCTGCTTCACTGTTACTTGAAAGACACGATAAAGATCCCCAGCATTGCACAGCAAGCCACACAGTTCAGCATCATGCTTGAGATTACTTCCCTCTAGGAAGCACAAAAGGCTTGTAGGGAGAATGTAGTTGCCTTATTCTCTTTGCCTCTGTGCACCTGTTTCCAAGATAAACTTCCAGTAGTTAAATGTGGGCTCAGTGCAAGTATTGGTATGTAATGCTCAGAGAGGACTGTCTCCAAGTAGACCACTGAGTGAAAACATTAATGGGAGTCTTGTGATGCAAAGGGGAAAAAGCCACCTGCCTGCAGAATTTTCCTGGAACAAAAGAGGTAGATGGACCTCAGTCCCTCGTCTTTACCCCTTTTTTGTTTTGCTATGAGCAAAACCACTTAGAACTCTATGGGTCAGACCACGTGCAATGCATGGAAGTTAGGCTTCCCATAACTAAAGATGCATCTTCTGCTATTATCAGACTGCAGTAGAAAGCATCCCTTTTTTGTTGGAAAGTTATTGAATGAAATCTATTATAGTGAGCAGAGCCTAATCAGCTTTACCTCATTTTAGAGCACAATATCTCTTTTCCCTTTTTGAAGTGTTTCAAATGACTCTTCAATATTTAAAGTGATGTCTAATCATCTGTGAAATCAACCATGGACTCTCAGGACCTCATAAGCAAAAGAAAATGCTGGAGCTATTCATCATTTCGGGTACATGTATTCCATAATTTCTTCCAGGAAGTGACATTATTTCTCTATTATTCATTTTTTTTTTGCTACCAGAATTTAGGTTGGCTTTAACCATAATCCTGCCATAAATGCAAAACTTTATTATGAAGGCTTATTTTATTTTTAGTTTGATTTAGTATCGAATTATCCTATTGCAGCTAGTATTTTGTTAGTTGCAGTTGCTGAGATTGTGGTGTGGTCTTACGTTTTGCATAGAAGTATATTCCTCTGCAAAACAGTGGCCAAGATAAAACCCTTGCAACTGATTCTATGGATTTGTACAAGTGAGAAATAAGAAAAAATAGAAATACCCACTGGATTTTTTGCATTTCAGGAATTTTAGACCTAGAAGAAACTTCAGAGTTCCTCGGTGTGAAACTTCCGTTTTGTTGTTGAGCTGAAAGGCAAAGTTAGATTAGTTCAGTAAGATTATTTGTGTTATTTGGCTTTCCAGTAGCCATATGGTCATGCAAGACATAGGTCCCTTTAGAGAAAGTAGACAGTACATAGACCTGTCCTTCTAGAATGTCACATGCCACTAGAACTGGGTTTACCTTCCTGATTTTGCTAGTCAGGTTCCCCCCAGAAAGCTACCCCTAAAGTATAAAATCTCCCTTCAGGTGTGCTGATACTCATATTCTGTCAGCCACACATGCTTTAACACTTGTCCCCTGCACAAGGATGTAGAAAGTCACATTCAGGTATCAGTGGAAACCACTGTCATGTTTAAGGAGAGATTCCATGCCCCACATTTTCAAGGGAATTGTTTCACCACCACTGTTGCGATTATTTTTCCATAAA
Organism: Peromyscus maniculatus bairdii; assembly: GCF_049852395.1. NCBI lineage: Eukaryota > Metazoa > Chordata > Mammalia > Rodentia > Cricetidae > Peromyscus > Peromyscus maniculatus. The sequence goes on from NC_134861.1 coordinate 36,409,464, forward strand.
TATTATCTACAACCCTTCTGGCTTCTGTGCCCAGCCTATAGTCCACCTGCCAAAACTTCTCTGATATTCCAAATGATGTGACTAGAATCTTAGTCACACTAACCTTGCATTCTTGTTGAATGTACTTATCTTGAAACCCACATGTTCCAGTCTTTTCTCAGTCAGCCCAGGTACTTGGAAAAAATTGATCCCACATCTCTATTATTTGAAAACTGTTTTCATAGTAAGGTAGGGGAGGATGACTTTAGAATTCAATACTGTGAAGGCTGGTGTTCCAAAAACACATTTTCAATCAACTTTGTTTGTGTGGCACCAGAGAACTTTATTCTTGCTTTCTATGAAATGCAAAGAAAAATATTCTGAGTCACCAGGTCAGCTCATCAGTTTAGAGATACAATAGCTAGAGTTTTAAGCCCAGAAGCACAGACAGCATACTAGAGTGGGCCTCTTGACAGTCATCACTGTTAGCATGCTATTGGAGTATGGCTTTGCAAACTATTGTTAATAAAGAACTTTGTATAAACTCCTTTGATCTTTATAGTCATCTAAAGAGAGCCCACACACTGAAGTATGTAACTGAACATTAAAATCTAGTGAGGCTGCAGTTTTACTAGTTTTCTGTTGCCAGACATTTTCATGACGAGAGAAAGGGAAGCTGGGGAAAGTGTGGTCAATGGCAAGTGACACTCCAGGAAGAGTCACAAAGAAGCAACCAGTAAAAGAAGAAATGACTAGAAAAGCATTCAAAGCAGGAAACAAGACAGTATTTCCTCAGTCTCAGAGGCAGCTTCCTTCAGTAGAATGTGATGAGGAGTGAAGATGTGGGTTTCAGGCCTCAGTCTGGACCTGCTAATGTCGAACTTTAATTTTCAACTTGACAAAACCTAGAATCACCTGGGAGGGGAGACCTAGTGAAAGATTGTCTCCATTGAGTTGACCTAATGGACATTTCAGTGGGGCATTGTTTCAGTTAATTAATTGATGTGGGAAGACACAGCTCAAAGTGGGTCCTCCCAAGGCAGAAGAATCCAGAACTATATGAGTAGATACATTGGGATAAGCAAAAGTAAGCATTCAATCATTTTCCTTTTCTCTTGACTGAGAATGTGATGTGACTAGCTTAATCCCTGTCTTGATGTGTCTGCTATGATGGATGATGGTCTGGAATTGTAGGATGAATAACCCCTTCCCCCCTAAGTTGCTTTTTATCAGGATATTTTTATCATAGCAACAGAAATGCTTGTGAAGAGATCTGAACATCTCACCACATTGTAAATGAGGAATCATGGAAAACTTGTTTAACTTCTTGGTTCCCAGGAGTCCTACATAGCAGGCAAATAAGATTGCCATGCCTATAAAATAATCTAAGTAAAGTGTGCAGATTAATAATGGCTGCACACTGTGAGTAAACTACCAACAATGTGAGCTGAATGCAAAACAAAAAGTGTTTCTGCTTCCTATAATTCCACCTTCTCTCACAGAAAGCCCCTCTTCTCTCTTCATTTTTCCAATTCCCGAAGATCTATTGTGCATCCATTGCTCTACTGAAGGCATTGTAAGTTACAAATACAAACTTTGGCAAAGAATATATGTTCAGTTTAGAAATGTTAAAGAAGCTGTCAAAGGGCCAATGAGATGTTTCAGAGATTAAAGGCAGTTGCTGCCAAATGTGATCACCTGAATTTAATATCACATGGTGAGAAGAGACCAACTCCACAGAGTTTTCCTCTGATCTATGTTGTGGTAAATACACACACACACACACACACACAGAGAGAGAGAGAGAGAGAGAGAGAGAGAGAGAGAGAGAGAGAGAGAGAGAGAGAGAGAGAATTTGTTTAAGCTTTCAGAGAAGTAAACATGTGTGATGGGTTTGGAAGAACACTAGGGGTTTTGCATATGAGCAGAGCCTTTGCAGAAAATGTAAGGTTTTGTGCCAAGTCCTGCCATCTTCTAGCAACATGACATTGGAAGGTGATTAGATAAAACTGGAGCACAGAGTGTAAGCAGAGAGAAGCTCTGTGATATGAAGCAAGGTTCTGCGTGCTGATCATTTCCCTGCTTTGCCATATAGTCTAGGTAGGTATTCCACTCCTAGACATTGCTGCACTATGGAAAGGAATTTTTCCTAGTACAGCTACACACACACACACACACACACACACGCATGTGTGTATTTATACACACATATATACATATATACACAGATACAGACAGATATATGTATATATTCACACACATATATATAACACACACATATACATATAAACACATATGCAAATACACACACATACACACTCACTTGTATACACATACAGATAAACACACATATGTACATATACATATATATACACATGCAGATATACAGATACATACACTTGCTTCCTCATTTATGTGTATATAATTTTTGCTGTAACAAGTCATCTTTTTAAGCCAATGGCATAAACCATAGTTTTGAAAATCAAAGTTTTATTTCTAAGTAATCTTTGTTCATTTGGGTTTTCATTAATACCAGGAGACTCAGAACATAAAATACACAGTACAGCTAATTGCGTGTGAAGAGAACTT